>NC_091635.1:47563740-47866770 GCF_027580195.1 Bos mutus
TGAGATGAAATAAAAAAGCTGCCTGTGTTTACTTACCAATGTTTACTTTTTATTTCAATTTTATTTTTTAACCATTTTAATGTCTTACCTTTTCAGGGACAAAAATATTAAAGAAAAAGTGCCAAAAACTATCCACATATTTCAGATACATTAAAAAATGTTTTAATTGTTAATATAGGTAGGTGAATATTAGCAATTTTACAGGTCTTTTTTTTTTTTTTCTTAGTAATTTTTGGATTTGAGGGGCCTGTCCTTGTTATTAATTTTAATAATAGCAACTTTTTTTTACTGTGCTTTACAGTTTGTGAAATGCTTTTGCATTCCCTAATGTAATTGGGAATGCACTATGAGATAGTACCAGTAATTATCAAAAGTGAAGAGAAGTTGTTAAGATTATATAGCCTTCCAGGTTACACAGCTAAAAAGTGAGATAGAAATTGAGGTCACTAGTATTTTTTTATCTCTGCAGGAAAGAAATTATTCAAAAGAAATTATTATAAGTGAAATTCAGTTAAATAAAAGCATTGGGGAAGAAATTAGGAAAAGATTTATGAGATCACATTTATCAGTCTTAATAGATAGGAGAGTGCTTTGAAAAGTAGAAATGGAATACAGGCATAGGGAATACTATTCCCAAAAGCATGTTACGTTAGCAGGTTCTTCAGGTCCTATTGGTTAGTTTTAAATTTAAGGAGAATCTTTTTATAAGGATACATTTTTGGAAATGAGACATCTAAGTGTGGACCAAAGAGAAATGTTAGATTTGGTTTAAATCATTCTCAAGGACATTCTAGGATTCTTGACCATTGTTGTCATGTGCTTTGGATAGGGAGTTGGGGAACATACTGATCTTTATTAGGTGTTTTGATCACTTGATGCAGAATAAGATGTGACTGTTAAGATAGGAGGCCATTTTTGTTCCCACTCCCCCCCTCCCCTTTTTTTTTTAAAGTAACTCAAAACATTAGAACTCAAATCCAATGAACACTCCCATCCTGAGAGCAGGTAATTAATAACCATATTGCTCAGAACCTGCTTAGAATCTTTTTTTAATTGCCAGAGATAATAAAGCAGTTTTCTTTGATACTTAGACTTCTTTTCAGTTAAAAAGTGGCATCACAAAGCAAGTTCCTTCTACTCAGCAGACTAAAAATTTGATTTAATTGCTAGTTTCTAATAGCAATATTTTGTACTATTGGACATGCTTGCTGCTGCTGCTGCTACTGCTGCTAAGTCGCTTCAGTCATGTCTGACTCTGTGCGACACCATAGACGGCAGCCCACCGGGTGCTCCCATCCCTGGGATTTTCCAGGCAAGAACACTGGAGTGGGTTGCCATTTCCTTCTCCAATGCATGAAGGTGAAAAGAGAAAGTGAAGTTGCTCCGTCGTGTCTGACTCTTAGCAACCCCATGGACTGCAGCCCACCAGGCTCCTCCATCCATGGGATTTTCCAGGCAAGAGTACTGGAGTGGGGTGCCATTGCCTTCTCCGATATGATTAGAAGAGTATACTATGCTTAGAAGAGTATACTAATGATAAGGTTCTAAAGATAAGAAAGTAGTCCCCAAAATATTAAATATGATTTTCTTACTTCTCTATAGTTTTCGAAAGTGTGTGATTTTTCTCATAATGCGACACCTCTTCAGTGATAGTAGAATTATTGTTTGAAAGTCATTCCATTGGTGATAAGATTCTCTAGATACAAAAACTAGATGATTCTCACCAGAAAAGAGTAGTAAATGTGGTTGAGGTCTTAGAGCAATCACTCAGTTGGTTTAACTACAGTAAACAGTCCTGTAAAGTCACTTAAGTTGTTGATCTCTGTTTTAGCCAAGGTGGAAGAGCACCTTCATATGACCAGTCAGACTATGGTCAACAAGATTCATATGACCAGCAGTCAGGCTATGATCAACATCAAGGCTCTTATGATGAGCAGTCAAATTACGATCAGCAGCATGATTCCTATAATCAAAACCAGCAGTCCTACCATTCACAAAGGGAAAATTACAGCCACCACACACAAGGTAAGATATGCTGACCTCTTTTTTATTTTTTTGGTTGTATTTTCTTTTCTTTTCTTTTTTTAATAAATTTTATTTATTTTAATTGGAGGCTAATTACTTTATAATATTGTATTGGTTTTGCCATACATAACATGAATCCGCCACTCTTATTTTTTTTTTAACCTTCAGAGAATTGTTTGTGTATTGAACTTTGTTTTGAAAGACCCAATACAAATTATAGATTTCAACTGTAAAAATTTGGAGTGACCTTGAACATATGTTCTTTCTCATATCCATCAAAGTTAGTTTCTTAGATTGATATTTCTGAACTTCTTGGACACTCCAAATGGTCACGTGGTTTTTTTTTTTTTTTGGTGGCTAATTAAAAAATTTTCTTTGTTGTCTCAATAAAGTGATCAGTTGACAGTGCTGCTACTGCCATTTTTTTTTGTTTTAATTTGAAAATTTTGTATTTTTTGACTGCACCATGAGGCATGTGGAATCTTAGGTTTCTAACCAGGAATTGAAACCTTTCCCCCCTCAGTGGAAACACGGAACCTTAACCAGTGTACCACAACAGGAAAGTTCACACTATTAGTTCTTTTTTTGGTGGTGGTGCTGTATGTGATTTGAGAAAATTATGACCCTATATTAACCTTCTCTAACATCATACCACTTTATCTTTACTGTGGTATTGAAGAATCTGACCAGCCATAAAAATGAATTGCTTCAAGGGCAAAGGTCCTGCCTTACTCATTTTTATACCTGCTTAATAAATATTTGTTGACTAGTTGAATGAATGACTTAGCAACTGATTAAAATAGAAAGTTCATTCACTAAATACCTTATTCAGTGCATATATTCACTACTATTTCTCAGTTTGAAAATCTGGTTATTCCCTATCTGTGTTTTATTTACATTCAGATATTTTTGACATGAAAAAAAGTAGCTTTTAAGATTAGGGTGTTCTTTTAATTAACTAGGGTTCTGTACCTAATGTACGTAAACTATTTCGTTTTACCATCACATCAAAATGTGTTAACTATGTCACCGTTTTGCTGGCTAACTTTGGTAGAATGGGATTTGACACAGGTATAATTCTCATACATTTAATTCCAGATTGTGTTACGGTGACTTGCATTTGAGTTTTGTGCACAGGTACCATTTTCTAAAGGTCACAGGTGATTTAAAGAGCCATTTAGGATTGTGTTGTGGAAAGCCTTTGTCAGAAATTTCAAGTTACTCATGTATGTTTGTGTTAATTTTCTTTTCTGTAGATGACCGTCGTGATGTGAGTAGGTATGGAGAAGATAATAGAGGATATGGCGGGTCACAGGGAGGAGGTAGAGGGCGTGGGGGATATGACAAGGATGGAAGAGGTCCTATGACAGGATCAAGGTAAGTTTTTAGGTACAGATGCCTACATTTTTTTTTTTTTTTTTTTTAGCTGGTTTGATTCCATCATCTGATTTTGTTAAGATGCCTAAAAAAGAGATGTTCTAGACAAGAGGACAGAAATTCAAATTTTATTTTCAGTGTTAAGATGTCACATAAATTACCTCAAAATAGATTTTCTTAGCAGTTAATTTTTGTGGTATTAAAACCAGTGGAGAAAAGTCCCCTATTATAATGTGGTTAAACCACTTAACAATATTTTTCATGCCAGAGCTATAGACTCTAAACTCATTTAAAAGATGACTCTGGGAAATCCAAGTGTTTCAGTCTGTAGAAAATAAAAGGTAAGTTTAGAATTCTAGATTGGAAGATAGGCTGTTCTTTAATCTTGAATCCCCTTGGGATGGGAAAATATTAGGAAGCAATAGCAGAGTATAAAGTTGAGGTTGGCAGAGGAGAGAAAGATTGTATGTAACTGAACTGTTTTGTTCCTATTTTTAAGTAAATAGTTACTGAAATAGTACAATGTCACGTACCATTGTGTATTTTGTCTAGACTAAGCTGTGGAAAAGGAATGACTTTTTAATTCAGCTTTCCTTTTTTTTTATTGTTTTACCAGGTTTTGGTATTTACTTATGGCATATGTTATGAAAGCTGGTTTTAAAATTACTTTCAAGTATATCTGTAAATTTAGCACTTTTGCTCTAAAAACAGGAATGAAAAAATAGTTGGCACTTACTGTCCTCAGATGAAATTTGTACATTGCAAATTTCATGTATAAAATATATAGGCTTGAAGGATAATTTGTGTTCTTTGGGAATTGAAATTGTCAGCAGCATGTTAACTGGCAATAATACCTCAGTACTCTTTTGCTTCTTAGGGACTGAGTGAGTATCTGTTCCCTGAGGTAACCTGAGAGAATCAGTTACATATAGCACTGTTAATTTTTCAACTGAGCCAGGAATTCTATCTCACTGACTTTCTGTTTAGTGTGCAGTGCTTTGATCTAACAAATCTAAAGTCTAAACATATTTGAAAAACATTTATAAGACTTGAACATTAAAAGTTTTGATTAATAGCCAAAGTCAATGTATTAAGGTAGAGCAACTCTGTTGTATGCCTCTTCGTTATCCAAGAGGATAGTGTATCATCATGTGGATATAAGTGAACAGTGTACAGGGATACAGTGCTTACTCTCTATCCATAGCTTCCACCCCTCAAACAGCATCTCAGACAGGATAACTAACAGGTTACGTGCTTTTCCAGGTAATATGTTTTAGATCAGAGGTCCCCAACCTTTGGCACCAGAAACTGGTATTGTGGAGGACAATATTTCCACAGAGTGGGATTGGAGGGGGATGCTTTTGGGATGATTCAAGTGTTTTACATTTATTGTGCACTTTATTTCTATTATTATTACATCAGCTTCACTTAATATCATCAGGCATTAGATCCTGGAGGTTGGGAACCCCTGTTTTAGACAATTAGCTGCCTTGGGATGCCATATGTTTTATAGTATATCATAAGTTTAATTTTCATAAGGAGGTTATAATTATATGTATAGATTACCTGTTAAATTATGTCTGTCTGAAAATAGTAGAATCCCACTTTTTAGAAGGAGGAGAGTAGGGAAGTCGTTAAAAATATGTTTTCAACTTTGGTAGATGACTTATCTTAGAATCAAAGAGTTGAAGGACTTTTCCTGATAAAGGAGGAAAGATCCATAGCTTAACCAACCCCGGTGTTTTAAGCACTTTGATAACTCCTTGGCAACATATTTCAGTATAATTTTTGACCCAGATATTGAATCATGAGCTAAATTTTTGATTTTCAAAAATTTTATTTAACCTTAGAAGCTCTTCAAACAAAATCTTATAGACAAGCCCAATATATATTAGGTCAAAATGTCTGGTTCAGGTCAGGGTAGAATTTGGGGGTGGGGAGGGGTTTTGCCCAGTTGATATCTATATATATACATACACTCCCTCCCTCCCCCTCTACTCCCCTTCCCACCCCACTAGTAAATGGAATGTACATAAAAGACCTTTTTAAGAAATTTATGTAGTTGCTTATGTTTACTTTCTGTACTGGA
This sequence comes from Bos mutus, assembly GCF_027580195.1. Classification (NCBI taxonomy): domain Eukaryota; kingdom Metazoa; phylum Chordata; class Mammalia; order Artiodactyla; family Bovidae; genus Bos; species Bos mutus. The sequence continues at coordinate 47,569,232 of NC_091635.1, forward strand.
TTGGCAGACTTCAGTGAGAGGCCACATAGTAAGTAATTTAGGCTTTGCAGGCCACATGTTTTCTGTTGCAGTTGCTCAGCTCTGCTCTTGTAGCACCAGAGCAGCTATAGACATATAAATGAATAAACATGGTTTTCTTCCAATAAAACTTAGTTTATGGGTACTGAAATACGAAGTTCATATAATTTTCATGTGTCACAATATCTTGTTCAGGATGTGATTTTTTAGCTTACTTACAGGAGTAAAGTATTAAAAAAAAAAAAAAAAAAAGGCCCAGTTTCAGGGCTTGCTTTCCTGTACTTGGTTTTACATTTAAGTACCAAAATACCCAAACATCTTACGTTAGTCTTCATTAACACTCCCATTTGTGTTTGTAATCATCTTATTTAAAAATAGCAAAATTGAAAATATCCTTTCAGGGCTGTTTGAAGAATATCTGACATTAGTTGGGTTTATAATTAAAGAAGAAGGGGCACAGTTTGCTGGTGAAGGTGGGATGGGTGGTAAAGGATGGGACATTCTTAAGACTCAGGTTGTTGCTTGACTGCAGAAAGAATTCAGACCAAAGACATCTGTGAGCTTTCCAGTTACCAAAGAGAAACATGTGAAGACTATAGGAAACAATGTTTTTCTTTGGAAAAGCACTTGCAGCAAAAAAGATTGAATTTCTAATTGTCATCTATTAAGTTGGTGCAAATGTAATTGCGGTTTTGAACTGAATTTCAAATCATTATAACTAGGTTCAAACACATCTTTTGACAACAGTAGAAGCTGTTATAATCAACCATTTTGGCCAACGACAGATAAGTTTGTTTATTCCTGTAGCATAAAAATCCATGCTTCCGGATTCGATGAAAGTTTGGAAAGCATTTTCTGCCTTCTACTGGTTATGGAAGCATTTTCCCTGCAAAAAGTTGTCGAGATGCTTGAAGAAGTGGTAGTTGATTGGCAGGAGGTCAGGAGAATGTGGCAAATAAGGCAAAACTTTGTTGCCTAATTCATTCAACTTTTGAAGCGTTGGTTGTATGGTGTGTGGTTGGGCCCTTTCTGTTGACCAATGCCAGCTGCAGGCATTGCAGTTTTTGGTGCAATCAATTTGCTGGGCATACTTCTCAGATGTAACGGTTTTGCTGGGATTCAGAAAGCTGCAGTGGATCAGATGGTCAGCAGGCTACCAGATAGCGACCATGGCCCTGTTTTGGTCCAAGTTTGACCTGGGAAGTGCTTTGAAGCTATTTCTCAGTCCATCTACTGAACTGGTTGTCACCAGTTGTCATATAAAATCCACTGTTTGTCATAATTCACAATTGCATTGAGAAATGGTTTGTTGTTGTGTAAGAGATGATGACACTTCAAAATGATTTTTTTGATTTGCAGTCAGCTTATGAGGCATCCACTTATCAAGCTTTTTCACCTTTCCAGTTTGCTTCAACTGCCTAGTAATCATAGAATGGTCAACATTGAGTTCTTCAGCAACTTCTCATGTAGTTGGAAGAGGATCAGCTTTGATGATCCTCGCAGTTGGTCGTTGTCGACTTCTGATAGCCAGCCACACACATCTCATCTTCAAGGCTCTCATTTCCTTTGCAAAACATCTTGACCACCTCTGCACTAATGTGTTCATTAGCAATTCCTGGGCCACATGCATTGTTGATGTCGTGCGTTGTCTCTGCTGCTTTATGACACATTTTGAATAAGAAAATTGCCCGAACTTGCCTTTTGCCTAACATCATTTCCCTAGTCTAAAATAAATGTAAAATAGACATCAAATAATAAGTCAGTTAGCAAAAAAAAGTGAGAAATGTGCATTAAAATGATGTATAACATAATCACATTTATTTGAGTGTATTACAGTATCAAATAGCAAAGTTCAACAATGCAAAACCACAATTATTTTTGCACCAACCACATAAAATGCCACTGACCTTCTAGTGTACTAGAAGCTTAAAGCCATAATTTTTCTCAGTGTTTTTAACTTTATCATTGCAGTGAATGCATTGTAAAATTACTAAAACTAGATAATCATTTTCCATTATTAGTATGTCATCACATTAAGTAGTTTTTTAGGCTTTAACATCTCAAGTCTCAAAAAGTTATCTTGAATTGTGAATGTTCTTAAAAGAGTTTTTGAATAGCTTGCTTGGAAATGTGCATGTGTGCTAGTGATAGTCCAGACAGTGCTGCCCAATAGAAATATAATGCGGGTCAGCAGTGAGCTACAGATGTAATTTAAAATTTTTTAGTAGCTACATTAAAAAAATAAGTTAATTTTAATAATAAATTTTATTCTAATATATCAAAAATATTTTATCATGTTATTAGTATAGAAATTGAGATATTGCACATTCTTTTTTTCATATGAAGACTTCGAAATCCATTTTGTATTTTACGTTTAGAGTACATGTCAGTTTAGGTTCTCCATATTTCAGAAGATCAACAAACAGCTGCATATAGCTAATAAATGCTGTATTGGACAGTGCAGCTCTAGAATGATAGATTCTTGGTCTTCTGAAATGTTGATAAGTACTGAATCCAGAAAGCCTTTTTACCACACCTATATGGAATGGGAGGAAATAGAACATAAATACTGAAACTTCCCTGTGGTTCAGTGGTTAGGACTTCTCCTTCCAATGTAGGTGGTACAAGTTCATCTCTGGTTGGGGAGCAAAGATCCCACATGCCTTGTGACTGAGAAGCCAAAACAAAACAGAAACAAAAAAGATTTTTAAAATGGTCCACATCAAAAAGATCTTAAAAAAAAAAGAACAAATAGAGCTACTGTTGAGAAATGGGATCTAAATCCACTTGAGTCATTTATGTTTGGAATTAATATTAGTCTGGCGTGCTGCAGTCCATGGGGTCACAAAGATTCGGACACAACTGAGCAACTAAACTGAACTGAATGTTGGTCTTCATATCCAAAAAATTACATTCTGGACTACTGGTATGAAAAATCAAACATAGTTTTTTTAAGAACTAATCTTTTTCAACTTTAGCTATGTTGCTTTTTCTCTCTCGGTATTGAGTTTTCTGAGAATAAAAATTCCTGGATTCCCCTGTTACTTTTGGAAGTTTTAGTCCTTGAATATAGATATATTTGGAGTTTTAAAAATTAAATTTTGGAAATAGAGATTCTGTCGAAGAACATTTTCTTTCTTGACAAGCACCTGAAATTAAATCTGATTGTCTTCTCTAAGTATGTAATGCTGTAACAGTGAAGGAACCCTCAGTCTACCCTTGAGTAGGCTTCTCATCATTTTGAACCTGGGACAACCATTTCTGTAGTTGAGTCAAGAATATACAGTTGATTTTCTTATGCAGGGGACACTCAGTCATAAATTTGAGTATGGTTATATTGTGTCTGTAGTAAATACCTCTACTTCTTTACTTTAAAACATTCTTCAGGAATTCTTTGTGTGTACAGTTTTGCTTTTCCTGGGAAGAGAAAAAATTTGTTGTGGCAAACACCTTGACTCAGATGTTCATATGCCTTCATGTCTTAATTTGCTAGTGAGGCCTTAGCTTAGTTTATAGAAAAGGGACTTGTAACTTGACTGAAGATTTGAAAGAAAGATTCGTAACCAAAGGCCCGTCTTCTGTTAACTGATTTGGTAGTGGTACTATTTGAGGTTTGTTTACTGTATTTAATACAATGTTTCCTGGTAAGGAACTGTAATTAATTGAACTTTGTTAATAAGGAAAGAAAAGTGTTGAAATACTGGAAATTGAAAGAAAGCCCCACATAAAATCATAGATTATCTAGACAAGTGCTTCACTAACTGTAATATACATACGAACTCCTTGGGGATCTTACTAAAATGTAGATTCTGATTCAGTAGGTCTGGGTGTGCTTGCTTTTCTGAGACACTTCTAGGCTCTGCCTTTGTTGCTATTCTATAGACCACCTTTCAGATAGTAAGGATGGAGACCAGCAATCCCTAACCTTTTTGGTACCAGGGACTGACTTCATGGAGGACAATTTTTCCGTGGACTGAGGATTAGGGGGATGGTTTGGGGATGATTGAAGTACATTACATTTATTGTGTACTTTATTTCTAATCTAATGCTGCTGCTAATCTGACAGGAGGTACTGGTTGGGGATCCCTGGTGTAGACCCTTATTTTGTGAAAGAGGAAACAGAAGCCAAGGGAGAATTACTGACTGATCTATGTTTTCAAGATTGATTAGTGATAGTTAAGACTATATATCTTGAGTCTCTTAATTTGAAGACTGGTACTTATTTAATATACTGTGTTTGAAGTGTTCAGCTGTTGAATTCTCAAAGTGCTCAGTAATGATGACTTAAGTTAAAATATTATTATATGGAGGAATAGGAGATTATAAACCTATTCAGATATTTATTTTATATCCCTTTATATTTTACAGGGAGTATGTCCTTTTTTTTTTCCCCTTCTTATTTGTTCAAAGTTGTATTGCTGGCCAGAATAGATATTCCAGGAACTAGATGATGTATGAAATTGTGTATTTTCCCCCCATTGCAGCCAGATATGAACAGTTTGATTCTTGGTTAAGGTGACAGCAAAATAATTCAGTGGTATCTCTTCCAGCACTTAGTTGTGAAAAATTTCTATTTAAAAAAAACAACAACAACTTTATTCTGGGTATTTTAATGTCCTGACATAGGAATATGGGCTTTATATTTTCACTACTTCTTTTATCATCATTTCTAATGATCATATGATCATCTTTGAAGAAATCTGAGATATCTTGTTTCTAATAAGATTTTTAGCAGTTTAATCTCAGAACTCTGGCTTCCTTTCCCTAAAGAGTTAAGCAGTGATAAAAAAGGCCATTTAGAAGTATGGGTTGATGGGAGGGCTTGGGTAATGTTCTGAAAGAGAGGTCTTAGATACTCAACAGGAAACTATGTACTTGAAAGACCTGAGCTTCTCTTTGTCTGCATAGCCTTGAAATAGGCTTATTCTCCTTTTTAGATTTCCTGGGTATCAAATAAAAATTAATAGCAAATTGAGATGCTTGTGTCTATAACTGTATACCAGTTTCAAGGGAAATTTTTTTTTTTTAACATCAAGGTAGTTAGAATAGACTTAAAAAATTCTTTCTCATTTATTCAGAGGATTTTTCTCAGGATGGCTCAGAAAACCCATCTTGATGGCAGAGTTATTATTAAAGGGACATTAGTACATTGGAGAAGGAAATGGCAACCCACTCCAGTGTTCTTGCCTGGAGAATCCCAGGGACGGGGGAGCCTGGTGGGCTGCTGTCTATGGGGTTGCACAGAGTCGGACACGACTGAAGCGACTTAGCAGCAGTACATTGGAATAGTTTCTTGGGTTATAGTAGAAGATGAGTAGTAGAAAATTAGGTATCACTATCTGAAAACTTGTTGATTATTTTTATGTCCGTATCAGCACATGAATCTTAGAAGATAATATGGTTCAGTTAAGAGAAACAGACTTTTAATGTATGAGTATTTAAAGAGTTCCTTGATAAGAGAACTTCTTATATAAAGCTATGCACACAAGGGGCATTGACTTAATGGCAGTGGAAATTGCCAGTTAAAGTCATTTCTTGTGGAGTGTGTAGCATTCTGTCTCTGACATAGTCTCCTGATTGGTGTGCAGAGCATGGGTTGGCTTGAATTTCAGCAGTTCTGTGATGAGATCTAGCATATGCCAATTTAAAGTTATACTTTCTGCTAGCTCATTTTGCTAGGTATCTGAATGATTTGAATTTTTAAGACTGCTTTCATTCAGTCTCACTTTTGTGTGTATTTGTACCTCGCTTTTTCCCTCATCTCATAAAACCCACTGTTTGATATCACAGTAGAACATAGTGCTCAAGCTTTTTCCTCTCCCATTCTGTCAAAATTTTAACCTTGCTTTTTATTCTTCTAGGCCTTTTCCTTTTTCTCATATTTAACAAAAATATCCCCTTGGAAAGAATGTTTGCTCTAGTTTAGCATTCTTCCTGTTGTGTCTTCAGTTTAAGTTGATTTGAATAGTATCCCTTTGGCTTGGGGTTGGGAAGATTTTAAAGTAAGAGTATATTAGATATGTTCTGTAATGCTCTTGAAAAGGCACCCTTGTGGAAATAGATCCTTGGGAAAACATTTAGGTGAAAACAACATTTTGAAGTCTATGAAATGAAATTTACTGGAAAGTTAGAGGTGCTACTGTTTCCTGGGCACTCTACTTGAGACAGTTAAGTGTAGATTGAGCCCAGGGCTCAGCACATTAGAGACTTAAGGAAGAAATCATTTCTTCAATTTTTCCTCTGCAGTGGTGGTGACCGCGGTGGCTTCAAAAATTTTGGTGGTAAGTGCTGAGTATCCCAAAATGTTTCAGTGGAAATGCTATATAAATCTAAAAGCCACCAATATCCCGCAGACGTAGTCTAAGCCCTTTCTTATTCTGTTGAGGCTGGTGTGTGTTGTGTGCTTTAAAAAGTTATATACATATTTATCTCAAAATATTAAAAAGACAAAGTTGATCTCAAATAGTCCAATGGGTTTCTACACAGTGAATTTGCATGAGAGTCTGTGGTGACCAATGAATGAGACCGTCACTGGATTTTGTCAATAACGTTTTTTAATAAAGGTAGCTGACATGGTGTTTTAAAATTACTAGGGTTTTCCAATCAGCCTTCACAATCAGAGCTTAACAAAAGTGATACTAGCATAACGCCAAAGTGGCTGGTGCCGTCTGGGACAAGCTTAAGGGAATATTGACATTCATCTTGATTTCTTAAACTTTTAATAAAACTTAGTTTATATATTTACTTTGTAAATCTGTGATGGTTACTTACAAGGATTTTGAAAGTATTGACTTTTCATGCCTTGGTTATTATTACTGTTTTAAATGATTTCTAATGAGTCGCCTTAAATAGCTTTCTTTTTCTTTCTCTTTTCTTTTCCCTTAGGTCACAGGGATTATGGACCCAGACCAGATGCTGGTAAGGTTTATAATAGTTTGTGACTTTGCCATTAAGGAAATCTTAGTTTTCCATTTTTTCAAAGGAAGAATATGTGTGTTTGGAAGAGTTAGGACAGGAGGAAGATTTGACTTGATAGTATTGCCAGAACCAGGAAGCTTCCCTTTTAAAGATGTTCCAGCAAGAAAAATTCAAGGGGTTTGGAAAGTTTGCTAAGGAAAATCACTGTTTGTGCTTTCCGCTGCTCCCTCCTCTTGCTTTTGTGAAGAAACACTTGATTTTGTGTTGCTCATTAGCATTATTTATTTAATGACTATATATCAGGTACAAGAGGATTCGTATCATTGGGGAATTAGAAGTAGAATAGCTGTGTTGAAGAAAATATGTTGGATTAATAGTCTGCTTAATGGGCCTAAGAAACCTGAAATCATATATGAGAGAGTTGTCTTATTCTGCGCAGAGGTCCCTAATTTCACATGCCTTTTTATTTTCAAATGAGGTTCATGGCTACCTGGAGCCTTTTGAAAGTTATGATTTAGATATTATTAAAAATTTGAGTTAAAAATTTTTAATATATATTGAAATCAGAACTTGGTTTTTATTAAGATGCTAAAGTACTCTATGTGGATGTCAGTTTCTGAATTATCTCTTGATGGACTGAATTTTTGTACATCTTTCTTACTTTGTTGTACTAATCCAAAAGTATGTGAGTAAGGTAAGGTGTGTGTCATGGTGCCCCTAATTATCTCATGAGTATTAACATATTCTGGTTAAGGTACATAGATTACGTAAGAAGTCCACACTCCAGTATCATTTGTCTCTTATTTATACCCTCTGGTATATATAAAGCTTATTACAGTGAATGGGAAGTGAGCAATTCTGCTGGCTTGCTTGGAAGTCCAGAGTGTCAGATTCGGGGAATTTCTACCAGAAAGCCTTAAAAGTATTGATTAGCCAGAAAGAATTAAAGCCCTCCGAAGAAAGGAATGCTACTTTATACTGACTTTCTTCATCTCTTCCTGAGCTTGAGTCCTGTATCTGAATTTGAAGAGTAAGATTTATAAGATCTTCAAAGTGTGGACTTGAGCCACTTTTCATGAAGTTTAGTTGTAAGAATTGACCTACCAAACAATTACTGTGACCACTTTGTATGTTTATCATAAGAGGTTTCCTGTATTGGTCCCTCTTCCTTTTGGTCATAGAAATGGTTGAATATTGGACAATAAATTACTGTTCTTGGTTACTAAACAGGATATAGTTAAACCTAAGCAGTATATAAAATTAATCATATATATTTTTTTTCCTTTAGATTCAGAATCTGATAATTCAGATAACAACACAATCTTTGTACAAGGACTAGGGGAGGGTGTGTCTACAGATCAAGTGGGGGAGTTCTTTAAACAAATAGGAATCATCAAGGTGAGTTAGAAGTTGGCTTATGTTGCAAATCTCATAATTATTAACATTCTGGTTAAGATACATAAATAATGTAAGAAGTCCACACTCCAGTATCACTTGTCTCTTAAAATTCCCTGATGCATGTGTTCACCCCTGGCTGTAGGCCTTTGGTAAATTTGCTAAATGCATAAAGATTTTATTCCTTGCTTTGTGTTTACCTTTCCGCAGCCTTCCACAGCTTTGGTTTTCAATCTTAGTACTCTAAACATAGTCTCTGCCTACCTCCTAAAATTGTGAGAACCAAATGAAATTGTGTGAACATTTTTATATTCTGAAATAACAACATATGAAAACCCAAGTTATTACAAACAACTTTTTATGTTGGTATTTAATGTCTGCTATATATTTGCCCAATATAATAATGCTTTATTTCATAACTTTATTGTACTTAAGCGTCTTGTGCACTGTTTCATTAATAAATTTTCATCTTCAACTAGAAAGCGGCATTTAGAGCAGTGTTAGTAGATTATAGCATTTGCCTGAAATCAGGTTTTTTTGGGTGTCTGTGAAATTACTTGAATTTTTTTTCCGCCTCTTGGGGAGCAGACATTTCTTAAGAAATTAACACATTAAATATGTTAAAAAAATTATCATAGTTTTGAAAAGTAAAAATTCTTGTCTTCCACTCCCTTCTCAGCCAAATCCAGTGTGTACGCCTTATTGGTAATTTATTTGCTTGGTGAACGTTCTTCTTGGTTTTTTTTTTTTTTTTTTTAGTTTTACAAGGTAAATGTTTATATGAAGCATTATGTTTATTTCTTTGTGGGTTTGAGGAAATTATATATGGATAAAACAGTATGACGTATCATTTTTATAGTTTGCTTTTCACTTAATGTATTTTAGATTTTCCTTTTCAGAACCTACAGATAACTTCACTTTTATGTTAAGTTGGTAGTATTTATAGTATGGATATGTGAATTCCTTTAAAAAATTAAGTTTTTAATTTTCTGTGTGGTTCATCACTTTTTCTTAAAATACTAACACCAGCTTGTTCGTTCCTCAGACAAATAAAAAGACTGGAAAACCAATGATAAATCTATACACAGACAAGGACACAGGAAAGCCAAAAGGGGAGGCAACAGTATCGTTTGATGACCCTCCTTCAGCTAAGGCAGCCATTGACTGGTTTGATGGTATACCTCATTCATATACTTTCAGTGTGTGGTTTTGATAAATGTTTTCTGGTCTTGAAGTCAAAATACGTTCTGGTAGACAATGATTATCTTCATATTTACTTTTTTAGATATCCTATTGAGAATACAGGCCAGAATTCTTATATACCTTTGGAAGTGAGATGAACTGTTTCTTTGTCTAAAATATTTCCTAATGTCATCCTTTGTGCTTGAGGCCACCCTCATAGAAATGTGAAGGGTTGGCCTGGTTAACTATATTCTTTTAAAATTTAGGTTAATTTCCCTTCAAATACAATGTTAATATGTAGTAGAAGACTTGTACAATAAGACATTTTTCCCCCTGAAAATAAGAAAATATTAAAAAATAGAAGAAAGGAGTAAAGCTTCCATAGTCTATATAGAGAAAACTACTGGTATTTCTTCCAGCTTTTTAAAATGTATTTTAAAAATAGTTTTATCATTCTACGCCAAATGTAGTTTTGTCTCATGCTTTTATTTCCTTGATGTCTTATCATTTATTGTTTTTGTTGTACCTTATATTGGGGCTTCCCAGGTGGCGCTAGTGGGGAAGAACCCACCTGCCATTGTAGGAGAATAACACTGCATGCTTACTGTAGTTTATGAGCTAGGCACAGTTCTAAGAACTTTATGTGCATTAACTCAGATCTTCACAGTAACCCTGTTAGTTTTTTTTTATTGCTTTTATTACCATCTTACAGATGATGAAACTCAGGCAGAGAGATAAGTAATTTCCAATATCACAGAAGAAGTGTAGAGTTAGGGCTCAAATTCAGGCAGTTGGACTGCACTGTCTCTGAAGAAGTAAATTGTGTCTGATTGATAGGCACATGTGGTTTCTCCCAGTTCGAAGATTATTGCACCTGTGTCTTCCAGTACATAGTTGCATTTTAATCTTTTATTCTGCTGCTGCTGCTGCTGCTGCTAAGTCGCTTCAGTCCTGTCCGACTCTGTGCGACCCCATAGACGGAAGCCCACCAGGCTCCCCTGTCCCTGGGATTCTCCAGGCAAGAACACTGGAGTGGGTTGCCATTTCCTTCTCCAATGCATGAAAGTGAAAAGTGAAAGAGAAGTCGCTCAGTCGTGTCCGACTCTTAGCGACCCCATGGACTACAGCCTACCAGGCTCCTGCATCCATGGGATTTTCTAGGCAAGAGTACTGGAGTGGGGTGCCATTGCCTTCTCCGAATCTTTTGCTCTAAGCACATCTTATCCTCTTGCCTTTGAAAAGCCAGGTCCATCCTCCCTCACTTCTCTGTTTCGTAGTTTCTGTGACTCATAAAACTATTTAGCTTATAATAGGTTAAAACAGTTACTCTGTCTTTCCCTCATAGGGCAAATGAGCCTCTTAACAGAAACTCCATAGCTCAGATCTTAATTACCAGGTCTTTGTAGAGCTTTTAAAATATTTATCCATGGTTTGTTTCCTATGTCAAAGAGCTTGCTATACCATTTGACACTGTGGAAGGTTGCCAGTCACAGCAATTAGAATTTGCTGAGGGGGCTAAGACTCCTAGATTTATAACTATTTTATGAATCCTTGGGCACCTTTTTCTGATATGTCTGTTCTCTTGTTTAATATATAAAGTGAAAAGGCTACTTTTGTCTCCAAGGCCCTGGGACAGCAGAATATGTGCATATGTACATGCATATAAATTCACAAATGCACACATTATTTTTAAAGATAACTACCTCAGATGGTACCAACAGTATATAGTAAAAATTGAGTTTCCTTTCTACCTTTTCACCTACTGAGAGTTAAGCAACAATAGGCAGTGTATAAATAGGCATATGTGTGCATATGCATGCATGCACACACACACACACACACACACACACACACTCATTCCCTTAAAAAAAGAAATGGTCGCATACTACATTCATTGGCTTTCATGTAAAAATGATTAGACATGAGCTTTTTTTTGCTCAGTAAGAAGTGACTGTCTCCCAGTGACAAATTTGTTCTATTCAGTAGATTGTGTCATATTTTAGTACAGTTACCTTGACTCTTGAACGCTACTGTGTTTGAATTTCTGTGAGAACGTGTGAGTTATTTCTCTGAAATTAAAAATTTCCGAGGCAGTTTTATATTTTGTTAAGAGGTGGAAATGTGGAGTAGCATTTCTTCAAAACTATTTTTGTTTTGTTTTGTTTTTTTTTTTAGGAAAAGAATTCCACGGCAATATCATTAAAGTGTCCTTTGCCACCAGAAGACCTGAATTCATGAGAGGAGGTGGAAGTGGAGGTGGGCGACGAGGTAAGATTCTTGTTCACAGGCATTACACAAAGGGTTAGATTTTCTGTCTTAAAGTGAGATACAGAATAGAAGATGAGGTAAATAAAGTGTTATAACAACTACGAAAGGATGGAAAAAGGTTCTAGAATCCCTTTGGAAAGCTATATAATGCAGTTTGTTTCAGTTGAAAATTAGGAGGCAGTTTAACTGATTCCTAATTTGGTAGTTGATCTGACCTGTTTGTGAGTTCCCTGATACAGTTACTGCCAACTTATTTCTGTTGTGTCTTAATTTCTTAAATTTGAAATATGTCTTCTCACCTAATCTTTATCACTGAGATTCTCAAACTGAGGAGGGTACTGTAGAAATGAAGTTTCTTAGTGCATTATTTGAACTATAATGTGCACCTTGGAGCTTCTTCCATATTTCCTGTGTTGACTGAATAAGTAAAACCCCAAATCAGAGAATCATGGAGTTCTGCCATAAGAGGTTAATTTGCGGGGAGCAGCCCAGTTATTGATGAACACGTAGTTCTTTCATCTGATGCTTTTCCTCTGCTTTGTTAATATCTGCTACTGATTCTTCCCTCCTCCTTACTTACCCAGGCCGTGGAGGATATAGAGGTCGTGGAGGCTTTCAGGGGAGAGGTGGAGACCCCAAAAGTGGGGACTGGGTTTGCCCTAATCCGTAAGTATCCCATTTATTTTGGTGGATGTAGGAGTTGGGATTGGATTTGGAAGGTGCAAGAGGGGGTTCTGAATCCATTGCAAACTGTTGAGCATTTTATTTTTCTTCTTTCTTAGGTCGTGTGGAAATATGAACTTTGCTCGAAGGAATTCTTGCAATCAGTGCAATGAGCCCAGACCAGAGGACTCTCGTCCCTCAGGAGGAGGTGGGTCAGCCTTAACGGCATCTGCTTCTAATCTTTTGACTAGCATTAAGGAGGCTTTCCATGATTCTGCTGGCCTTACTGGTTTTCATTTCCACCTGCAGATTTCCGGGGAAGAGGCTACGGTGGAGAGAGGGGCTACAGAGGCCGTGGGGGCAGAGGTGGAGACCGAGGCGGCTACGGTGCAGACAGAAGTGGGGGTGGCTATGGAGGAGACAGAAGTGGTGGTGGCTACGGAGGAGACAGAAGTGGGGGTGGCTATGGTGGAGACAGAAGTGGGGGTGGCTATGGTGGGGACCGAGGAGGTGGCTATGGTGGGGACCGTGGTGGGGGCTATGGAGGAGACCGAGGAGGCAACTATGGAGGAGACCGAGGTGGCGGCTATGGTGGAGACCGAAGCGGCGGCTATGGTGGAGACCGTGGCGGCGGCTATGGTGGAGACCGAAGTGGCGGCTATGGTGGAGACCGAGGCGGAGGCTATGGAGGAGACCGAGGAGGCTATGGAGGAGACCGAGGAGGCTATGGTGGAGACCGAGGAGGCTATGGAGGAGACCGAGGAGGCTATGGTGGAGACCGAGGAGGCTATGGAGGAGACCGAAGTGGGGGGGGTTATGGAGGAGACCGTGGTGGTAGCGGAGGCTACGGTGGGGACCGAAGTGGAGGCTATGGAGGAGACAGGAGTGGTGGCGGCTACGGAGGAGACCGAGGTGGAGGCTATGGAGGAGACCGAGGTGGCTATGGAGGCAAAATGGGAGGAAGGTGAGTATTAGAATGTATTCGCTAATGTTTCTACCTCACTGCTCCTAGATTTTAGAATCTAAGCCCCTTTCATCACATTTTCTTCTTGTCCAGTTTTTTATGACTTGAATTTCCCATTGTCAGCTCTTTCAGTTAGGATGGAGAAGATCCATTTAGTTCCCTACTTAGTAATTTCCAAAATTTATTTTGTTTTGGAAATTCTTGAGATCTTTATATTTGAATAATGTATGATAGGTGTGTGCATTCTTATAGCTAAAGATAATAGAGATTGAGAGATGATTTGAAACTGTGTAAATCAGGGATTCTTTTTTTTTTTTTTACCAAGTTTTTTGTTTATTGATCTTGTTCTGCCAAACTTGGCATCAACTTTTTCTCTTGCTTGCTATATGGTGCACTCCCTCCTAAGTTCTTATATATTCTCCAGATTTGTTTCATTTTATACAAATGAAGACAGTAATAGTTAACAGTAATTCTGACCTTGAAAATGCTTCTTAAAACCTAACATTTTCTATCAACATTCTTATCTCTTTCCCAAATTTTCTGATCTTAATCTGAGGGGCAAGCATACCTTTTATAGGGGTGTGCTTTTTCAGTCACATGTGCTACCTTGCAGCTGTTTCTTTGGAGATTGTTACACTTTTTCCAGAATAAAAATCACTGGTGGTACTGATGGGAGTGTGCGATGCACGTGAAAGGTGTAGAGGCAGAAAGAGTTGAGTAACCAGTGATGGAAAATAATTTCAATTACTGTACTAAGCTTCTCTATGTCAGAAACAGTATAGGGCAGCCAGAATTAGTATAGCATAGAGTTAAGAGCACAGAGTTCGGAGACAGACTTTCTTCTTTGAAATCCTGGCCCCACCACTTATTATTAGCTGTGTGACTTAAAGTAAGTTACTTAACTCTTTAGAGCATCATATTCTCATCTGTAAAATAGGGCTAATGGCATTTAGCTCTATTTTGTGGAGTTGTATTAGATTATATTACAGCTGGCCATGATAATCACTGAATAATTGTTACCTATTAGTAATGATCATCTACTGAATACTTCTTGCTGCCAAGTCGCTTCAGTCGTGTCCGACTCTGTGCGACCCCATGGACTGCAGCCTACCAGGCTTCTCCGTCCATGGGATTCTCCAGGCAAGAACACTGGAGTGGGTTGCCATTTCCTTCTCCAACTGAATACTTCTTAGTGTGTGGCAAATTGTGTGAAACTGTCTTTGTATACTGGAGTTCCAGTCCCTCTGTCAACCCCAGGAGTAGATGTACTTTCCATTTTATGGAATAAGAAATGTTAGGTAACTTTTCCAAGATCACATAATAAGTGGCAGATCCAGAATTCTTACATGAATGTGTTTGCTTGCTTATTCCAGTAATCTACTCTCTTTAGAGTGCTGGAATGGCAAGGTCTCCAACCTGAAATACCACAGTGGTTTAGTCTTTATTCTAGATGAAAAAATTTTTAAGAGAATTAGTCACAGCAAAGCTTCTAGGAACTTTGTGTGTCTTAAAGCTGATAAATTAGACATTTAGTAAGCACCTTCTAGAAGTAGAGAAATACACTAGGCATATTGTCATCCTTATAGAAATTTGTCAAGCAGATGCTAGTCAACAGCATCCTGAAGAAGGGTCTGATGCTCCCACTTGGTAGAAAATTAGAATTTAGTCTGGCTCTTTATTTTTCATTCCTAGAAACGACTACAGAAATGATCAGCGCAACCGACCATACTGATGACTGTTTTGAATGTTCCTTTGTCTCTGACAAGATCCATAGAGAAATTGCCAGAGTTTGCCTGCTGCTTTCCTCGTGGCCTCTTCTTGGGTAGTGAAATTAAGTGACATTTGAATTTTTATTTGGGTGGGAGGGTGGGGACAGTTTTTTCTTTTAGAAATGTCAGTTGAAATATCCCCCTTTAGGTTCCAGCCTTCTCCTTCTCAACTCTTGAAGCTAAGTGCGTTGTAAAATATTGCCAAAATGGAAAGTGTTTTGTAATACTGCAATAAAGAATGCTTGTTTTGTGGACTTTTGTACAGTAGTGCATTGTTTGGTCACACGTAGGGTGCAGTTGCAGCAGACTTGAACCCTAAAGAATTAGGAAATGAATTCTACTTCATGAAATTAAAATGTTACTTCCAACAATATTTATTGATCTCCTACTCCGTTAAAAATAGTAGTTTCCAAGCATGACTGTGTGTCTGAACCACCCGAGGAGGTTGTAAAAATGCCAAATTCCTAGGCCTCATCCCAGGTCTGCTGGATTAGAAACCGGTGGGATGTGGGGAGGTAGAGCTGGGAATCTTATTTTAAGATCACCAGGTAATTTTGATATAGTTAGTTGACAGCTGAGTATCATTTATTTAGGGGAGTGTTCTAGATGCTGGGAATATGGAGGTACAAGAGCTGTGTAGAAGAGTTAGGGTTTGACAAGCCAGGGTTAAGATACCAATGTACAGAGCATGTTATTTGACATCTTTACAATATTCTCCTATCCTTACCAAGGATAAGGTACTGCATCAATGCTGGACATATTGCTCATCAAGCGAACAGATAGTGTATAGTTTGATAAGGGCCACAGTAAGAATAAATGCAAGGTCCTTTGATGGCTGGTTGAAAGGATACTTAACTGGTCAGGTGGGGTTGGGAAGGCTTGATGAGTATTGAAAGAAGACTAGGAAATTGGTTAAAGTAAAGAGGCTGGGGTGAGGAAATGATGTTCCAGCAGAAAACTGACATGAATAAATCAAAGAGTTAACAGAATGAAGAACAGGCTATTTACTTGAAAACTGTATGATTGTAATTGGAAGAAGGAATTTAAGAATGGGCATGCAAAAGTTAAGATGGAGAGGTAAACCAGCTCCATGATAAGGTCCTTACATTTCGTTTTCCCCACGCCTCCATATGGAGGCGTCATTAAAACATTTTAAGCAGGGGAGTGGCCTGACCTGAGTGGCATCAACGGAAAATTCTGGCTGCCTTGTAGAGAGGTTGGACTGGAGACAGAGTGGTACACCAGGTGAGAGATGATACTGGTCTGAGCTCAGATAGTGACTGGACAAGGAGGTAATAGATTTGAGAAATGAAGGGGGAAATTTGACGAGATCTGGCTGGATGTCAGAAGTAGTGGGCGGAGAAGGCAATGGCAACCCACTCCAGTACTCTTTCCTGGCAAATCCCATGGACGGAGGGGCCTGGTGGGCTGCAGTCCATGGGGTCGCTAAGAGTCGGACACGACTGAGCGACTTCACTTTCACTTTTCACTTTCATGCATTGGAGAAGGAAGTGGCAGCCCACTCCAGTGTTCTTGCCTGGAGAATCCCAGGGACGGGGGAGCCTGGTGGGCTGCCGTCTCTGGGGTCACACAGAGTCAGACACGACTGAAGCGACTTAGCAGCAGCAGCAGGCTCCCTCCCCCTACAGTCTTGCACCTCTAAAAACCATTTTTCATACAGTAGCCAACAGTATTATATGTCATGTCTCTTTAAAGTCCTTTCAGTGACCTCCTATTGTATGTAGGCTATAAATTTCTTACCTTGGATTACAAAGCCCTGTGTGATCTGGCCTTTGTCTCTGCCACCTCATTATAGAACATTTATCCATATTAGCCTTCCTTAACCACTGCAGTCCTAGTTCTTAAAGGTACCAAACGTGCTTCTGTATATGGTTTGTCTCGGATTCTCTTTCCTCATGCTTACCTGGCTGACTGCTTCTCACCACAATGTTGGGTCACATCCCACCCTCCCTCCTAGGTCTTTGCTGGCCTTCCTATGTACAATACTTCTTCCAGTCACACTATCATCACCTCTTGTAATGTCATCATAGTACTTAGCACTATGTGAATCTTTTTGTGGTTAATTTTTCTCCATTAGAATGTAAGCTCCAGGAGAGTAGGGAACCTCTTCTTTTGATCACTGTTCTACCCGATTACCTAGAACAGTGTCAGACACAGAATAGGTAGGTACTCAATAAATACTGACTAAATGAATCTATTACAGATTTGAGTCATTAATGTATAAATGGTAATTAAAGGGATGAAGTGGATATGGATAAAGCAAGACAGTAGTGGTTTTTCCATTCTCAGTGAATGCTAGAATTAGCTAGAAACTTTTTTACAAGGCAAAAGATGTCTGGGCTCCAATCCAAAACAATGGAATCTAAGAGGCCTGGCACATTTAAAAATCAAAAGCTGCATTTGATTCTGATGGTTTTGGAGACTAGAGAGAAGAGCCTAGGACGAAACCTTGAGAAATACCAACATCTAAAAGATAATAGAAGATATGGAAGCAGACTGAATGACCAGTGAGGTGTCTGTGGAACCCAAGGGAAGAGTGGATTTCAAGGAGAAAAACTACTGATGTCAAGTGCTCGAGTTGGCCAAGCTATATAAAGACTAGGGGCTTTCCTGATAGCTCTGCTGGTAAAGAATCCGCCTGCAAGGCAGGAGACCCTGATTCGATTCCTGGGTCGGGAAGATCCCCCTGGAGAAGGGATAGGCTACCCAATCCAGTATTGGGCTTCCCTTGTGGCTCAGCTGGGAAAGAATCTGCCTGCAATGCCGGAAACCTGGGTTCAGTCATACCTGGCTTCGATTCCTGGGTTGGGAAGATCCCCTGGAGAATCTTACTACCCACTCCAGTATTCTGGCCTGGAGAATTCCATGGACTTCTGGCCTGGAGTATATAGTCCATGGGGTCGCAAAGAGCCGGACTTTGACTTTCACTATAGGAAGCATTTGTTGTTGATAGCAACATGGAGTTGTAAATTATCTTTGCACAGGGTTTCTCAACCTTGGTGCTACTCACATTTTGGGTTGGATAATTCTTGGTTGTGAGGGGCCCTCCTGTACTTGGTAGGATGTTTAGCTGCCTCCCTGCCCTCTACAAGACACCAGTAGCAGTCCCCAGTTGTGACAACCAAATGTGTCTCTGGACATTACCAAATGCCCCTGGCTGGTGGGGGCAGGAGGGTGGGGAGGAATTTCTGAGAATCACTGCCTTAGCAAAAGTGGTTTTGGTAGAAAATTGAACCCAAAGGGTAATAAATAATTATTTATAATTAAATAATTTAAAATTTAAATAATTTATAATTAAATAATAGAGAAATGGAGACAGGTGATGTGAACGACGATTTAAGAACTTTGGTTATGCAGGGTGGTTAGAAATAGGATGAGGTAAGAAGGGGCGACATGACCAGGGTATGGGTTTTTATCTTTATTAAGACGGGTGGGAATTGATTATGTTTATGCACTACTTGGAAGGAAGTGGGGATAATTGGTATTTAAATTCCTTGAAGGAATCGCCACACTGGAGGATTTTGCCTCAGGAGAGTGCTTCTTGCATTGTAATTGGAGGTAAGAATAAGTGCAGATGCTGATAAAAGTAACAGATGACCAACATTTGTTGGGAGCTTACTATGTACCAAGCTCTTAATAAGAAATTGGTGTGTGTTAACTCATTTAATTCTTGTAACAATGCTGTGAGGCAAAGAGGTATAGGGAAAAATACTCTTTGAATATGAAATCACAGGAGAGGTGAATGGTGTAAATGATTTTGATTGCTACTGGAAGGGCCTTTCAGAGGATACATT
The DNA here is from genome assembly GCF_027580195.1 of Bos mutus. Classification (NCBI taxonomy): domain Eukaryota; kingdom Metazoa; phylum Chordata; class Mammalia; order Artiodactyla; family Bovidae; genus Bos; species Bos mutus. Next base: position 47,588,224 of record NC_091635.1, read on the forward strand.
GAGGAACAGAGGCTCTGAAAGGTTAAGCAGCTTACCCAGTATCACATCTCCAGTTAAGTTACAGAGATCAGATACTAACTAGAGTATCTGGCCTTATGCCTGTGCTCTTAACTACTGTGTATAAGGATTCTTACAACAGAGATGGGAAGTATTTGGGGTAATTTTCATCTGATGTCTTTTTTTCCTCCCTGAAGAGAAATTATAACAGTCTACTGAGAGTTGAGGAGGTAATGTGATAGAAAGTTTGAAGAGACTGTAGGAAATGTGACAAGAACAGAGAACGCTTGAAATAACTTGTAGGAAATAGTAAAGTATCGTCACTCATCACCATAAAGTTGCCAGAGAGCAATAAGGGCTCAGTTAAGATAGGAGGCAAGTATTTTGGGGGAGCCAGTCTATGGATGTGTGAATTCTCTCCACCATAATCAGCAACCTGGTTATAGGATCAGAGGCAATTTGATTCAGGGTTGGGAGTTTTATTAGTCAGGGAGAGAGATGCTAGTGGAAGTATGAGGCTAGTGAGGAGAGTGGTTGCTGGATGGGGTCTGGGCTGAGTAGAAATTATAGTGAGAGGGGGCTGGCTAACAGTGTAGGGAAGTCAAGAGCTTAGGGAGGGTTACTGATGAGGTTCAAAGGACTGGTAGTGGGGTTAAAAAGAGCTAGATAGATGGGAGATTCGGGTCAGAAAGTATTACAGATGTTCATGAGTATTTTGGAGTTGGAGCCATTCCTGGGGGTGACAAGGGCTAAATGTGGCCACAGAAATGGGTAGCTGGAGTAACTGGAAGGGAAAAGCCTTTGTAGCTGAGCTTAAGGACCAAGGAGCTGAGGTGTCAAGACGGTTGTCCATAGGGATGGTGATAGCAAGACTAAGATTCAGGCAGTGAACGAGAGGAAATAAGGAAGTGGGCAGAGGGTGGGAGAGCTAGTTTGAGCCAAGACCCTTAGGGAAACAATGACAGGAGATCGTGACATTGGGAAGGAATGCAGGAGGTGGAACAACATTTGCCGTTTCAGGAAGAGGCCAGTTCAAGAGCCAGATTTCACTTACAACACAGAGGGGTGAGAAATGTTTGAAGAGGTAGACAGTATAAATCCATTCCCCCCTGCCGCCCCATTAGTGGGAGTATCTAGAGATCCCATTAGAAAGGGAGGAGAAAGGAGGGGTCTTACATTTTGGATGGTGTCGAAAATCAGTCCCAGCAGATCCGGATGGTTGAGAAGAGTGGGCAGTTCAGGCCTCAGAGAAGTTGCTTGGACTAAGCATGTTTCTAAGAACATTGGGTCTAGGTAGCTCTAGTACTGGGAAGACTGGAATGTTGATGGTCTACCAGATGGTAGATGCTGTATGCAGACCTTTATGCTCGTACTGTCTTAAATCTGGTGAGGGCTGGTGGAATTAGGATGGAGGTCCTGCTGAGCAGAGCCTGTGGTATTTGGCTGAATAATGAGACCACCCCCGTACCCCCCCGCCCTGGAGAGATCCAGAAGTGTGGAAGAGGAAGGGTTGGAGATCTGTGGGCAGAACATTGCAGGAGTGGAGAGCCTAAAGTATACAGTAAAGGACTCATTTTGTACCCACAGGCTGTTAAAGTGCAAAAATGTTAGTTGCTCAGTTGTATCCAACTCTTTGTGACCCCATGGACTGTAGCCTGCTAGGCTTCTCTGTCCATGGAATTCTCCAGGCAAGAATACTGGGAGTGGGTAGCCATTCCTTTTTCCAGGGCATCTTCCTGACCCAAGGATCAAACCCCAGGCTCTTTCATTGCAGGCAGATTCTTTGCCGTCTGAGCCACCAGGGAAGCCCACTTTTACTTTTCACTTCTACCCACTGTTAAGGCCCAGGGAAATTTAGGTTAGGATGCTCACTGGTGCAAAACTGTAGAGTGGACAAAAGAGGAAAAGATCATTTTTCCATCTTTGGCCTTTGTGCCACACTATTAGAGGCAGTGTTGCTTATACCCCAGAATAGTGATACCATTCCTTTGGTTTTTACTTAAAATTCTGTAAAGCAAAGCATGAATTTATAAGTGGTAGGGCAGGTGGGCAGATAAATCTCAGTGACATATACCATGCTGGATTCAGAATAACTGGACTACTCTAGAACCTGGTATGTAGGGCAGTAGAAGGGAACATTTGTTTCACTTTGGCCTTTCCTGCTCCAGCAGTCTTGCCTGGAAAATCCCATGGATGGAGGAACCTGGTAGGCTGCAGTCCATGGGGTCACTAAGAGTCGGACACGACTGAGTGACTTCACTTTCACTTTTCACTTTCATGCATTGGAGAAGGAAAGGGCAACCCACTCCAGTGTTCTTGCTTGGAGAACCCCAGGGACGGTGGAGCCTGGTGGGCTGCCATCTATGGGGTCACACAGAGTCGGACACGACTGAAGCGACTTAGCAGCAGCTGCAGCTCAATGGAAAGAACTTGACCTCTCATTGACCGCTCAATAAGATCGGAGGGGTAAATGAAGGTAGCAGAGCTTTTTAAATCTCTGGTGGTCACAGGCTCACAGGGCAACACTGAAGAGAGGAATAGAGAAAAGAAATCTCCACCTGAGTGCCTTCTATGGAATACCAGGCACCAGTAGGTTCTGTGTTATTCTGACTTCCCAGGTGGCACCAGGAGACGTGAGAGATGCAGGTTCAATCCTCAGGTCGGGAAGATCCCCTGGAGGAGGGCATGGCAACCCACTCCAATATTTTTGCCTGGAGAATCCCCATGGTCAGAGGAGCCTGGCAGGCTACAGTCCATAGGATCGCCAAGAGTGGGACACGATTGAAGCAACTTTGCACACAGGCACGTAATCCTAAGAGCCCTCAGAAGTAGTATGCATTCCCTTCATTTTGTAGGTAAGGATGGTTCAGTAACTTCTCCACAGTCGAAGATCAAGTGAGTGATGGGCCCTGGGACTTGATTTCAGATTTGTCTGACTCCAGAGTCTGGGCTTTTCCTTTTAATGGAGGACATAGCTTGTTGGGATTGATGTGACCAGTCCTATTGGCCAAGGAAAACTGAAGCATTTCGTAGAATGAGGGAGGCACTAAGGCACTTCTTAGAGAGTAAATAGAGTCTGTCAGAGGGAATGACCCTAAGGGAGTTGGAAAGCAGGTGTGAGAGAAGAGACAGCGGAGAGGATGGTTGGTCTTAATTAAGTCTAATTTATCTCTTGACCACCAATAGGGAAATGGGGGGGGTGGTGGGGAGGGACAAGTTAATAAGAGGAAATGGTCCAAGAGCCAAGCTCTCCAGGATTTTCTCCCATTTTCCTCCTCAGCAGCCCCCTCTGGACAGGGGCTCAGCTCTGGCTTTGTCATCACATTCTGGGTGCAGACAAAGGACTTGATGTAGGAAGACAGGCTGGCCATCCAGAGCAGGTTTGTCTCGTGGAAAGGATGTGCAGCTGAGAGCAAGGAAGGCCCAGCCAGGAGTGAGAAGATATGTGTTTCAGTGCAGCTCATGATGAAGGGAACCATCATGGTAGGTAGAGTGATGCTCATTTATTCATGGAAGATAAGTACTGATCATTTTCTCAGGCGAGCCTGAGAAGCACCCTTAAGGAAAGAGCAGGGACTCGACCTAAACACCTGACTAGTTGGGGGTCTCAGCAAAGGTCTGGAGCTGCTTTCTGATCCCTTGTGCCCAGGGCCCCTGTGACTGGTGTTTGGGGGATATAGAGAAAGAGGGTAGGAAGCCAGGGGTATCAGACCCTTTCTGGGGGTTTAGCTTTTTCTGTCGGTCTAACATGGCACTGGACTTTGTAAGAAACAAGGGGTTCAGCTCTATAAGTTTAAAGTCTTGGATATTTGTCTCTTCAGGGTTCTCAGGCTCTTTCCGGAACCTTGTGAACTCCACCTTCATGCTGGTCTTTGGCATCTCACATACAAAGAGAACCTTGTTCTTTAGCTTGTTTTGGATCCAGGGATCGATGGAGGCCAAAAGAATTAATGTTTCTTGTAGCTGCATTGAAACAAGCCCCGTGGCTGGCTCCCTTCAGGCCAGCCCTGGGAGGGGGGAGGGGAGTTCTGGCCACAGGTCACTCTGAGTCCCAGGAAATGAGGTTGAGGGACAACGTCTAAGGGCTTATTCCCCTCTCCTCCATCAGAGGGCATGTTGTGTGAGGAGAGTGGGAAGGCTGGAGGAAGAGGAGGGCAGGGATGCCTTACACTCTTCTTCACAGACGCGTTCTTCTCCACATCCAGCATGTCCAGGACCAAGTGGAACACCTGTGGGCTGCGGATCCCCAGGACGCTCTGGCAGAGGCAGGATGAGGGCACCTCAGTAGCCAGCCCAGGAAGATGCCCCGTCTATGCTCTCTTCCATTCTAGTGCCCTCGTGATGACCCTTTCCCTGGACAGGAGATGTGGCTTCCCAGCTGCTTCCTTACCTTTGAGGGCCTGCCTCTGCATTGGGTTCCGGTACAATTTTTTTCACCGGAAGAGTCAAGATAGTTTCTGTCACATCTTAGCAATGCCCCTCACACCCTTCACCTGTCCCTTCTCATACCCAGCTCCAGTCCTGCAGAAAAGCTTTCCCTTAACTCCTGGTACAGTGGGAAGTCTAAAATAAAAAAGCCGGCAAACCCCCTCCCCACACTTTGCAGCCCTTTCTTCCCTCAGTAGCTCTCCTGGACTGCCCACTCCCCCAGCCATCAACACATCTGGTCAGAGTTGCGGAGCTGGCCTTACCAGAGAGATGACTGCTTCCTGGCGTGCTATGGCATTTGAGCTCATCAGCTGCCTGAAGAGAAGGGAGTGAGTGTGTTGTGGTCCAGTTAAGGGGAAGGGGAGGAAGACTGGCTGCTTCTTATAGTCCAGAGTGACTCAGGCATAAAGCTGATGAGTGATGTTAATTTCATTAATGTCCCCTTCTTGTTTCTTGGGTCAGGAAAGGGACTGGGAGGGGAAAGGTCGGTACAACAGTTTTCCAAGGGGCTCTGAGTGATGATCAGGACTCACATTTGTCCAGAACGTTACGGTTACAAATCCCTTCCAAGTCCTCATCTTAACTTGAGCTTTAAATAGCAACTCTGAGTGGTAGGTATTACCAGCCCCTTTTTACAGATGAAGAAAAGCCCAGAGGTCAAAGAGTGACTGGCCAGTGGCCTGGGCAGTGTGATCTGAGACCAGGCAGTAGGTTCTCAGCTCTCACTGACCCTCTGTCCCCTTCCCACAGCCTAGGATTTGGCCCTGGTAGCTCCCAGCCCGAACCACTCACGCCTCCACCAAGTTCAACATCATGGGCTTCATCTTGAGCTCTTCCACAGTTTCAGCAACAGCCTGCCTTATAGCCTGAAGAGAGATTAAGGTGGGACAGGGACTCAGGGGTGTGCTCTTAAGTGCTTCCCACTTTTTTTTTTTTTATGTGGACCATTTTTTAGCCTTTATTGAATTTGTTACAGTATTGTTTCTGTTTCACGTATTGGCTTTTTGGCCACAAGGCATGTGGAATCCTAGCTCCCTGACCAAGGATTGAACCCCAACCCCTGAACTGGAAGGTGAAGTCTTAACCACTGGACCATCAACCTTCATTGAGAGTTTACTTTGTGCTGTGTGGATGGTCCTTGCCTCAGGGAGCTCACGGTCTGGTGGGGGAAACAGACAAGTGAACAGGCAGTCAGACTCCTGAACTAAATGTAGGGACAACAGGAGGATCTCCTAGCTCAGTCTGAGTTCCAAGAAGACTTCCTGGAGGAAGTGATGCCGCAGCTGAAACCTGAGGCATGAGTAGGAGTTAATCAGGCCGAGAGGCTGGGGGCCAACTTCCCTGGGCAGAGGGAGAGCAGGTACAAAAGCCTGGAGGCAGGAGAGAGCACAGAGAGGTTAGGGAACAGGAAATGGTTCACTTTAGCTAGGTGACCATACAGAGTCTTCAGAGTGGGACACTGAGCAATTACACTGGGACCACGGGTATAAGTCAGGACAGGCTGCTCCTAAGCACTGCTGGTGCGTGGCTTGGCACGAGTGTGGTGAGGGTAAAGAGTCAGGCAGGCCTTGGGTGGTGAAGGGCTATGTAAGCCCTCCTGAGAGCTTGGGGAGTAACAAGTTTTTTGCAGAGGTGAGCTGCAATCTGATTCACAGCTTAGAAAAATGTCTTTAGTGCTGTGTCTGGCTTTGTAGCAAGCTCTAAGAAAGGTAAAAGCCAGGAAGTGCACAGGAAGGCAGGATGATTCTGTTGGTGGTGATTGGAAAGCTTCCCATAGGAGGTGTTGTCTGGGCTGGTCTGGAAGGGGTGATCGTATTTTAATAGGCAGTAGGAGAGAGCAGCTACTTACCAGTGGGACTGAAAGCAGAGGCAGTTTTACACCTTTCAGGGGAGGGAGGAATAACAGGGCACTTTAAACTGAGAGGACTGCCCACACAGAGGCCAGACGGCTTGGAGACAGGAGCTATGTTCTGGGAAATGTGATGCATGCTTTGGGGGGCATGCATACACAGAAGAACCATACAAAAAAGATCTGAACGACCCAGAGAACCATGATGGTGTTGTCTGGAGCCAGACATCATGGAGTGTGAAGTCAAGAGGGCCTTAGGAAGCATCACTATTAACAGTGTTAGTATAGGTGATGGAATTCCAGCTGAGTGATTTCAAATCCCAAAAGATAATGATGTTAAAGTGCTGCACTCAATATGCCAGCAAATTTGGAAAACTCAGCAGTGGCCACAGGACTGGAAAAGGTTCATTCCAATCCCAAAGAAAGGCAATGCCAAAGAATGTTCAAACTACTGCACAATTGCACTCATCTCACATGCTAGTAAAGTAATGCTGAAAATTCTCCAAGCTAAGTTCAACAGTATGTGAACCGAGAACTTCCAGATGTTCAGGCTGGATTTAGAAAAGGCAGAGGAACCAGAGATCAAATTTCCAACATCTGGTGGATCATAGAAAAAGCAAGAATTCCAGAAAAACACTTACTTCTGCTTCACTGACTATGCCAAAGCCTTTGACTGTGTGGATCACAACAAACTGGTGGAAAATTCTTAGACAACACCAGACCACCTGACCTGCCTCCTAAGAAATCTGTATTCAGGTCAAGAAGCAACAGTTAGAACCAGACGTGAAACAACGGACTGGTTCCAAATTGGGAAAGGAGTATGGCAAGGCTGTATTTTGTTACCTTGCTTATTTAATTTATATGCAGAGTACATCATGCAAAATGCTGGACTGGATGAAGCACAAGCTGGAATCAAGATTGGTGGGAGAAATATCAATAACCTCAGATATGCAGATGACACCACCCTTATGACAGAAAGCAAAGAGGAACTAAAGAGCCTCTTGATGAAAGTGAAAGAGGAGAGTGAAAAAGCTGGCTTAAAACTCAACATTCAAAAAACTAAGATCATGGCATCCCATCAGTTCATGTCCCATCAGTTCATGGCAAATAGATGGGGAAACAATGAACAGTGATGGACTTCATTTTCTTGGGTGCCAAAATCACTGCAGATGGTGACTGCAGTCACAAAATCAAAAGATAATTGCTCCTTGGAAGAAAAGCTATGACCAACCTAGACAGCATATTAAAAAGCAGAAACATTACTTCACTGACAAAGGGTCACATAGTCAAAGCTATGGTTTTTCCAGTGGTCATGTATGAATGTGAGAGTTGGACAATATAGAAAGCTGAGTGCTGAAGAATTGATGCTTTTGAACTGTGGTGTTGGAGAAGACTCTTGAGAGTCCCTTGAACTGCAAGGAGATCAAACCAGTCAATCCTAAAGGAAATCAGTCCTGAATATTCATTGGAAGGACTGATGCTGAAGCTGAAGCTCCAATACTTTGGCCACCTTATATGAAGAAGTGACTCCTTGGAAAAGACCCTAATGTTGGAAAAGATTGCAGGCAGGAGGAGAAGGGGACGATAGAGGATGAGGTGGTGGATGGCATCACTGACTCGATGGACATGAATTTGAGCAAGCTCCGGGAGTTGGTGATGGACAGGGAAGCCTGGCTTGCTGCAGTGCATTGGGTTGCAAAAAGTTGGACACAACTGAGCAACTGAACTGAACTGAACTGAACTTTGGGGGGCAGTGTGGTGGGAGCCAAGGCAGGGTAGGGGTCCTTTAGAGAAAGGTGAAGAGACAGGTTTGGGCTGCCTGGGCTTGGGAGTGTTGGTCTCACTTACGAAGAAGGGTTCATTATATGTCTTTCTCCTGAGTAGGTCAAATGTGAGTTCTTCCAGACCATGTGCCTGGATCCATTCCAGCCCTATGGCCTTGAGCATCTGCGTGGCTTCAAAACGGTGCTGAGGGCAGACACAAAGGACAGACTGCCTTCCTCATCCCCCAGCACATCCTTGTGCTGGAGCAGGAAGGGTACTAGGCAGTTGAGAGCTTACCTCCAGGACGCTGGAACAAGACAGCTGGTCCAGGATGCTCCTGACAACTGTGGCTGAGTGCACACCCATTATCTTGACCAGCACAGTGAGTGCCTGTGGGGGTGGGCAGGGCGGGTGGCGTATACCAGACCAAGAGGCATTTGGATGGCCAAGCACGCTTGAGGGCTAGAACTTGTAGGAAACAGGCAGAGTCCTTTCTCCTCCTTCTTGGCCTCATGAGTGACAGCGCAAGTTCACGTGTGTACACATGTGCCCATACGTGAATGAATGGAATATACACAGATCTGTGTCCACTTACGCCCACGTGACCCACATACATATTCACAAACACACAGAGGACCCTGTGGTGCTCCCTGCTGAAGCTCCTTTTCTCTGGGATGAGGATGACAGGGTCCAGAGCCCAGCAGAGTCAGCACCGTTTCCCCAGGGGTCCCCGGGGAGCCCGGCCCCCCGCCCCTCACACCTTCATCTGCTGGGTCTTCGGCCCTTGACACAGGCACTGCAGCAAGTACTCTCGGGCCACGTTGCTGTGGGGCCTCAGGAACCCCAAGCACAGGGCCGCCTCCGCCGCCGCCTTGTTCCCTGACTTCTTTATCAGCATCAGCAGCGCCAGCACCAGCTTCTCTTCATCCTCCACCTGAGTCCTCTTGAGAGGGAGACGGGCCGTTTGGACTAGGTCTCTGGCCAGGCTTTGTGAGGAGGGCAATTCAAGACTGCTTCCAGCCCCTTCTCCCTCTTCCCTAGAAGGAATCTCCTATCAAGAGCTTAGTTTACCCACTTCCCTCTTGCTCCCATCTACTTGCTCCCAGCTCACAGCCTTTCACTTCTCTATGACTTTTTCTTGTGGATGGGTTGGCGTTACTCTCTTTAATACCTCTGCTGTCTCAGCTCTTGACATTTGAAAAAAATACACAGGTCATTGACCCGACGCCTCTCCTCCCATAACCTTGTCCTTGGTGCTACGTCAGCCGTTAATTCCCACAGAGGGACTCATCGTTACCCGTTACTGCAGCTTTTCTCTGACTCCCTCTCCTCCTGTCTTTCTGGTTCTCCTCTGATGTCAGCAGTTATTGTTATACCTACTGTATAGCATAGGGAACTCTACTCAGTGCTGTGTGATGACCTAAATGGGAAGGAAATCCAAAAAAGTATGTACGGGGCTTCCCTGGTGGCCCAGTGGTGAAGAACTTGCCTGCCAGTGCAGGATACATGGGTTCGGTCCCTGGGTGGGGAAGATCCCCTGGAAAGGGAAATGGCAACCCACTCCAGTATTCTTGCCTGGAAAATCCAACGGACAGAGAAGCCTGGTGGGCTGCAGTCCATGGAGCTGCCAAAGAGTTGGACATGTTTTGTCCAAGTTTGTTGACTAAATAGCAACAATATGTACGAATGACTGATTCACTTTGCTGTACAGTGAAAACATTGTAACATTACATAACATTGTAAAGCAACTATATGCCAATGAGTTTTTTAAAAAGGAGTATATTAAATAGCTTTACTTTGAACTTATTTCATTACCTGTATATGAGTATATATGTGGGTTAGTTATTCATGTATTTTTTCTATCGTAAATTGTCTATAAAAGTTCCTTACATTTGTATAGTGTGGTCAGAGTGCTTTTATTTATTCCTGTTGTTAATTGAATTCTTCTAAACAGGAATTGGGAGTTTTTACTTGGCTATTACATAAAAGATGAGTTCTTTTATGTAAGTATAGATGTATATGCGGGGGATTGTGAGGGTTTATAAAAGTACATGGTCAGATCTATCACTTAGACATATCGTGTTATCTCCGTTGCTTATTTTTTAAACTTTTCTTAGTGAAAGAATTTATCTGTAACTTTTATATTCCTTACTTTCAGATTCTTATAAATAAAAATGAAAGTGAATGTTTTTTGTATATTTAATGCTAATAAATCACTCTATTAAAAAAGTTGGACTGCATGAAGACTAACAATTCATTGAGCAACTCTGCCCTCCTCCTCACTTTCTTCCCTTTTTACCCAGCTTCAATTCCATGGTCCCTGAACTCCTTTACCCCCTCTTTATTGTACTAAACTCTCCACCAACTCTATGCATGCACTTCCCAGAGGAAATCAAAGTTATGATGACTAATCTTGCTTGAAGTATATGAACACAAACCTTATGTAGACCCTTAATGATGCCTAATGGTCAGACTGCTTTTCCCTGGGCAGTTCTCTTTCCCACCTTCCTAATTCATATTCCTTCCTCTGGACCCTCTAACACTTCTTTCTCTATTCTGTTAAGTTGATGACCTTGCTTCCTACTTTATCGAGCAAAATAAAAGCAACTAGAAAAGAAGTTCCAGAGACACTTACCACCACTCCTGTCCAACTTTCAACACCTGCACCCATATTCCTTCCTTTCCACGTTACTGTGGACCATGACCATCTATCTAAAAACGTCAGTCTTGGGGACTTTCCTGGGGATCTGGTGGCTAGGATTGCACACTCCCATTGTAGGGGGCCCAGGTTCGATCTCTGGTCAGGAAACTAGAGCCCACATGCTGCCACCAAGAGTCCACGTGCGACTAAAGATCCCACATGCCACAACCAAGACTTGGTGCAGCCAAATAAATAAAAATATTAAAAAAGATAAAGCCAATCTCTTACGTGCTTGCTCTCATCCCTTCTCATCTTCTCAAGAACATTGCTGCCCAACTCTTCCCACCCTCTTCAAAACGATCATTTTCCTGACGACTGGATCGTTAATCCTCAGCATTGAAACAGGCTGCTATTTTTTCTCTTTCTAGAATTTACCCCTGCTGCTGACTACAGCTCTATCCAGAAAAACTTGGACAGTTGCCTATTCTTGCCATCTTGCCCTTCTTTCCTCCCATTTTCTCTTAACCCTACTCCATTCAGACTTTCACCACCCCACCAGAATAGTTCTTGTTAAGATAATCAATGATCCCCACATGGTTAAATCCATTGTATGGATTCTCAGTCCTTATATTGTTTGATATGGTTGATTTGTCTCCTTTTCCTTGATAAATGTTCTTTACTTGATTTTCAGTATACCATTCTATTGGTTGTCTTCCTACCTGTTGGCTACTTCTTAGTATTTACTGGTTCTTCCTCTTATCTCTGACCTCTTAACACTGGGGTGCCCCAAGTCTTGATTCTTGGTTCTTAGTGATCTCATCTTATTGAATGACATGATATGCTACCTATATGCTGGCAACTTGTAGATCTCTTCCACTAGCTCAGGCTTCTGAACTCCAAGTTGTATATCCAGCTGCTTATTTGTTTCCTTTGGATGTCCAGAAGACGTCACAAACATAACTTGTCCACAGCTGGACTTCTGATATTACCTCCAAGCCTGTTGCATGTGCAGCTTTCTCCATCTTGAAGTGAAGTGAAAGTTGCTCAGTCCTGTCCCCATGGACTATACAGTCCATGGAATTCTCCAGGCCAGAATACTGGAGTGGGTAGCCTTTCCCTTCTCCAGGGTTTCTTTCCAACCCAGGGATTGAACCCAGGTTCGACTGAACCCAGGTCTCTGACACTGCTGACAGATTCTTTACCAGCTGAGCCTCAAAGGAACCCCGAGAATATTGGAGTGGGTAGCCTATCCTGTCTCCAGGTGATCTTCCCCACCCAGCAATCGAACCGGGGTCTCCTGCGTTGCAGGTGGATTCTTTATCAACTGAGCTATCAGGGAAACTCATTCTCCTTCTTAGTTGATGACAACTCCATCCTTTCCGTTTCTAGGCCAAAAGCCTCAGCTTCCTCCTTGTTTCCTCACTTTCTCTCACAGCTCACATTTAACCTGTCAGAGTTTTACTTTAAAAATATATGCAGGGGATTTCCCTTGTGGTCCAGTGGCTGAGACGCCACACTCCCAATGAAGGGGGCCTGGGTTTGATCCCTGTTCAGGGAACTAGATCCCACATACCGCAACTACAAGATCCTGCATGCCGCAAGCAAGACTCGACACCGCCAAAACAAACCAATAAATATTAATACATATATACATATTCAGAACTTAAAACTGCTTACCAACCCCACTGCAACCACTGTGGTCCAAGCCACCATTGTGTCTCACGAGGATTGCTTTAACAACTCCTAACTGGTCTCTCTGGAGAAGGAAATGGCACCCCACTCCAGTACTCTTGCCTGGAAAATCCCATGGATGGAGGAGCCTGGGAGGTTACAGTCCATAGGGTTGCAAAGAGTCGGACACGACTGAGTGATTTCACTTCACTCCCTTCACTCACTTCATACTTTATCGCTGGAGAAGGAAATGGCAACCCACTCCAGTGTTCTTGCCTGAAGAATCCATGGACAGAGGAGCCTGGTGGGCCATGGTCCATGGGGTCACAGAGAGTCGGACACGACTGAAGTGACTGAGCACAACTGGTCTCTCTGCTTTCACTTTTGCCTTTCATCCCCTGCCCATCTTTCTTCAACATAGCAGTCAGAGTAAACCTTTTTTTTTTTTTTTTTTTGGCCACTGTGCCACATAAGGGATCTTAGTTCCCCGACCAGGGATCAACCAGGGATTGGACCCAGGCCCCCTGCATTGGGAGCACAGAGTCTTAACCACTGGACCACCAGGGAAGTCCCCCAGAGTGAACTTTTGAAACATAAGTTAGATCACATCATTGCTTTGTTCAAAAACCTATTGCACTCAGAAGAAAACTCAAGTACGTAAAGTCATCCAGAAGGCCACACATGCGCCAGTCTCCTGTTAGCGCCTCTGACCCGACTTCATTTCCTCCTGCTTTCTCTGTTCCCGCTCCACTTCTGTCACATGGCCTCCTTGCTGTTCCTTGCCCATACCAAGCCTGCCCCTGCCTTCGGGACTTTGCCTCGATTCTTCCTTTGCTGGGGATGCCTTCTCTCAGATATCTGCAAGGCTCACCCCTCACCTTCATGCTTGAGCTCAAACGACGACTTCCACATGAGGCCTCCCCTGTCCTCCGTGTTTAAAATCGCAACTCATTCCATCTGCACTCAGCATTCCTGATCACTCTCATCCCTGATCATCCTAATCACTCTCATCCCTCTACATAATTCTTCCGTTGCACTTGCTGTATCTAACGTACTATATAATGAAATTTGTTGGTTATTACGTGTCTCCCCGGGCTTCCCCTGTGGCTCAGCTGGTAAAGAATCTGCCAGCAATGAGGGAGACCTAGGTTCAATCCCTGGGTTGGGAAGATCCCCTGGGGAAGGGAAAGGCTACCCACTCCAGTATTCTGGCCTGGAGAATTCCATGGACTGTATAGTCCATGGGGTCACAAAGAGTCGGACACGACTGAGTGACTTTCACTTTCACATGTCTCCCCTCTCCCCTTCCCCCACCCCACTGGAATGTAAGCTCTACCAAAAGCTGAGATCTCTGCCTGCTTTGGTTTGCTGACATATCCCAAGGGCCTAGGATGATGTCTGGCCCATGATAGCTGTTCAATATGTTTGTTGAGTAAGTGGATGTAATGAATTCTATTTCATGTGGAACAGTGACGGGGTCAAAATAAGAGGACCCTAAAGGGGAAAAATCTCAAGTAGTGTCAGCAGACTTTCTTGGTCCCTGTCCCCTCTGGGCAGAGGTTTTCCTTTAACAGGTTATTTTAAGGATGATAATAATAATGAGGCGTGGTCACTGAAAGAGCACAGGCACTGGGACTTCCATGGAGACCAGTGGCTAAGACTCCACACTCCCGATGCAGTGGGTCCAGGTTCGATCCCTGAACGGGGAGCTAGATCCCACGTGCCACAACTAAGTTTGCATGACTCAAATAAGACCTGGTGCAGCCAAATAAATAAATATATATAAAAAAATAATTAGGCATTGAAGTAGGTGCTTTACATATATTATCTCATTTAATCTTCTCAACGATGCTGTAACTACTATATCCATTTTAGAGCAGGACAAATGACAACTCTGAAAGCTGGCTTTTCAGAGGTGGTATGACCAGTTCAGGAGCTACGCCAGTGATTCTGTCCAGGCAACCTATTCCACAGGGGACTCCACAAGGACATCGTCCCCCCTTATCAGAGCTAGGAGCTAGGTACCCTCGCCCCAGCTTAACCCCCAGCCAGCACCATTGATGACCTGTCCGACCTTGCCCCGGGGACTGACTCTTCCCCCACAGTCACCTGATCTCTGGGGACAGCAGCCCAGGAACTCAGAGCTGTCCGAAGTGCTATCAGAGTATCCATCCTCTGCCCCTCATTTTGCCCCTTCAACTTCTTGATGAGAGTTTGGATCACGTGCTTTTTCAGGCATCCTGGACAGGGAGGAGCCTCAGGTCAGGGCGGAGCCTCCGGGGCGGCTCCTCTCTGCCAGATTCCACCTGACTCCTCTGTGTCCTCACAACCTCGGTCCCACGGTCGGCCGTCCCCCCAGGACACCAGAGCAGCTGGCTGAGCGTGACCGCAGTTCCCAGAGCCTGCTCTCTGTCTCCCTCCCACCTCTTCTCCCTCTTCACCCCACCTTCCTCGCTCTGCCCAACAATCCCTCGGATCACTCCCAGATCTGCCAATGACTGGGTTGCAGTGGGGGCGCCGTCCACTGTCTTCTGTCCTTCCCTAAAGGTGGATTGCGGCTACACTGCCTGCTTCCTCCCCTGCCCCTACTCCCACCCAGGGGAGGACCCACTCACCCAGGATGGCCAGGGCTCGACAGGCCTCATATTTCACTTTCTCCGGACCGGCTTGGGCCTGATTTAAGGGGGTAGGGGGTGGGAACGTGCCTTAAGGTGGTGGACTATCAGGAGCTTTCAGGATCAGCTCAGCTTAACTTTTCATTTTACAGATGAGGAAACCGAGTGACCTGTTTATGTTCAAACCCGGGTGCAGGCAGGGTGATGCGATGGAAGGACCATAACTTAGGAGTAAGACTTTTGTTCACCTCACTATCTGGTGTCTGATAGCCATGAGGCCTAGGGCAGGTCACCTGGCCTCTCAGAGCTTTCATTTTCTCATTAGAACAATACAGCTCCTGCTAACTAGTTCTAGTATCAGAAGATTTAAATGAGATTATGGGTAAGAACACAGCCCACCCCCACCCCCAAAGTCAACTTCTCTGTCAGACAAAGGGGATCTTCAGATCCCCCCTTCCCCATCCTTTAAGATCAAGTTACCCTTTAAAGAAGCCAAGGGCATGAGATGGGCATATGTCGCACAAGGCGGCTGTCTCCTTCCGGCATCTGACCCATCGTCCTTGACCGTGGGGGGCCCTGTCTGTGCTCAGGTCCCAAGGCTCTGCAGACCGCGGGCCCTGTGTCCTCCTCTCCTGGACTCCGTGCAACCCCAGACTCACCACCTGACACAGTGCGTCCATGACAAACTTGTCTCTGACCCCCAGGCACCCCAGAGCCTGCAGGAACAGGGGGAGAGGAAAAGGGAGAGAGCTTGGACACCACCGCCGCGAGCTGCCACCTTCTGGACACTGCTGGAGGTTGTTCTTGGAACATCACTCCCTCCCTGCCCTCCACCTCCAGCATCTTTCTCCTCACCAGCTCAGCCAACTCCTACCTGGCCTGTAACCACACCCCTCCACCCTTGCCACTTCTCACCTGTGCTGCGTAGAGCTGCTCATCCTCCCTGGGAGATTTCAGGCTTTCTGTGAGTTCCTGCCCATCCAGGGAAGCCAGTGGAAGGGAAGAAAGGAACAAATATAGTTCTACCATGCTTCCTTCAAAGTGAAAGGAGCTCACCCAATCCACTCTCCTCCCCCCACTCCATTTTGCCGGCAGGGTCTGAGGGTGGAAGGATAGTGTGAGCCCGAGGTAAAGGCATCCTCAGAAAGAGGTCTCCCCATTCTGCCCCGGCCCCTGCCATGTTCCCTGACCTTTAACCTTTGCCACTTCAGGGGCTCCCCAGCAGGGTCTAAGGGCTTGGACTCCACCGGAGACCTGCGAGTCAGCTTGCTCATGGGGAGACGGAGCTTTTGGCTGAGGGTACCCTCCTTGAGGTACCTGTGGGAGAAATCACACAGGTAGCCCTGGTCCCCTCGTTCCCTTCCTCCTTACTTCACGGACTCTCCTCTGCCTCTGGTCCTCAGCCCAGCTCAGATCAGCTTCCATCTACCCCAGGGTCTCCTCGGGGGTCTGTAGGCTGATTTGCCCCACCCCAGCCCCCCAGCCCCACTCCACCCCTTTCTTCTCTTTCTGTCCTTTCCTAGAAGATGGGGAGGGCGTGGAGAACAGGAAGGGACGAAACACACCTGGGGTGATCTCTCATTTTCCGCAGTGTCTTCTGGGCCTCCCGTTCCTTTTCGGCGATCATACAGGGTGTACCAGTGCGTGTACAGCTCGGGCTTCTTGTAGTAGCAGTAAGGTACGGCACTCGGCTTGCTCGGGCGCTCTCTCCAGCACTCCGGACTTGGGGGAGACTCTTCCTTTGGTGCCTGGAGGTGGGTGTGAATGGCAGAGCAGCCACAGGGGACATTTCTCAGCCAGCAAGAGGGCCATGGTGAGAAGGGACTAGACGAGGGAAATACCCTTCAGCCTCTCGTCCTGAAGACACAGCCAGCTCCTAACCAACTGTGTGACTCGGGCAAGTGACTTTACCCTACCAAGGTCTCAGTCTTCTCATCTGCAAAATGGGGCTAATCATCCTTGTTCTGTACCCCTCCCAAGGTGGTTGTGAAGGACTAATGACATAAAGATTGGGAAACTGTTGTTGGTCTGTAAGTTGATCTGAGTACAGTTGGCCCACTGTATCCACAGGTTCCACATCCATGGATTCAACCAACCATGGGATCAAAATATTTGGGGAAAAAAAATTCTAAGAAGTTCCCAAAAGCAAAACTTGAATTTGCCATGTACCTGGTAACTCTTTACATACCATTTACATTGTATTAGGTATTATAAATAATCTAGAGAGGATGTGTGTAGGCTACATGCAAACACCACTCCATTTTATACAACAGACTTAAGTATCTGTGGAGTTTGGTATCCCCTGTGGATACCAAGGGACAACTGTCCACAGTTCAGTTAGTTTAGAATTTCAAGGGACTTTGAGAAAGTCATCTGGGGACTTCCTGGTGGTCCAGTGGATAAGAATCTGCCTGCCAATGCAGGGGACACAGGCTCGATCCCTGGTCCGGGCAGATCCCACATACCAAGGAGCACCTAAGCCCGTCTGCCACAACTACAGAGCCTGCGCTCTAGAGCCCATGAGCCGCAACAAGAGGAGCCACCGCAGTAAGAAGCCCACAGTGGACAGTAGCTCTCACTTCCCATAACTAGAGAAAGCCTGTGTGCAGCATTGAAGACCTTGTGCAACCAAAAAGAAAAAAAAAGGCCATCTGGGCAAGGAGATGAAAAGGCCAGGGACAGGGAACATGTGGAGTAAAGAGAGGGGTATTTTGGGCTCCTGCTCATCCACCCAGGCATTCGACAGATTTTTATTGAGCACCTACTATGTGCCAAGTGCTCGGTGCTGGGGAGACAGTTATCATTCCTGTCCTCATGGAACTTAATAGTTTCATTGGAAAAACAGGATTTCTTCAAATAATCTGTCTTAGACACTTGTGAAACTGCAGCTCTGCTTGTGACCAAGGGTTTAGAGGGGTCAGGGGGTTTCTCTGAAGATTTGACAAGGATTCATTCTTGTCCCTTCTCAAGCCTTCCTGTCTCTACAACAGCTCTCTGAAAAAGGGCTTGGGCTAGTGGTTCCCAGTGGGGTGACAGAGACCATCATAATGAGTTCGCAGGTGATTGTCGTGACTTCAGAAAATGGGACATTGACTCACTCTAAGTAGGGTTGTCAGATTTTATAAGGACCAAGCAAATAAAAAACAGGATTGAGATTTCCCTGGTGGCCCAGTGGCTATGATTCCAAGCTTTCATTGCAGGGGACCTGGCCGTGGTGGGTGGTGGTCAATCCCTGGTCAGGGAACTAGATCCCACATGCCACAGCCAAGGCCCAGAGAAGCCAAATAAATAAACTTCTCTACTTCAATTAAGAACAAACAAACAAAACACTCCAGGATGTCCCACTGAATTTTGATTCCAGGCAGTGAAGGCAATATTTAGGACATAGGCATGTTGAAAAAAATTCATTGTTTATCTGAAATTCAAAAATAACTCATTATTAAGCAACTGCCTGCACAGCCAAAGCCTTACAGATGTTATCTCATAGCCACTCGACAAAGGGAGCGGGACAGAGGTTGACTTGTGATAGAGGCTACTCCTGCGGTTCAGGGAGGGAAAGCCACTTGTCCAAGGTCACACAGAGTTAGTGGCATTCCCAGGGGTGACAGTAGAGTTCTAAGTATGTGTTTGTGTTAGTCATTCAGTCGTGTCCGACTCCTTGCAGCCTCATGGACTGTAGCCCGCCAGGCTCCCCTGTCCATGGAATTCTCCAGGCAAGAGTACTGGAGGAGGTAGCCATGCCTTCCTCCAGGGGATCTTCCCAACCCAGGGATCGGACCCAGGTCTCCTGCATTGGCAGGTGGATTCTTTACCGTCTGAGCCACCAGGGAGCCCATAGGGTTCTATGAACTAGTCTTAATGGGAAGGGATGGTCTGCTGACCTTCTTCCTCCAACAAGGCTCCCAGGGTGGCGGAAGTCAGGGGTCTTACCTGGTGACAGGACCAGGGAAGTAGGACAGGAGCTGCAGCTCTTCTGAGTTCTGTTGCACAAAGGAGACCACATGGACAAGGGTGAGTGAAAGAGTTGTCCTTCTGGGCATTCATTTATCAAGCATTAGCATTTAGCAAACACGATATCAGGCACCGGGGAGGTAAAGAAGCCATAATTCCTGTCCTTTAGGGACTCGTACATTTCTGGTGTCTTGGTCTGTGCAATACCAGCATTGCCATAGCCTGGAAGCTTCTCAGAAATGCAGAATCTCTCAGGCCTACTAAGTCAGGATCTTTATTTGAGTAAGATTCCTATGCATGTTGAAATTGGAGACACACTGGTCTGGCAGAGTGGTTCTCATCCCTGGCTGCGTATTAGAATTAGTTGAGGGAATTTTTTAACATGGCCCAGTCCTGCATCAGACTAATTGAATCAGATTGTCCGAGGAAGGGACCTAGGCATTTTAGAAAGCTTCCCAATGGATTCTAATGTAAAAATGGTCAGTGGTTCTCAAACTTGAGTGGCACTAGAAAAAACTGGAGATCTTGTTTTTTGTTTGCTTGTCTTGGCCATGCTGAGTGGCATGTGGGATCTTAGTTCCCTGACCAGAGATCGAACCCCTGCCCTCTGCATTGGTGGCACAGAGTCAACCCCTGGATCGCCAGGTAAATCCTGAGAAGTTGCATTTCTAACAAGATACTGATGCTGCTGATCCTGGGAACATATTTTCAGAACCACTGGTCTACTGGTGAGATAGAACCATTTTCTGGGGATTAAGAAAGGGAAATAAATGTGAGGATGGATAAAGGCATAGGTGGTCTTGATGAGGGGTCCTAACCTGGTGGGGAGGAGCAGGGAGGGTTTCCAGAGGAGATTATCCACAAGCTGAGTCTTCAGTGCAAGTAGGAGAGGTAGCCAGACAGATGAGAAGAACAGTGGGCAAGAGGAACACCTTGAAACCTTGGCACTGTGAGAGTGCAGAGCAGGTGACGAAGCAGAAGCTGGGGAGTCGCAGAGACATCCCACCTTAGAGGGCCCTGGAAACTTACCTTGAGGGGTGTACAGAGCCTTGAAAGTACCCAAGGATCTGCCCTGACTCTGCCCATAGATTTGCTGACATCATCCGGACTCCTGCCTGGGAGTGGGGGCCAGGGAGCTTTCCTTTTCAGGTCCCTGTCCCCGACTCCACTCTTGTCCATTCTAACCTCACCTTTGATCCTTCCTGGATATTCCAGCCATGGGCAGTTGAACATCGCCCTGTTGATGTCAGAGATGTTGACTGATTTTTCGTAGGCCATCCTCTTCTCCTGGGGGGCGGGCAGGGACTACAGGGACTGCTCCTCTGTGAGAGTTGGGGCAGAGCTCGGGGAGACCTGTCGTCTGTGGCTCAAGAGGGACTAGTGAGGTGTCTGGGCTTCTAGAGCTAGAAGCCTCCGAGTGTTGAGTGAAAAGATCACCTAGGTGCATGGAACACTCTGGTTCTACTCTGGAGCCCCAGCCCTGGCATCTACTGGCCTGTGGCTTGAGCCAGTCACTTTCCCTCTGGGAGGTGCACTTTCCTCATCTGAAAGGAGGGAAGCCATGCCTGTCTGGTGAGCTCAAGGGGCAGTGGTGAGGCATAAATTAGAAAAAAAGTCAAAGCACTTAATGAGCCTCAAGCTCACGTAGCCCTTGTTATTTTTTTGTCTCCTCTGAAGTTTTTTAAATTTTCAAAAACTTTTCATTTTGTATTGGGGTATAGCTGATTAACAAAAAATGGTGTGCCAATATAGTATATTAATGCATATATATGGAATTTAGAAAGATGGTAACGATGATCCTATCTGCAAGACAGTGAAAGAGACACAGATGTAAAGAACAGACTTTTGGACTCTGTGGGAGAAGGCGAGGGTAGGATGATTTGAGAGAATAGCATTGAAACATGTATATTATCATATGTGAAATAGATCGCCAGTCCAGGTTCGATGCATGAGACAGGGTGCTCAGAGCTGGTGCACTGGGACGACCCTGAGGGATGGGATGGGGAGGGAGGTGGGAGGGGGGTTCAGGATGGGAAACACATGTACACCCGTGGCTGATTCATGTCCATGTATGGCAAAAACCACTACAATAGTGTAAAGTAATTAGCCTCCAATTAAAATAAATATAATTAAAAAACAAACAATGGTGTGATGCTTTCAGGTGAACAGTGAAGTGTCTCAGCCATACATATACATGTATCCCTCTCCCCCAAACTCCCCTGCCATCCAGGCTGCCACACAACATTGAGCAGAGTTCCCTGTGCTATACAGGAGGTCCTTGTTGATTATCCATTTTAAATATAGCAGTGTGTACATGTCCATCCCAAACTCCCTAACTATCCCTTCTCCCAATCATACACATACCTCCTTCTTTGGCAGCAAGAGATAGAAGTCTTTGGGTTGTTGTTCACGAACACATTTATTTTATTTCGTTTTAGAAAAAAAATGTGAGTTTTTAAAACTATATGAGGACTTCCCTGGTGGTCTGTTTTGCTAAAAATTTTACTTTTGTTTTAGGCTTGAAGGCTTTGTTAACAGAAACCACTTGATACAAACACACAATATGCAATTCCAATATTTAATAGAGAATTAAATTAAATAGAGAATTGTTTGGTTTAATTTCAATATGCAGTCATTAAAAGAAAAATAAAAACAACAGGAAAAGGTAATAGCATATACATCACCAACTTGAACTGAAAACGTGCATCCAGACTTGAACGCTGGGAAGTCCCAAATGACAGCAATCTGAAGCATGAACAAGCCCTCCATTTAAATTTTCCATGTTTGCTCTGCAGGGGACACAGATGTGATCCCTGGTTGGGAAACTAAGATCCCACATGCCGTATGGTGCTGCCAAAAATTAAAAAATAAAAGAAACCCTTGAACTATTAAAAAATTATATGAACAGCAATAATAAAAATGCAAATGTGGATAGACACTCAATTAACATTGATAAGGAGAAATGTCACCCCTTACAGATTTTATCTCAAAGTCTATCAGCTGTACATCAGCTTGCATTGCCACCAGCAGCTTGCATTGCCACCAGCTTGCATTGCCACCCCGACTGTAGAGTCCTGCTTGCTGAGCCACTGCTTCCAGTTGAAGGTTCTGTGTCATTTGAACCACAGAGAATTCCTTTTATTGCTTGCAGTGATTGCTATACCGTACCCCAATGCTCGGCACAGAGTGGGCACAGTGGGCACACAGTGGGCAGCTCGCTCTGAGAAACCGCGGCCGCTAAGTCC
This sequence comes from Bos mutus, assembly GCF_027580195.1. NCBI lineage: Eukaryota > Metazoa > Chordata > Mammalia > Artiodactyla > Bovidae > Bos > Bos mutus. The sequence goes on from NC_091635.1 coordinate 47,610,385, forward strand.
TCCGACTGGGCCATCACTTGCAGTAAGCTGACATCACGTGCCCTGATGGGCCGCATTGAGAAAGACAGCGTCACCTTGTGGCTTTCTGCCGAAAATATTCAAGCTGAATCTCCTTATGGAGAAGCAAACAAAGCCCCCTCAAAAATATTCTACAAAAATCCAATCTGAATTCCTACGAAAATAACAATATACTTAAAGACAAAGTCTGTTAAAGGACATGTTAGCTAAATTCAATATGTAATAGTAATTGGATCCTGGATTAAAACAAAATAATGACTACAAAGAGCATTACTGAACAGTTGTGAGGGTTTGATCATGGATGGTAGGTGAGAAATTAATACCAGTGTTAAATGCTACTCATTCTGTGGTTCTGTAGAATGTCTTGTTACTAGGAGATGTACACAAACTGTTAAGGGGGAAATGATATCTGCAACATTTATTTCAGAAAAAAATGTGTATGCCAACCATCCATATGACACATGTTTGTCACACATGCACATATATGTAAAGATAAAGCACATAGATACAGTAATATTTGAATCTAGATGGAAAGTATATTCTTGCAAATTTCAGTAGGTTTGAAATTTTGCAGATTGAAGATGGAAGAGAAAAAAAACATCAGCTTTGCCACTGGACCTTGGCCCTGGTGGGTCTAAATGTTCATTGTACCTCCTCCTATCCACCCCCCCTTTTTTTTTTTTTTTTGCTTTGGGGCCTTGGGCAAGTTATTTCCATCTCCTGCCAAGGGTTTTCCCCTACTATAAACAGGGTTAGTAATACTACCTGTCCCAAAGGGTTATGAGGAGGAAGGATGGTGGATGTAAGGGGCTGGCAGTGCCTGGTGGAGAGTGAGCACTCAGTTAACGCCTGCTCTAATTATGAAGATATATTTTGCTAAGACAGGTTCACGGGAAGGAACACATCAATGGGAAAGTTGGAATACTCCCACCTGCAAAGTGCTGGTACCCTTGCAGAAAACCACAAAATCCCCCCTTCTCTTTATTTGAAAGAACCGAGGTATTTGGGAGGGATGGGATAAAAGCCCATTCCAGGGGCTTAAAGAAACTCACTGCAGGTAAGGGGTCGGGTGGGCTTGGGTGGAAGCCAGCAAAGTAGGCGGAAAGGCCAACCATGGTCTGGGGAAGCAGGGAGGGGTGAGGCAGGGAGGGACAGAAATTCTTGGGGCTCCGGGGCTGGGAGATAGTGACTGTGGTCTTCACTCAGAGTAGAAAAGCCACTGGTCACTTTATCTGCCCTGTCCTGCCCACGTGCCTTCTCACAGAGCCTGCCCCCCGGGCTCTGCTCACAGCCCCCAGATCCAGGCTGGACACCCAGCGGGTCAAGCCCTGGATCCAAGGCTTGGCTCACGAGGGAGGGGGTGGTTCTGGAGAGGAAAGCAAACCAAGAGTCAGCTTTGCAATCGCTTGGAGAATTTTAATGAACAGCTGATTTCTTCTCATTTGCCAGTCCAGCCCTCCCCAGTGAGGGACCGAGATGGGGGCTCTGGTCACGGGCCATGACCAGAGGAGCCCAGTCTCCTGCCCTCCTTCCCCTCCAGAGACGCCGGCATCCTTTCTGACTGCAGAGCGGTGGGTGGGCAGGGGCTCAGGAGCTCGGAGCTTAGAGACCTCCTGTGCACAAGGGCAGAGCCCCAGGAGCACTGAGGGTCTTTCACAGCAGCTGCTGCTGCGCGGGGTGGAATCTGTGCCTTCCCAGGAGAGGGTGGGAGGAGGGCATTGCGGGGGAGCCTCCCAAGCTGCTTAGGACAAGAGCGAGAAGCAGAGTTGGCGCAAGTTCAGGTTCAAGGCGTCCTCCACCCTAGCTCAACTCCAAAGCGTTGATGTACTCTCGCACCCACTTCTTCTCTGGGTTGGCGCACACCTGGCGGTTCTTCCTGGTGATAAAGCTGCAGGAGAGAAGAGGGGGGGACTTGGTCAGTGTGGAGACAGCCAGGTTTGGGGATGAGGGGGACTGAGGCCAGGAAGAAATGATACCGGGTGGGTTATTTTCAGAGCTCCACGATTGTGTTTGTGGCTTTCAAGGAAAGGATGCTTTCTCTTCTGTTGGGTCAAAGGGCTACAAGCCAGAAGCAGCTATGTGTGCACTGTAACCCCCACGCCTCTGTACAAACACATGTACCCCGGAGAGTTCAGGGAATACGGGGCTCAAGGAGCCCAGGGTTGAGCGGGTCAACCACTAGCCTTTCTCAGCACTTCCTGTTTCAGAACCTGTGCTGGCTGCTGAAGATGCAGAGAAAAAGAGGCACCCTCCAGAACTGAGTCACGGCTGACTAAGTGGGAGACGAGGTGGCAAAACAAACACGCCGGTGTGGTTTTAGGTAACACAGTGCCCGCCACACGTAGCCACTCCACAAAGGAACCCGTCTGTGGGTGAACGGAAGAAGGACTCAAGTGAGTCTTGAGTTCACCACTCACTGGTTAGATCACCTTGGGCAAATCTCTTAGGGCCTCTGAATCTACATTTACCTCTAAAATATGGAGAGAAATAATCCCTACTTTGCACAATTGCTGTGAAGCTCAGATGAGATAAGTGAGTGAATGAGTTTTGGAAAATACTACATATGTGTTGTTATTGGGGTGCTGTGGGGCCTCTGTTTTAGGGTGGATCAGAGCAACATGAGACCAGGGGTTCTGGTAGTAGATGTGGTGGCTTGGAGAGGTTGAGGGCCCTGAGATATGAACACTTGTCAAAGCAATTAACCGGCCAGGATGTGGAGACCAGTCTACAGGTGTTTATGGTATCAGTTGGAGGGCTCGCAGCCTGGGGACCATGGGCTCCGTCGAGCTGCCTGCCCTGCCAGTTTGCTGGGAGCCTGGTTCTCTCTGGGGGATGCCCCGGGTCTGGCCAGCAGTGCTTCTTGAGTTATTACTGTTTAGTAGCTAAGTTGTGTCTGACTCTTTTGCGACCCCACGGACTGTAGCCCACCAGGCTCCTCTGTCCACGGGATTCTCCAGGCAAGAATACCGGAGTGGGTTGCCATGCCCTCCTCCAGGGGATCTTCCGGACCCAGGGATCGAACCTGCATCTGCTGCTTGGCAGGCGGGTTCTTTTCCACTGAGGCGCCAGGAAGGGGCCGGCAGGGCCGCCGGTTCATTCACAGGTTCCTCTCCACCTCGCCCTGCTTCCCTGCACCTCTCTTACTTTGCCTTCTCCTGCAGGATGCTTTCCTGCGTCTTTCTGGGATTTTTTTCAGACAAAGTGAAGGCTTGGGTTGTCTGATGAGGATGAGGATCTCTTGGCCCCTTTTCCTGCTCTGTCATGGAGAGCATGTGCTCTCAGGGGAGCTGCTTCGCCTTCTCTGAGCTGCGCTCTGAGCGCCCCATCGCTTCTCTTTCTCCCCCTTTCTCGGCGTGCAGAGAAGAGAAATCGAGCAGAGGGCTGTTCTGAGTTGTCTTCTTGTTTGGGGTGGTGAGGGAGCTTCTGACGCAGACCCTGCTCTGGGACAGCCAGGTGTCATACAGGAAATCCTGCCGGCTCACTGTCCTCTCTCCTCGGCCCCGAAGGCTTGTGGCCAGGAAATTAAAGGCCAGGAAACCGCCATCTGGAGGGTGCCCCAGCCTCCCGCTCCTCCCTGATGAATGTGAGACTGGATGGCAGCCTCCCTTGCCAGGCCATCTCTCCCTGCGCCCCCAGCGTCCGTGGGGACCCTGTCTTGGCCTGACTACCCTCCACCTTCACCTGCTCCTCCTGGGGAGCAAGTGTGCTCGGCATCGCTGCTCTTTCCTCCCATGTGCTCCCTCAAGTCTCTGGCCCTGGGTGTGGCACACCGTGGGTGCCTAATGAATGTTTATCGAAAGTTAGTGACTGGATGAATTGCATTCGCTCATCAAGTTTCACTTCTATGTATCTAAGGATACATTTGTGGGGAGAAAGATGATTAGTTAACACCTACCAGGCACCTACCTGTGTGCCAAGAGATAGTCTAATTTCATTTTTCTTTTTATTATTCTCACTTTGACGCAGGGAGGGAAATACCTCTATTCTCCTCCACTTTGCAGACAAAGAAATTGAGGCTCAGAGAGGTGAAGTGACAAGCCCGAGCTCACATAGCTACTAAGTGGAAGAGCTGGGGTTCCAGGGAAGACAGACTGGCTGGAGCAGCCGAGATGGTTGAAATGCCACTCTGACATCAGAAGACCCCCTCCTCCCTTAAAAAAATGTCACACCTCCAGCCCCAGCCCTGTTTCCTCGGCTCCTAACCCTTCAGGTCACACTCCCTGCTGGCACTTCCACAGGCTCATGGTGCTGGCATCTTCGTCCTTTTCCTTTTTCTTTTTTAATTGGAGTATAATTGCTTTACAAGTGAATCATATGTATACATATATCCCCTCCCTCTTGGACTTCTCCCCGCCCCACCATCCCACCCTCTAGGTCCTCACAGAGCACCGAGCTGAGCTCCCTGGGCTACACAGCAGCTCCCCCTAGCTCTGTATTTTACACATGGATATTTATGTCAAACCTAATCTAATTCATCCCACCTTGCTGGGATCTCAGTTCCCCTCTCAAGGATGGAGCCCAGGCCCCCCGCGTTGGAAGCACAGAGTCTTCACCACTGGACCACCAGGGAAGTCCCATTCCTTCCTTTTAAAACAGCTCTTCCTTGGGACTTGAGGGGGCTCCACGCTCCACCCTTCTCCAGGTGCGGGCTGAAACCTCAGCATCACCCTCAAGGCCTCTCTCTTCCTTGCTCCCGACCTCACATCACCTCCCAGGCTTGCTGATTCTGCCTGGGAAGTTCCCCCACCCCTGTCTCTCCTTCCCTTCAAGTCCTCTTCAACCTCAGTACCACTCATGTGGACGGCCTCTCCACTGGACCCCTCTTGTCTAGACTTTCCCTGTTCTAGCTCACTTCACACTTTTGATTCTTTGTGCTGACCCTCGAGGCCCTCAGTGCTTTTCTACACGGAGACCCTACAAAAACCTAAAGAGAGTTCTGGCAACATCCCTGCTGCCCGATACACCCGTCCCTCAGTCCGATCCCAAGTCAAGCAGCGCAGACTTGCCCTACATCCCCTCTCTTAGCTGCGCCCCGAGGCGCTGCGTGTTCCTTCTCTCCTCTTGTGTTCTCATGTAGGATGTCCTGGTCATTGCAGCATCTAACTGAGTCCCGGAAGGGCAGGGGTGGTGGTTTACTCCTCTCTGCCTGTCCATAGTAGGTGCTCAAAGAAGGTTTTTCTGTTTTGCTTTTCCGTCCGAAAAATACTTGCTTTCAGAAATAAAATTAGTAGTACTAAACAGCAAATATATAGTATAGCAATAATTTGAAGAATTCATCAGGACCAAAGGCCAACTCTGAATACCTACAACTCTGAATCCTACAACTCTGCCAGTGCCGCAGGAATTTTTGGATTAAAAAACTTCATCGTGGGTGGTCCAGTGGGTAAGACTCCACGCTCCCAGTGCAGGAGCCCCAGCTCCATCCTTAGTTAGGGAACTAGATCCCACGTGCCACAACTAAGAGTTGGCATGTTGCAACTAAAAGGATTCTGCAGGTCAGCAGCTAAGACCCAGTGCGGCCCAACAAATGAGTAAATATTAAAAAAAAAAAAACCCCAAACAACAACAACAAAGTCCTCATTATACAGAAAACTTCACGACTGCCCCGTTTTCATTCTTTAAGTCTCTGTCATCTTAAACTCCATAAGCAATTACTGCTAATGATCTTACTAGTGTAGAAAGACGAGGCTCTAGAGACAGGCTCCCTCTCTCACTTACTGCGCAACCTTGAGCAAGTCACCGAACCTCTCTGGGTCTCAGTTTCACTCTCTGAAACGTGGAGAGAATTCTTCATACCCGTCAGGGATGCTATGATAAATGCAGAGCTAATGCATGTAAGACATTTGACACACAGCAGGAACTTCCTAGGTAGCAAGAATTATAATTTTTCCAAATGTCATAGCTTGCGTGTTTAAAGGAGAATCTCATTTCATTATTTTTTCCTCATCAATCAATAACTTTTTTTTCTTTTTAACATGCTGCAACTAGGGCCTTGACCTCTGACCTCCCCTCTCTAGTTCCTCTGAGGTTGTGGGTGACTTTGATTGGGGGCAGGATGTGGGGGACTCTGGGGTCCTTTTCTGGAAAGGGATGTATGAGTCAATCTTCTCCAGCCAGGCATGTTGCAGACCAGGTTCAAGTAACAGTCACATCCATAAAGATCAGAGAGCTAACCTAGCCTATCAGAATCGGGGGGCTCCTCCAGGAACACGTTGTCTAGCTTGTTCCACAATAGCTGGGGAATCTGAATCCAGAGAGGGCAGAACACAGCTATTTGAACAGCTGGAGGGTGGGTGGGAATGCCCTCTCTGAGGGCTCCTGCCAGGGGAGACTGATTCTGGGCGGGAGTTTTCCCTCCAACCCCCCCACCCCGAGGGTTCCACGGGGCTGCGACTCACACAACTGCTGCCATGGAGCACTTGCTGCTGGTGTAGAAATACTCCTGGACGTGGGTGCGGGGCAGCGGGCGGGAGAGGTAGGCAAAGCAGCAGGGCGTGGTGTCCGAGGCATCTGGGAGAAGGAAAGAAGGAGACTCCTGGATCCATCGCCAGTGCACAGTGGGTACTGCGCTGGGCGCTTTATAGGATTTATCTCCAGCAGACTATTTTCCTCCTTTGGCTGAAACTGAGGCTCAGAGAGGTAAAGACACTTAGCCGTGGACACACAGTGCCAGAGTGGGGATTCTCTCACCTAACCCTTGAGGCCAGCTGGCCGCCTCCTTTCTACACCACAACCCCATGCCTTGGGCTCTCAGGGCAGGCTGGGTCTCCTCTGGGCTGGTCTTAGTTCCTCCGCCCTTATTCTTGCCCTCCTAGGATCCTCGGTGGATTCGGAACTTGGTTTCTTTGAGACCTAGGTTGGGTTGTGGGGAGGTTTTTTAAAACTCAGACTTCATGACTCAGCCAGGACACCAAAGAGGGGCCTGAAGATGCATACTGCATTGTGGGAGCCTCTGACTGAAGCTACTGAGAGAAGGAGGACTTTTTGTTGGTCAGTGACTCCAGGATGCCCCCGGGAAGGGCCAGTTGCCATTTCTGAACAGAGTAGTAGTGTTTCAGAGCCAAGAAGAACTGGGTTTGAATACCACTTTTCTTACTTCCTAGCTGCGTGACCCTGAACAGGTTACTTAACCTCTCTGGACTGTCAAAGAGAGCTACTCAAAGATTAGATGAGAATATTGAGTAAGATGAGATATGCAAGGCAATCAGCACAATACTTGATCCATAGTGGACATTTAATTAGATTTTGTTATCTGTTCTCTAAATCTATGAAATGGGGAAAGTATGACTGTCCCAGGAGGATTTTAGTCAAGTACTTAGAACCTTCTTAGAAACCCTGCTGGTGATGACAGACATGAGTTAGTGGTGTTTGCAGGTCAGCTCGAGCAGCCTTTGCCTGTTAGTAACCCCAGTCCACATTCGGTGAGCACCTGCAGGGCTTGGGGTGTAGACCTTGAGGACACAGACAAATTGATCAGAGGGGTCCCTGCCATAAAGTGGCTTAGAGATCTATCCTGGACAACTGGACATCTGAGTAAAGCAATGTGGAAGAATATAAATCATAGGAGTCAGATGGTATAAACGCTGCAGTTGAAAAGAGGGCGAGGGCTTCCCTGGTGCCTTAGTGGTAATGAATGTCCCTGCTAATGCAAGAGACACATATTCAACCCCTGGTCTTGGAAGATCCCACATAGCCATGGGGCAACTAAACCCGGGCACCACAACTACTGAGTTTGTGCTTTAGAGCCCAGGAGCCGCAAGTACTGAGCCCAGGCACCCTAGAGCCCGCACTCCGCAACAAGAGAAGCCACTGGAATGCAAAGCTCTGCGACTGGAGAGTAGCCCCATGCTTACTGCAACTGGAGAAGAGCCCATGCAGCAATGAAGACCCAGCACAGCCAAAATAAATAAATAAAAATAAATAATTTTTTTTTAAATATATAAAAAGGAAAGAAAAGAAGGTGAGATCCGGGCGAGTCCTTTAAGGGCTGGCCCCGGGGACTGTGGACTTGAACTTACATGGGGAGGCAGAAGCAGGAGCGCAGAGGGCGGCCGCGGTCAGGAGGACAGCGAGGGCAGCGGCAGAGACCTTCATGGTAGCTGTGGGCAGAGGCTGGGGCGATCCGCGTGCTGATCCTCTGCAGCTCCGGCTGGCCCTTTACAGGGTGCCAGGCGGCCCTTTATAGGGAGGCAGGCCGGCGGACGGGGCGCCCCCGCTCGGGGAGTTTCCAAATAGCAGCCACACACTGCTGCTGATATCATCAGTGAAATTGCACAAAACGGAAAAGAAAACTGAAATAGCCTCCGGAAATATATGTGTGTATGGGAGTGTGTGTGTGTGTGTGTGTGTGTGTGTGTGGTGAGTGAGTGTGTGTGTCTCTCTCTGTCTTCTCACGGCCTTCGCATCCAGAATGAGCTCATCACTTCCCTCTTGGCCCTCGAGAAGAGCCAGCACAAGCCTCGGTGGCAGAAAATTTCTTCCACCTCAGACAGTCTGGGCTTTGTCTGCCAGGGCGCTCCCTGGTCCTCCCAGAGATCCAGAAGCTGCTTCTCCCGGGGCAGGAGGAGGGGCAGAACGACCAGATGGGAGTCCAGGTGCCCTCGTTCCCAGTGCAGTGCTCCGTCCATGAAGTACTGCTCATCGTGATGAGATGTGTCATTGGGGCATCCTCGAAACTGAACCCAAGTGGTGGTCTGGATTAGACCCAAGGTCCTCCTTCTGTCTCAGAGCATTAGATACAGTTGCTGTTCATCAATTCCTATTTGGGTAATTCAGAATTAGTGACAGTCTGGCCTGGGCTGAAGTTGACTTCTGAGTTATCTAAAAGAGTCTGTTGACAGTGACAAAGGCAAACACATTCTAAAAAGTGTAATTTTAAAAATGTGATCTTATACCAAGGATGTTTCTTGCTAGCTACCGTCACATATGTAACTTGGCGGCTGAGGGGGACTGAATCACCCAGAATGGGGAGAACTTGTCTCTTTTCTTCCTTTTGAAGACTTTGAGGCAGGATGGTGATTATTCTCCTTTTATAGAAGTGAACACTAAGCCTCAGAAGAGGTCATTAAGGTCCTCAGATCACACAGCAGGAAGTGGGGCTTGAACCCAAGTATTTTTTTTTTCAGACTGACTTAAAAAATGAACCATAGTTGATTTACAAATTGTGTTAATTTTAGGGGCACAGCAAAATGATTCAAATATATATGTATAGATAAATTTATATCTATCTGTATATACATACCGGCTTCTCAGGCGGCACAGTGGTAAAGAATCTGCCTGCCAATGCAGGGGATGTAAAAGACTCAGGTTTGACCCTTGGGTTGGGAAGAGGAAATGACTCCCACTCCAGTATTTTTGCCTGAGAAATCCCATGGGCAGACGGGCCTGGTGGGCTACAGTCCATGGGGTCGCAAAGAAGTCGGACAGGACTGAGCACACACACACACACGTTGTATATTATTTTTCAGATCCTTTTCCATTATAGGTCATTGTAAGTTATTGAGCATAGTTCCCTGTACCGTACTGTAGTGTTGTTGTTTCTCCGTTTTATATATAGTAGTGTGTATCTGCTAATTCCAAACTCCTAACTTATCCCTACCTCTGCCTTTTCCCTTTGATAATCATAAGTTTGTTTTCTATATCTGTGAGTCTGTTTTGTCAATAAGTTAATTTGTATCATTTTTTTTAGATTCCACATATAATTTATATCACATAATATTTGTCTTTCTCTGACTTAGTATGATAATCTAAGATATCTGACTTACTTCACTTAGTATGATTATCTTTAAGTCCATCCATATTCCAGCAGAATAGCATTCATTCTTCTTTTACGGCTGAGCAATATTCCATTGCATATATGTACCACATCTTCTTTATCCATCTGTCTATGGACACTTCGGAGAAGGCAATGGCACCCCACTCCAGTACTCTTGCCTGGAAAATCCCATGGATGGAGGAGCCTGGTGGGCTGCAGTCCATGGGGTCACTAAGAGTTGGACATGACTGAGTGACTTCACTTTCACTTTTCACTTTCATGCATTGGAGAAGGAAATGGCAACCCGCTCCAATGTTCTTGCCTGGAGAATCCCAGGGACGGGGGAGCCTGGTGGGCTGCCGTCTATGGGGTCGCACAGAGTCGGACATGACTGAAGCGACTTAGCAGCAGCTGCAGCATGGACATTTAGGTTACTTCCTTGTCTTGGCTATTGTAAACAGTGCGGTTATGAACACTGGGGTACATGTATCTTTTCAAATTAGAGTTGTCATCTTTTCTGGATATATGCCAAGGAGTGGAACTGCTGAATCGTATGGTAACTCTATTTTCAGTTTTATAAGGAACCTCCATAGTGTTCTCTTTAGTCACGGCACCAGTTTATGAACCCAAGTACTTCTGATGACCGTGCTCAAGCCCTTCCCACTGACCCACATTAAGTTAAGCTGTTCATCCTCTCTAGGTGCCAGGTGTTATTGTTCTAAACCTATAAGAATCCTCTTATTACCGCCTGACCTATTAATCAATTAGCAATAGAAAACATAGTTTTGGAAAGCAAAGGCCACGTCATTTAAAGAAATAAGTTGCAAGCACTTAAGAAACATCCAACCTTCTACACAAAATGATCTGCCTGTTTGAATTGCTCCCTTCACAGAATCCCCTTAGTCCCCAGACACATAGGAGGCTGTGGGGCCTAGTGGTTAAGAGCAGGTGCTTTGGTGTTTTTCTCCTTTATGAGCCAGGTAGCTTCCTACAAGTTACTTCATCTGCCTGGTCTCAGTTTCCTCATCTATAAATCAGGGATAATAATACTGGCTCCTCCCACAGCTGTTGAGACAATTAAGATCCCATAATGTGCTCATGCTTGTATGGGTCTTAGTACAATTCCCATTAAGTACTTCATAACATTAGCTAATGTTATTAGCTATTATCATCATATTATTATTAAGAGTAAGGAAATGGCAGTCCCTTTAAGGATATTCTATACTGTAGGTTCTTCACTGATTTAAACCAGACCCCCCCACTCCTACCGTTGATATGGATTAGTGAACTTTATTGTAGCTGTTTAGTCACTAAAGTCGAGTCCCCCTGTTTTGTGACTCTATGGACTGTAGCCCATAGGCTCCTCTGAGCATGGGATGTCCCAGGCAATAATACTAGAGTGAGTTGCCAAGCCATTTCCTTCTCCAGGGCTCTTCCCGACCCAGGGATTGAACCTGTGTCTCCTGAACTGGAGGTAGATTCTTTACCGCTGAGCTACCAGGGAAGCCTGAATTTATTAGAGACTAATTTTAAGCAGGGGTCAGTGAGGCTTAGAGAGGTTAAATGGCCTGCTTAAGGTCACATAGCCTAAAGTGGTAGAATTCAACATGGAACCCAAGTTTGTCTGGGTTCCTAGCTTTCCACCACACTGCACTGTTTCTGGAGAAATCCTGAAACCTTTGCTAAGGCTCAGTTTCCCACATGAGCTCCATTTCTGTTGCCTTTCCTCGATCTCAGCTTCCCTCTTTCAGGAAGAAAGGAAAGTACTTTCCCGGATGCCAAATCTGCTGAGTTGGGACACGAGCTAAGGACAGAGATGTGGGAACCACAGATGGACCACATTCATCCCCGTTTTTAAATCCAAGTGAACCTTTCTGCTGTGTGTGTGTGCCTGTCGGTATATAAGTGGTCATGGAAATGGGGATGTGGTTTGCAGGGCTGGTTGCTAAGCAGGAATAGCAGTGGGCATGTCAGGAATATTTTATTCCCTTTCGGTTGTTCCAGTGGATTGTGGGGTTGCAGAGGAGAGAGAAGAACCCAATTGTAATTCACTTCTGCCCTTTCTCCTATGCGAAATCAGAGTCTGGACTCATGGAGTCAGTGTATCTGTGGCTCCAAGGTACTGATTCCAGGAGGAAATCAAAACACCTGTGTGAACAGTTTGGTACCTGGTGCAGGGTGAGTGTCCAGTGAATGGCAACTATCATTAAGACTCACCCAGCATTTTATGTTCCTGAAAACCAGGACTGCCTGCCCGGCTGACCCAGCACACGGTGGTTGAGAGGACCTAGGGAAGTGATGATGGCAGATGTGCTTAGCGACCAGGGGAGGTACAAACGTCATGAAGATGCCTCTGCCTTCCCTGTCCTGCCAGTGTGCTTAGCTAACACCGCTCCTTCCACAGACTGTCACTGACAATTGCTGTGAGCCAGGCAACCCTCTCTTGGGACACGGAGTGAGCCAGTCAAAGGCCTGCCCTCTGGAGCTTCTGTTTGTGGGTGGCGGGGGGCGGGGGGAGCCAACCCAGAACAAGGGAAAACAGACTCCTTTTGGTGTCATCTTTTCTCTTGTTTTCACTTCCTGGATACAGTAAAAACGTCTTATGCTTTTTTTTTTCAATTTGTTTATTGCATCCTTTCCCTGCGTTCCAACAAATGTCTTGGACATGACTGATGCTAAATTAATGCTGGTTTAGGGGCTTCCCTGCTGGTGCAGTGGCTAAGACTCTGTGCTTCCAAGGAGGGGGCCTGGGTTCCATCCCTGGTCAGGGAACTAGATTCCACATGCCCCAACTAAGCGTTGGCAGGCTGGAATTACAGATCCTTCTTGCCACAACTAGGACCTGGAGCAGCCAACTAAATAAATTAATAATAAAAATATTAAAAATAAATACATTAATGCTCGGTTGTTCTTGATACCTTCTTACAGCATCTTGATTAAGACGCTGTAGCCTCCCACATTCAAAACTCGGCTATGTTATTAATCCTGGCTTGGAGCAAGCGGCTTACTTTCTCTGGCACTAAGTTTCTTCATCTGTAGGGTGAGAGATTGGTTGCTTCCTTTTTGGGGGAATCGAGCTCTTTAAGCATCCTTTTTTTTTGTTTTATTTTTTGCCCGGAGACCCGCCGCGTCCGCACCCCACCCCGGGCGCCGGGGATGGGGAAGGATACGGCACCAAGGCGTCGACCCCCTACCTCACGTGTGTTCCACCCCCGTCCCCCGCAAGGGGAACTGCGATGTCCCCGGCCTCTCGTTCGCACCCTGCCCCTCCCCTTTGCCCGTACCAGCCCGCGGGCGAAGCCCACCGAGGTATGGAGAGGAAGGCGCGGCTCGCCGAGGCCAGGAGGCCTGCGAGGGGCGCCCCCTTCCCTCTAGACGCCCCTCCTTCCGTCCGGACCGCGCCGTCCACCCTGGCCCCTCGGTCTAGGCGGGACGGGCGCCTCCCCCGATCGCGGGGACGAGGGGGGTGGCCGCCGAGGATGGGCCGCTGGCCGAGAGGCGGAGCCCCGCAGAGGGACGAAGGGAGGTATGTATGCTAAGAATCTGATGAAAGCTGTGAACGCTTTCCACAAACACGTGGACACCGACCCAGACACACGCACACATTTTGCATGTAAGAGGTTCATAGACCCAGCAGGATCCTTGATGGGTCTCTCAAGTTCAGACAGCTGGTTCTCTGTCCTGAACGAAACCAGACGCACACTGCCCCCAGCCGAGTATGGCCTCTCCTCGGCCCTCCTGGCCCAATCTTTCCTTTTCTCTTTCTTTAGTTACACTGGCCGCCTGCCCAACCCAACACTGTGACGTTAGGAAACCAAAGACAGGCAAAGAAAGTGAAACCCCATCTCCTCTGGATTCCGAAGCTTTGCTCTGACCTGGAGTTCCCCGCCCTCGTGACTGTGTGGGGAGCCGCTCTGGCTTTTCTGGTGGATATTAAAAAAAAAGAAAAAAGAAAAAATGTCCAGAGCAGGGAAATTCCCTCCATCCTCTAGGAATCCCAGTCAGGGGCCCTGAGAGAAGCTGGCAGCAAAGTCATTTCCTCTGGATGAGCCTTAGTTGTCTCCATCCACAAGTTAGAGAGGGGGCTTCCCTGATGGCTCAGTGGTGAACAGTCCGCCTGCCAAGGCAGGAGACACAGGTTCCATCTCTGAATCGGGAAGATCCCCTGGTTAAGGGAATGGCAACCCACTCCAGTATTCTTGCCTGGGAAACTCCTTGGACAGAGGAGCCTGGCGGGCTGCAGTCTATGGGGTCTCAAAAGAGTTGGACACGACTGAGCGACCAAACAGCAAGGCAAAAAATTGGAGATTTGCTCTCTGTGTTTTTCTTCTGCACCCTCGTTAACACGAGTGAATATCTCCCGCTTAAGCTAGTGCGCTGCTGTCTCGCCCTGTGTCTGCTGGGGCCCCCTGGGGTAGGTGCTCAGTTGGTGAGGGTGGAGGCCTCTAGGGGGCAGCTGTGTGAAGGTGAAGGGGAGGCCTCCCAGCTGATGCGGGGAGTTTGCCCAGGTGGGAGCAGGATCCAAACCCCTATTCAAGAGTTTTCCTGCTCCATCCTGCCCTGTCCTTTGATGCCAAAAGCTCAGCTTCTCTGTATACCAGTTCTGAATCTCCGAGACAGAGCTTTTCGTGAAGTAGAAAAGAATTGATTTATCACTTTTCCAGGCAAATGGGGTCATTGCAGGCTCATGCCTTCAAAATCACTTGGGGAGGATAGTGAGAAGTTTTATAGGAATTTTTGAAAGAGCGCATGATCAGCTCTTGGACATTCTTCAGATGGGTTGGTGGTGAGGTAAGGAGCAGTCAGCATCATCAACCTTCAGGTCCAATGGGTCTGGGGTCGGCAGCAGGCCATACTTCTCCGTCCTGCAGAGGGTTTCAGTATCTGCTGCTGCTGTATCTGCAAAACAGCTCAAAGATACAGTGTGTATCCCTTGATGGGGAACCAGGACCTTGCCCCAAGGGGGCTCTTGACTGTTTCTCTCTGGTCTATTACCCCCTCCTTTCCCTAATTAACAACTGCCTGAATTTGCCCAGTGGAACTCAGGGAAGGTCATGGAGGCTGAATGAAGGCAGTTTCCTCTAATCAAAGAAACGGGGGACACAGAAAGCCTTGTGCTCAGGAGCCCAGGGGGCCCTGCATGGTATCGCCTGTTGGCCCAGCTGCGGTTTGCACGTCCTGTCATCCTGTTCTGGGCCGCCCTTCCCTTCTCCATCCCCTGGTACATTTCACTGTCAGGGCACCGAACATGACACCCATTCTCCGGGTTCAACCACAGTGAGGTCGAAGGGCTGCAGCTTCTCAGCCTCCCCTCCGCTCGCACCTTCACCACACAGGACAGGGGCTGTGCGCTCTGCTTGTTTACTGCGGCTGAAGACCACAGGCGGTGTGTTTGCTCGTGTGCTCACCCCTTTCGCTTCGGGGCAGGTTGGGGGGGCAGGACTGGAGGAGCCCACCGCAAGGCGCCCTGGAGGTGGGGCATCGAGGCCCGGGCAGAAGGATCAGTTCTTCCAAAATTGCTGGGGATGGGGGATGGGGCAATTTCAGGGCCTCCTCCTCCTGACACTTGGGAGTCTGTTCTTTGTTTTACTCTGCGTGTTTGTCGGAGGCTCCCCTTTCTCTGTGCTCACTTTCTGAGCCCCCTTCCAGTGTCCCTAGACCCTAGGGAGAAAGCCTGGCGAAGGCGAGGACAAACTTGGGGCTGAAATCAAACAGATCACTTACTCTCTGTGTGTCTTTGGTGGAGTTATTAACTCGTCTACACTTCAGTTTCCTTTCTAGAAACAGGGCAGAAACTCCTAGCTCCTGGGACACCCCAGAGGATGAAAGGAGGCAACCAGTTGACCGCCCATCACCAATCCTGGCACCAGCACATAAAGAAAGCAACGCCTTCTCTCTGTTTTCCCAAATGTCAGGCTCCAGAGTTTCCTCCCTCATGGTACCCGGCCCCCCACCCTACCCCTGCTCAGGGGAGGTATTCATCTCAGCTCAGCATCAGGAGACATGGGGCAGGCGAGGGAAGTTGTCAGTGATTTTCCACTAGCTGTTCGGCACTGTGCTGGATATGTTAGGCATTGCTAGATATTTCAGGTGTTATTTCGTTATTAGGCAGAAAGCACACAAAAAAACGGTAATGACTCAGGCCTGCCTTGACCTTTCCTGCCTTCTGTGTGGCAGATTTCAGAGACTCAGGCCCTGGATTTCTCGCTCTCTGAGCCTGGCCGCTGGGTGAGACCTGGTCCCCACTTCCCCTTTCCTGGTTGGCCCTGCAGGCCAGCACACAGACCCCGTTTTCAAAGAGTTTCACAGACAGATTGACAAAGGAAGTAACACAAGTTTCAGAATCTCACAGGGCTCTGTGGCTGTGGCCTGGATTCTGCCCCCTTTTAAGAGCTGGTTCTGAGACGCCCCTCGACCTCTTGCCTGTCGCAGCCATGCCTGGGGCTGGGGGTCTGCAGTCTCCTGTTTCTTTTTCAACCTGCCCCCCACTCACCCCCGGCCGCAGAGCGTTCAGGCCACAGAGAGAGGGACCTTAGGACTTCTCGAGGCATTCGCGAGGAAATCCCCTTGGGGAATTTTCTCAAAATGGGATTTGGAAATTCTGCACCTGAGTCACTCCTGACAGAGGCAGCTCTGGGCAGTGACAAGGGGGGTGGGGGGACAGGGATTTAGGAGATCTGGGCTCTGGCCCCAGTTCAGCTCCAGACCTCTTTGTGAGATGTTGGCAGACCTCTGCCCTCTGTGGCCCTCCGTTTCCTCATCTAGGAAGTGGAGGTTTGACAGTATTGTTTCTGAGGCCATTCACGATTAAAAGATATAAAACTAGAGGATTTGTGGTATCCTGGAGGAGAGTTGGGGGTACGTGTCCATTGCCCCTAAAATTGATTCACATCACTTCTCCTGAAGGTAAGGCTGAGGGGTTATCTTATCATCTCTGCTTCCTTCCCGTCCAAGGGAAGGGACTCACCTTATTACTTAGCTCGTGAAGTCCTTGCGTAGGCCGTACTGGTCGGTCCTTTCCCCTCACTCCCTCTTCCACTCCTTCCATTCCTCCACATCCCCGCCACCTTTCCATTCATTTCTATGTCTGTAACATGTAAAATTCTCTGAGGCTTCCCTGGTGGCTCAGTGGTTAAGAATCCACCTGCCAGTGCAGGAAGCACAGGTTCGATCCCTGGTCCAGGAAGATCCCATGCTCTGCGTGAAAACAAAGCCCTTGTGCCACAACTACTGTGCCCACGTGCCACAACCACTGAAGCCCGCGCGCCGTAGAGCCCGTGCTCCACAAGAGAAGCCACCGCAATGAGAAGCCCGTGCACTGCACCTTGAGGGTAGCCCCCGCTTGCTGCAACTAGAGAAAAAAAGCCCTCACCGCAGTGAAGATCCAGCACAGCCAAAAACAACTAAAATAATAAAAAATAAAATTCTTTGTTTCTTAGTGTAGAAAACAACTCTGGCTAACTTAAGCAGGAGGGTATTGTACTGGGGGCAATGCTGAGTAGTTCACAGAATGGATAGAGCATTGGAGAACCTGACTTGGAAAAAGGGCAAGTGAGACACCAGGGTATCTGGGCGGCAGTACTACCGGACAGTCTCATCAGGGTACCACTGTTGAAATAAATACACCCCAGCCATTTTTTTCCTATCCACATCTCAATCTATTAAAGATTCATAGTCCTAGGGGAGGGAGGGTAAACAGCCAAGCTGGTGTCCTTTGCTTGCTTCTTCGCTGGGAGAGGACAGAACTCTGGGCTTTGCAGTACCACTGAGACTGTATACCCTGGAGCAGAAATAAGTCCACAAAAGGATATCAAGATGATATTTGGAAGGGAGAATGGATGCTGTGTGAGGAACTTAAAAAACAAACACAGAAGCATATTAAACCAATACTCCACCCAACCGTCCACCCATTCATCTATCCATCTACCTATCTATCCTTCGGCCAACCAAGAAACACACTTAAAAAAAAAAAAGCCAAAACCTTTTATTTTGTATTGGGGTATAGCTGATTAACAATGTTGTAACAGTTTCTGGTGAACAGGGAAGGGACTAGGCATACATAAACATGTATCCCTTCTCCCTCAAACTCCCCTCCCATCTAGGCTGCCACAAAACATTAAGCGAGTTCCCTGTGCTACAGCAGTAGGTCATTGTTGGTTATCTATTTTAAATACAGCAGAAGAAACGCAGTAAAAAAACTTTTTTTTTTTTTTGGTCTGTGTAGCATGTAGGATCCTAGTTCCCTGACCAGGGATGGAACCTGTGCCCTCTGCATTGGAAGAGTGGAGTCTTACTGGATCACCAGGGAAGTCCCTGAAGAAACACATTTTTTATTCAGCACTGCTGGCTCAGACAGTAAAGCATCTGCCCGCAATGCGGGAGACCCGGTTTCGATCCCTGGGCTGGGAAGATCCCCTGGAGAAGGAAATGGCAACCCGCTCCAGTACTCTTGCCTGGAAAACTCCATGGACTGAGGAGCCTGGTAGGCTACAGTCCATGGGATTGCAAAGAGTCGGACACAACTGAGTGACTTCACTTTCACTTTCACGTTCCAGAGGCCATACCAGGCACTTAGAGTGCAAACCCATCCGTCAGAAATATCCCAAGAGTCTTCTTGGGTGTTCATACAAAGGATGTATCTGTGGCGCTGAAACAAAGACGACTACACAGAGAGAGGAATTCATGTCTATCCACGCGCTGCAGGCCCTCTAGCAATGTTTCCAGGGACAGAGTGACTCGTTTTGCCTGCGGGCAGACAAGGGATGGTTTTTGTGGACGTGCACTGCAGGAGATTGCTCACCACAAGTGCACAACAGGATGTGGCCAGGATTAAGCCTCTTAATCCTAGGTTCTGCCTCTAGTCTCTTTACCTCTCCAGCAATAGGGAAGTCATAGTTCCTTTTTAACATCTCTCAAACGGGGACTGTGAATATAAGAATCTCTGCCCAGTATAACTCAGGGAACTTCTGTGAAGGGGGGGTGAGTTAGTGGGTGGGAGGTACTTTCCAAGTGCAAAGACGGAGAACTGTTTTTGCCATACTTACTTCTGTCTCCAGAATGGCTAATGAGAACACTCCTGGCTCACGTGTCCCTCTCACTTCTTCCCAGTCTTCACTGCCCTCCACCTAGCTGGTCACCCCGGAGAGGGTCTGTTGAGATTTTTGGTTCTTTAGGCTGGTGGGTGAATGTCCAGGATAATCACTGCTACTCACCTTGGAGCTGTGAATGGTCAGGGCTCTGTGAGCCCCATGCAGGTTGGAAACAGCCCCTGGGTGAGTGTGTGTGTGTGTGTGTGTGTGTGTGAGAGCAGGTCCTGGTTTCTTGTAGAGGGGAATACAGTGACTCAGAAACACCTAAACAACGTGGGTGGCTCAGCTACTTTCAGTTCACAGTAGAAAGGAGCTGGTTCTCCAAGTTTTTGCTAAGTCAGCACAAGAGATTGGAGCTGAGATCAGAAGGTGAAACAGATATTGTCTGGAAATTGCCCCGTGCTTACAGGGACCCAGGCCATGACCCTGGGTGAAGCTTGTCAATTCCCATTGCCTGTTTCGCCATCTGTGAAATGGGTGGCTTGCCTGTTGGTGCCCCTGCCTCATCTTTGTCACTTGTCCTAGGATGAATGTCTGGCCAGGCACAGGCCTGCCTGTCTGTCCCCAGCTCGTCTCTTGCAGCTAATGGTCATTCCTCATATGGAAAGCACTCTCTGCGCTGCCTTTCATTGTCTATGGTCTACACACACTTCCACCTCTCTGGAGGGCTGCTTGGCAAAACCCATTCGAATTTTAAAAGCACATATTGTATTTAATAAGCACTAGCAATTCTACTTCTAGGAATTTATCTTACATTCATACACACATGTGCACAAACTTAATATATACAAGATAGTCATGGTTTGTAATAGTGAAGGCTCCAGACAGCCTCACTGTCCATCAGGAAGGGACCGACTGGGGCTTTCCCCATGACTCAGTGGTAAAGAATCTGCCTGCAATGCAGGAGCTGCAAGAGATGTTTGTTCGATTTCTGGGTGGAGAATATCCCCTGGAAGAGGGCATGGCAATCCACTCCAGTATTCTTGCCTGGAGAATTCCATGGACAGAAGAGCCTGGTGGGCTACAGTCCATAGGCTCGCAAAAAGTCAAAAATAACTGAAGGGCCTGAGCATGCAAGGGGCTGATTAATCCGGTACTTCCATATAATGAAATTTTAGGCAGCTACTAAAAAGAATGATGTAGTTCTTTATGTGCAGATATGAAATGATCTCTAAGATACAAGAGACAAGAAACAGAGTAGCTTTTGAAGTTTGCTGCATGTGTGTGAAAAAAGAAAACTCATCTATGCTTGTAAATGTACAGGTTCTCTTCTGGAGGCTCATGGGAAACTGGTATCAATTACCTTCCCTTCCTCTCAGAAAGGGCAATGCAAAGGAGGCGTGGGGGTAGGGGTAAGAGAGGTAGTGCTTTTTTTTTTTAATCTTTCAGACACTTAAAACATGAGTTTAGGGACTTCCCTGGCAGTCCAGTGGTTAAGACTCCAAGCTCTTAATGCAGGGGGCACGGGGTTCAATCCATGGTAGGGGAACTAAGACCCTAGATACTGCATGGCAGAGCCCAAAGGAAAAATGTGAGTTTATTTAGGACAAAAGTACATTTTGAAAAATTGACATGAGTCATTCTTTTTTAATTTATTATTATTGTTATTATTTTTTACTTTTTGGCCACACTGCACAGCATGTGGGCTCTTAACTCCCTGACCAGGGGTTGAACCTGGGCTCCTGGCATTGGAAGCGCCGAGTATTAACCACTGGAGCGCCAGGGAAGCCCCAACATGTATCATTTTAAACAATACAACCGTTCAAAATTATTATAGTATTTATTTTAAGTTTCTGGTAAAAAATTACCTTTTTTACATGACTCCTTCACCCAGCTTGGTTGATTTTTTTCTTTTTAAAATTTTTATTTTATATTGGGGTACCATTTTGCTGACAAATGTCTGTATAGTCAAAGCGATGGTTTTTCCAGCAGTCATGTACGGATGTGAGAGTTGTACCATAAAGAAGGCTGAGCGCCTAAGAATTGATGCTTTTGAACTGTGATGTTGGAGAAGACTCTTGAGAGTCCCTTGGACTGCAAGATCAAACTAGAGCATTCTAAACGAAACCAGCCCTGAATATTCACTGGAAGGACTGATGCTGAAGCTCCAATACTTTGGCCACCTGACGCGAAGAGCTGACTCGTTAGACTCTTATGCTGGGAAAGATTGAAGGCAGGAGGAGAAGGGGGCAACAGAGGATGATATGGTTGGATGGCATCAATGGGCATGAGTTTGAGCAGACTCCAGGAGAGAGTGAAGGACAGGGAAGCCTAGTGTGCTGCAGTTGCAAAGAGAAGGACACGACTTAGTGACTGAACAACAACAGTTGATTAACGATGTTCTGTTTCATGTGTTCAACAAAGTGAGTCAGTTAAACAGATACATGTATCTGTTCTTTTTCAAAATCTTTTGCAATTTAGGTTATTACAGAATATAGAGCAGAGTTCCCTGTCCTTGTTGATTATCTATTGTAAACGTAATAGCGTGTATATGTCAATCCTAAACTCCCAATTTATTCCTCCCCACCAGAGGGATACTATTTTTGTATCTTCAGAATTTAGTATCATGTGCATGTTCTGTCACTTTATAAAGAGTCATCTGGCAGGAAGTGCCCGGGAGTCCCTTGGCATTTCAGGCTCGGTGTTAGAGTCTCTTTAATCACTAAGTCCAATGAGGGACCCAGGTCTCACCGGGGTGGGATGGCTCACCCAGAGGCTCATTCTTGCTGCAGTCTCTCACCCAACCCCTCATCCCACCAGCTTTTAGAATCGTGCTTTGACCCCCAAAACACAGCCTTCTGTGCTTTCCCCTAGAAGGAGACTGATGTCTGGACCCTGGCAAAGGAGGGGGAGATTACTATCTCCTCCGAGAGAAGGTGTTGCGTAGTGGAAACTGCACAGGCTTTGCAGTTGCACAAGCTTAGTTTCAAATTCCAGCTTCTGCTGCTGAAGTTGTGACAGTTCAAGAAACTGCCGTCATCTTGCTAGATGGTCTGCTCATCTGTAAAACGGGCTGACTGCTACTGAGTCCTGGGACTGGAAGGACGAGAGGAGGTCATTGTGTACAGTGCCTGGCACACAGCAGCCACTCAGTGAATAGCTGCAGCTGCACACATGGTCACTGAAGTCAGGGTGACCTCTTCTCACGAGGGAGGGAAGAAACAGTGGTGGTTGGAATTGATGGCCTCCTGGGCTTCGCCCCTTGCTGGGTAGAGGTGAAAGGGCATGGTGCCTGGAAGCCACGGGGGAACAGTGCCTGCCTGCCAAGGGTGCATGGTGATTAGGTAGTCTGGGAGAGCCTCAAGTCTGCAGCCGCCTCTCTGTAGCTCTGATGTCTGGAGATGCTGTGGTCGGCCCCAGGGTGACTGTTTGCAGGATGGGACTTGCCCTGGTGTTTGCCGTGGTGACTCTGGTCAAGGAAGAGCCTGACTCAGGAAGAAACAGGAGTGCTGAAACCTGCTCTGTGAGGCTGCCATGACCCCAGCATGGGGTTCTTATCTCCTGGCTCCACACATGACTCTGCAGCACACTGGCCTTTCCTGCCACTTGGGAATTGTTTTAAAAATGGGGTTTTCCTCCCAGCTACAAAAACATCCACTCCTCCAAGGGGGGCCAGTGGTGGAGGCCACAGAGTTTAGAGTAAGGCCTGCCTGGGTTTGAGTTCTTGCCTGGATGTTGATTCACTCGTTGGCTGTGTTCTTTAACTTTGCTGAGCCTCAGTTTCCTTGTCTGTGAAATGGGGATAATAATGCTGCCCACTTTGCACTGTGAGGATTCACAGAAATGTATGAGGCAGTACAGAAATGTTGTCTCAGGAGAGCTGGTTAAACTTGAGCTGATTGGTCTAAAATGAGGGCTAAAATCTTCTTAGGGAGGGAATTACTTTTGGGTTTGGGGAAAAGGTGCATAATGGGCATATCTGATTAAAAAAGGGGAGACTCCCTGCCTTATCTCTCCCTACCTCTGTTGTCTAGAGAGGGCTAATTTTTCTGCAAAGGAAAGAAATAGGTTTGAGAGTTTTTCATGGTCAGTGTGAGAGTTGGTGTGGAGTTGTGAGGGAGTAGAGGGGAGATGTCCAAGGGCCCCAGGTCTTGGGAAGAAAGTCAGGCCAGGAAGAGATTAATTTTTTTTCTGTCAGGAAATGGCCAGTGGATTAAAATTTTTTTTAATCTATCTATCTAGCTATCTATTTATTTTTGGCTGTGTTGGGTCTTTATTGCTGCACTCGGGCTTTCTCTAGTTTCGGTGAGCAGGGGTCACTCATTACGGTGTGGGGGCTTCAGCAGTTGGGGCTTAATTGCCCCGTGGTGTTTAGCTGCCCGTGGCATGTGACATCTTCTGGAACCAGGGGTCAAACACGTGTTCCTTATATTGGCAGGCAGATTCTTAACCAGTGGGCTACCAGAGAAGTCTCTGGCCAGTGGATTTTTAAAGCAGGGATTTTTATGGCTAATATCTACTTTTATTTTTTATTTATTTTTAATTAATTTATTTGGCTGTGCTGAGTCTTAGTTACAGCACACAGGCTCTTCAGTCTTTATTGCAGCGTATGGGCTCTGTAGTTGCTGCAATGAAACTCCAAGCTGCAGCATATGAACGCTTAGTTGTGGCACATGGAATCTAGTTCCCTGACCAGGGATTGAACTGGGATCAGACACCCCGTATTGGGAGCACAGAGTCCTAGCCACTGGACCACCAGGGAAGTCCCTAATATCTAATTTTAGGTTCTCACCCAAATTATTCTGTGCTACATTCAGAACCTATCATATGCCCAAATTTCCAGTAAACATCTGTTCACACCCAATAACTCGCAGAGGGGTTACTCTGGGGAGATGAGGGCCCTGCTTGTGAAGGGAGAGAGAATTCAGTGGAAGCTGGGAGCTGGAGGGGAGAGGTGGCAGGACCCAGCCCCAGCCTTCAGTTCTTATGAGGGCATGCGGATGGGCTGAGCTTCCTGCCAGCTTGCAGTCGCTGAGATGCCGGAGGGAACCAGTTTTGGGGATATTTTGGTGGGGCCCCGGATGACCCCAGAGCAGAACCTGCCAGGTGGGTGGCTTAAAAAGGAAGGAGGACACGCTGAGACTCAGGTCCAGGAGCACGTGGTGGGGCAGAGGCTGGAAGTGAGGGACCAGGGGCTCTGGCGACCACGCCCAGTGAGCGGACCGCGAGTCTCTGGAGCTCAGAGCAAGGTGAGATGACACCTCCGCAGGCAGTAACCGGAACCCGGAGGGTGAGAGCCACGCCCCCCACCCCCAGCAGGGCCTCGAGGTTACTTCAGTGCCCCCTGCATCCCCAGGCCCTCTTGGAAAGGGTTTCCCATCGTCCATCCTTGGAGGGAATGGGTCTACCAGTGTGGGATCAGTTCCCAGAACAAAGAGTACATCCATCCGTCTTTGGGGGTGTAGCTAAGTGGTGGCATGTCCGTTTTTGACACTGCCGCGTGATGCACGGTGACGGATTACCCCACTGTCGCAGATGCGCACCACTCTCCAGCCACAAAACCACCCCCTGGGGTTGCAGACACATAGGCTGCTCTCTGGCCTCAGTGCTGCAGATACTCAGAGCATCTGTCTCTGCAAAGCCCTGCTGGTGCGGCTGAAAGCACGAGGGACCCTCCCTTTTCTGTCATGTAGCTGTCCTGTGACTTGTAGCTTCAGTCCCCCACCCCCCCACCTTTTTTTTAAACAAAACAAAACTCTTTATTTGACTGTGCCAGGACTTACTTGGGGCACACGGAATCTTCGATCTTTGCTGTGGCACGTGGGGTCTAGTTCCCTGACCTGGGATTAAATCTGGGCCCCCTGCATTGGGAGTGTGGAGTCTCAGCCATTGGACTACCAGGGAAGTCCCCTTCAGTCCTCTTTATGTGGCTTAATTTCCTTCCCAGGGACCAAGTAGGAAAGGCTCAGAGAGTAGGATATGGAATGGTTTTGTCAAAAAATTAGAAAGAAAGAAAAGAAGAGAAATGGAAAGTGTGGAGGTTGAGTCACAGGGCAGTGCAGCTAGACCCAGGCCACCAGGACGTCAGGTGGGTGGATTTTCTCTTTACTATTCTGTTGAACTCGTCCTTTCCCCCCTCCTGTTAAATAGGGAATAATGTTAAACAATTCTTCCCCTACGGCTTTGGCAAGATTCTCTGAGATAACATAAATGATTGAATAGGATTTAGCACATTGTAAGCACTCACTACAGACCAGCCGATATGATCTTGTTTATTCTTGCCTCCGCTTTGTACTTTTGGTCTCTGTCTCTCCTTTCTCTCTTGCCTTCCTTTTTCCATCAGTGAAAAAGTGAATGGTAGCACCATTCAGAATCTCAACAGAAGAACAGACATATGGACACAGAGGGAAGAGGATGAGATGAACTGAGAGATTAGGACTGGCATACACACACTACCATGTGAGAAATAGATAGCAAGTGGGAAGATGCCATGTAGCACAGGGAGCTCAGCTCGCTGCTGATGACCTGGAGGAGTGAGATGGGGGCGCTGGGAGGCATTTAAGAGGGAGGGAATATATGTGTCCAGCTGATTCACTTTGCTATACAGCAGAAAATGACTCAACACTGTAAAGCATCTATACTCCAATAAGGAGAAGGCAATGGCACCCCACTCCAGTACTCTTGCCTGGAAAATCCCATGGACGGAGGAGCCTGGTAGGCTGTAGTCCATGGGGTCGCAAAGACTTGGACATGACTGAGCGACTTCACTTTCACTTTTCACTTTCATGCATTGGAGAAGGAAATGGCAACCCACTCCAGTGTTCTTGCCTGGAGAATCCCAGGGACGGGGGAGCCTGGTGGGCTGCCATCTCTGGGGTCGCACAGACTTGGACACGACTGAAGCGACTTAGCAGCAGCAGCATACTCCAATAAAAGAATTAAAAATGAGAAGAGAAAAAAAAAGGCATAATGCATACCTACATTAAACATCAAATGCTTATCATAAAAAAAAAGAATTTCTACTGTGAGGAAAGGGGAACCTTCCTGTTGGGAGTGAGGATCTGGCTCCTGGTAATTAGGGATCGTGAGGACCTCAGGTTTTGGGCCCCTGCCAAAGCAGTGTGAACTTGCTACTTCCCTCAGCTCCTTGAAAGCCAGTTTCACCACTTACTAGCTGTTTGACCCTGGGCAAAGGGGTGAACTTAATCGAGCCTGTTTCCTTATTGGTAACGTGGGGCTGATCCTGTGCAGGACACATTGGGGCTGGGATAGTTGACTGGCATGTTTCATGTCATGGGCCCAGCTGAATGCATAAGGCAGGTGCTCAGGATAAGTAGCTGCTTCAGCTGAGATGATGAAGCTCTACCACTCAGGCCAACAACCTAGGAGTTGTCATCCTTGACTTTTCTTTCTCACACACGTCTCTGAGGTTGGTCTCCCCTGGAAGTAGAATACAAGATATGGATTTGAGTACAAGTGCTTCACTGGGCTTAGGCAAACTCTGGGAGGTGATGAGGGACAGGGAAGCCTGGCGTGCTGCAGTCCATGGGGTTTGGAAGAGTCAGACATGACTTGGCTACTGAATAACAGCAACTTCCCTTGGAGGTGATCCCAGGAATTTCTAGGAGGGACACAGAGAAATGGAGCATAAAAAGTAAGAATGCTCCTGCAGGGTTCTTTACTGAACAGATTACCACCATTGTAAATGGGCTTCCCTGGTAGCTCAGCGGTAAAGAATCTGCCATCCAAGGCAAGAGACTATGGGTTTGATCCCTGAGTTGGGAAGATCCCCTGGAGAAGGAAATGGCAACCCACTCCAGTATTCTTGCCTGGAGAATCCCATGGACAGAGGAGCCTGGTGGGCTACCATCCATGGGGTCACACAGAGTTGGACATGACTGAACAACTAAATAACAACAAATGATCATAATGGGCACCTTGGACTCAAAGTCCCCTGGGGACCTCTGGGACATGGTGTGGAGTGAGAAGCTGAGTGATCTGCCCACCAGTGTGGATCTATCATTGATCAAGGGCTCTTCAGGATGAATTCCCCAGCATTCCCATCTTGCTGGGGGTGGGCCCTGAGGCAGGAGGCAGGGGCTTGCTATAGAGGGCCAGCCAATGGTCCATTTAATCCAATTGTGGCCTGGATTAAAAGGATGAGCTGGACCAGAAAGATTTCTCTGTTGTGGCCGCGGAGATGGAGAAAGATCAGGGGCATAGGACCTTCCTCAGCTAGTAGGTGTGGACATTGAGCTGGGCGTGTAGATGCTATGACGATGGCCCATAGAGACCACAGGGAAGGTGGATCAGGCATTGATCCGTCCCTCTGGGAGCCTTGGCGTCAGACAGGCATGGATTTGAATTTTGGCTTGGTCACTGACTAGCTGGGTGTGTTGGAGCAAGTTGCTTGAATTCTGAATTCTCCATGGTTTTCTTGTATGCCCTTTGGCTAAAATCCCTGCCCTGCAGGGTAGATATTAGGATTAAGAGACATAAAGGATACTGAGCATCAGAAGAATTGATGCTTTTGAACTGTGGTGTTGGAGAAGACTCTTGAGAGTCTCTTGGAGTGCAAGGAGATCAAAGCAGTCAATCATAAAGGAAATCAGTCCTGAATATTCATTGGAAGGACTAATGCTGAAGCTGAAACTCCAATACTTTGGCCACCTAATGCAAAGATCTGACTCATTGGAAAAGACCCTGATGCTGGGAAATAGTGAGGGTGGGAGGAAAAGGGGATGACAGAGGATGAGATGGTTGGTGACATCACCAACTCGATGGACATGAGTTTGAGTAAACTCCGGGAGTTGATGATGGACAGGGAGGCCTGGGGTCACAAAGAGTCGGACACGACTGAGCGACTGAACTGAACTGTAAGGTGCCTGACACATAACAAGATGGTCTCTGAGTGTGATTTTCCTTTTCATTTCCTACTGCCCCACCCCTTGCTTCTTGGAGCTGGGCTGTGACAGGGCTGTGGGTCACACATGGGTTTGAGAACGGAGGCTTCTTGGGAAGAGCTGAGGAGGACTCCAGCTAGAAAAGGGGAAGTGGAGGCACGCTCATGACTCAGAATTTCCATTTCAGGCTCCCAGGCAGGATTGGGAGGATTGAGCAGACAAGAATGAGCCAGGCCAGCGCTGGCTAGACACTGGGGGGTTTCCTGAGCTCGGGCCCCTTCCTTCTCCCTCTCTCCCCTGGGGAGTGAGGTCGGGATGGTGATCCTGGCAGGGACTCTGCTGTGTAGTAAGGCAAGAAAGGAGGTGGGGGAGGCACCCTGTCAGTTACACAGCCGGGAGCCTCAGGCTGCTCTGTGAGCCCAGGAGGGAGGCAGGTAGGGGTCCTACTGTGGTCCACCCTCAGGATGAAGGGTCAAGGGCATCTGCGGGCAGACCAAAGCCTCAGGGAAGCCAGGGTGGGAGCACCTCCAGAGGACTCCTCCCTTGTAGATTTCCATGCTGGAGACATAGGGTAACAAGAATGAAGGGAATGAAGGGAAATGATGCGGGAATGAAGGGAAATGATGAAAATAAAACACAAAGAAAACATGCAGATCATTAAAACCAATTCAAGTAATGCAGAAGCTCCTAGAGCTGTGGCTGGAATCTAAGTTACAGACTCAGGTTTATAGGAAAGAGAACTTTACCACTATAACCTGGTTTGAGATGTATTTTTATCCTGCCCTGTTGCTGGAAGTTTTAATGTCACCTTTCTGGGGGGGTGTTCCAGGCATTGGGGCCCTGTATGGTGACCTGTCACCACCAGTTACTGCTGAGCCCTCCTCCCCGGGGTTAGTGCGGACTGGCGGGTGTGATGGTGTTCCGATAGTCTGGGGTCTGCTTGAGGACACAGAGACCTTCCCCAGGACTTGGGCCGTCTATCTGAATGTTCTCCACAGCCCTTCTTCTTTGGGGTCTCCCCTGTGTTGGCCTAAAGAAAAAGACACAGTGTGTGAGCTGTGACTTCAGGTTTCATTCAGGGACTGGCTGAGGACTGTAGCCTGGGAGCCAGCCTCCCAGTCACTCTGCGAAGTTGCTCTAAAGAAGTGTGGGGGGGAAGCCAGGGTATGTATGATTATCGGCTGAGGGTTATGAGCAGTCAGGCAGACATCTTGGTGAAAGGGTACCGCTAGTCACAGAGAACAGATATCTCTGGTGAATGGTGTTAGTGACGTTCAGTGTATGGGAAGAAGTGAGAATCCGAGTTCATTCAAATTCTTCCTGAGATAAACATCTAGCTAACTGAGAGGTCTGCTTCTCTGAGGCACAGAGTGTCTCGTCTTGTTGTGGTCTTCTCTTTGTTTCCTTTATAAATTATGAAAGTATGATAACACATTTACAGGAGGCTTGGAAGATACAGAGCACGGTTACACATAATTCCACTATATATTACAATTTCTTCCTTTATTTTTATGTTTAAATTATGAAAATTTGATAACACATTTACAGCAGACTTGAAAAATACAGAACAAGGTTACATATAGTTCTACTATATATTACAATTATTTTGAAAGTAGATAAATTACGGTTTTCTTTTTAAGTTGGAGCTTCAATGTCAAATTCTCAAAAATTCATAGAATGAAAAGATAGAAAGGTGGATATGGTAGACCTGAGAAGCACTATGAACCAATTCACATAGTTAAGATTTATACAATCTTCACACAATAGCAGGACACAAATTCTATTCAAGTCCCCATAGTCTATAAGCCAGGAGACACTGGAACATATATAGGGACATAATACAAGGTGCAAAAATTTCATGGCCTGAAGGTACAGAAATCATAGAGTCTGTCCTCTTATTACTGTGGAATTATGCTAGAAATCAGTATCAAAAGATATCTGAAAATAACCCACGTTTTCAAGTGCAGTGTGATGTTTACCAAGAGAAATCTTGGACTTAGCCTTTGAAAGCCTCAATAAAGTTAAAAGACTGAAGAAACACAGAGGGTGATTGCAGAGAGGAAAAGTCTTAAAGGAGAAATTAATATCAAAATGGAAAATTAATATCAACGATACTTAAAAATCCCGTGTATTTTGAAATTAAATGTCCACTTTTAAATGAGGGGTGTGTCTGAGAAGACACGACAAGGAAAATTAGAAAATGTCTGTACATCCTGTTGTGGGCTTCGTTTCCCCTCAGAGCGTGCTGTCGGGCAGCTTCTTCAGCAGGTTGTGACCTCATCTTTGTAGAGCCCGGTGGTGAGCAATGCTCTTGTTTCTCTGTGTTGACACCTGCTTCCCGGCGGTGGTGCTGGGATGCCAGGTTGCACCTGCCTCCCTCCAGCCCAAACCAAGACTCCCTTTCTTTTCTTGGCCGTGCCAAATGGCTTGCGGGATCTTAGTTCCCTGATCAGGGGTCAAACCGGGGGCCCTTGTGATGAAAGCCCAGAATCCTAACCACCGGGTCAGCAAAGAATTCCACCCCCACTTTTTTTTTTCTAAATGAGTGTTTCATTATCTTTTTTCTTTTTTTTCTTAAATTGAGGTGCAGTTGATTTATAATGTTGTGTTAATTTCTGCTGAACAGCAAAGTGTCTCTTTTATACACATGCATACATTTAAAAAATACCCTTTTCCTTTAAGGTTTATTCCAGGAGATTGGATACAGTTCCCTATGCTATCCAGTAGGACCTTGCTGTTTATCTATCCTATTCTTTTTGGCTGCGCTGCAGGGCATGTGGGATCTTTTCCCTGACAGGGTACTGAACACTCGCCCCCTGCAGTGGAAATCTTAACCACTGGACTACCAGGTAAGTCCCTGTTTATCTATTCTAAAGGTAATCGTTTGCACCTACTAACCCGACTCTCAGCAGAACTCTCTTTTTTTGTCCTGGAAGAAATCCACTCTCTTTAATAATTCTGGTGAAGACATGAAGGAAATGCACTTTGAATCCTCTTTGTGCAGAGGGCATAGGCTTTTAGAACACAAGCCAGAGACCCCCAATTTTGCTCTCTGCCCTGCATCAACTCTCCCCTGTGAGGGCTGCAGGAGCTGTGTGGTGCACACTAGCTGCTTGACTCAGGGAAGGGAAGAGGGGATAGAAATAGGAAAATATCACTAAATATCCTAACAGGGAGTAAAATGTGGCAGTCTGTTTTCCAACAGCGCTCCCTTCCTCACTGTTCACTCCTAGAGAGATGTCTCCTGCATTTGCATGTGTGTGGGAGAAGGCAATGGCACCCCACTCCAGTACTCTTGCCTGGAAAATCCCATGGACGGAGGAGCCTGGAAGGCTGCAGTCCATGCGGTCGCTGAGGGTCGGACACGACTGAGCAACTTCACTTTCACTTGTCACTTTCATGCATTGGAGAAGGAAATGGCAACCCACTCCAGTGTTCTTGCTTGGAGAATCCCAGGGACGGGGAAGCCTGGTGGGCTGCCTTCTATGGGGTCGCACAGAGTCAGACACGACTGAAGTGACTTTAGGTTTAGTAGCCTGAGTTAGTCCTTAAGAGGGTCATGCCCCTCTACAGCCAGGGGCATTTCCCCATCTCCTCCCCATTCCCAGTTTCCCATTTAAAAATGCCATGTAGATTACAGTATAGAATATGCTAGGAAGCAGTAGAGTAGAGCCAGACAGTCTGGTGACGTCAGCTCCCCCTGCAATCCCAGCTGCCCTGTGCCTGGTAGATATGTAGTTCCCAAGAGCATAGTACAGAACTGCTGTCTCTGCTTTACTGTTCCCCCAGCTCCTTATTAAAAAAAAATTATTGAGGAGCTTCCCTAGTGGCTCAGTGGTGGGGAATCTGCCTGCCAGTACAGGAGACACAGGTTCGGCCCCTGGTTCGGGAAGATCCCACACGCTGCAGAGCAGCTAAGCCTGTGCACCCTAACTCCTGAGCCTGTGCCCCAGAGCCTGGGAACCACAGCTACTGAAGTCCATGCGTGTTATAGCCTGTGCTGCGAAACAAGAGAGGCCACTGCAGCGAGAAGCCTGCGCATTGCAACGAGAGAGCGGCCCCTGTTCATCTCAGCTAGAGAAAAGTCCGAGCAGTGACGGAGACCCAGCACGGCCAAAGAATGAAATAAAAAAATTAAAAGGAATTATTGAGGTGTGGCTTGCATACAGCTAAGCGTGTACATCTTACAGCTTGATGAATTTTGGCACATGGATATGCGTGTGTAGTCATCACCCAAACCCAGATAAAGAACATTTTCAGCTCCTCAGAAGTTTCTCCCTTGTTCTCTCTCTCTCTTTTTTCACCACACCACAGGGCTTGTGGAATCTTAATTCCTTGAACAGGGATCGAACCCTGGCCACTGGTAGTGGAAGTGCAGAGTCCTAACCACTGGACCACCAGGATTTCCCTCCCTCACATTTTTTTTTTGCAGTGAATCCCCTATAAGTAACTACTATTTGATATCTATGACTGTTTTCTTTTTTTTTTTTAAAGATTTTTTTTGGGTGGATCATTTTAAGAAGTCTTTGTTGAATTCGTTACAACATTGTTTCTGCTTTGGTTTTCTGGCCTCGAGACATGTGGGATCTTAGGTCCCCCTACCAGGGATCAGACCTGCACCCCCTGCATTGGAAGGTGAAGTCTTAACCACTTAATCATCAAGGAAGTCCCTCTATGACTGTTTTGACTGTTCTTGAATTTCACAAAAATGGGCAAAAGTATTTACCCTCATGAGTCTGACTGTTTCGCTCCAAACCGTGTCTGTGAAATCCATTCATACTGCATCTATCAGTGGTTGGCTGGTGGTGTGTCCCATTGTACCACAATGACTAAGGCTGCACACAAGCTTCTCTGAATTCAGGTTTCCCCCAACCTCTGGTCTGAAGGGAGAACTGTATGACAAACTGCTCTCCACTTGTTGACCCTGAGGTCCCGCCTTCTACTCTTCTGCCACTCTTAGAGTAGAAGGGGCAGCATTTCCAGGTTCTCCAGCTGTCTCTACTTCATGCCTTCCTCCTTCCAAGGAGACACTGGCCCTGCCTTCTTTCTTGAGCTGGGAGAGCAACTGTTTTGCCAAGGAGAAGATCCAGTATGACAATACCTGCTGCTGAACCTGTGTGGGACTCCCCACTGGGGAGGGCAGTTGGAGAGGGAGAAAACGGGCCAAAGGAATAGAAGGAAATCTTGGGGGTGGGGTCTGGACTTCCACAAGGCTGTGGCGTTCAGGTTGCGTCAAGTTTAATCGGGTCTCCTGAGGGCAGAGAACCTCGAACTGGAGTCTTGGTTTCATGCAAGGATGCCCAAGATCAGAGGTCATCTTGGTTCCTAGCCTCGTGCAAAGCAGGGCAAGCTGGATTGATTCAGAAAGGACTTGGAAAAGGCTGGCTGGACTGAGCTGGGGAAGCAGGCTGTGGCTGCTGGACGGGAGGACAGACCTTCACGGGGAGGCCCCTGTCCCCAGGAGGCCTTAGCTAAAGGCTGGGATGGCCTTCTGGGGGCATTGGAGAGCTTCTGAGCAGATGACTGTTTCTGGACCCCACTGAGGAGCAGGGCACACCCCACTGATACCCGACAGGCAACACTGCAGAGGGAGAAGTTTGTCTGCAGAGGTCAGGATGAGAGCTGGACTGTGGCAGATACGGACCAAAAGGCCCCTTGAAGACTTTCTGTTTCTAGAAACCCTCATTTAAGTGTCCACTTCAAGCCTGGGCTCTCCAGGAAATTCCCCATAATCCATAATACTCTCACTTCCTCTTTTCTGAAACTTTCCATCTCTCAGGATGGTGGGAATGGATAGCCCCAGCTGGTGTGTTAGTTTCCTAAAGGTGCTAGCGTGGGAAAGCAGTATCTCTGGGTTCTAAATTGAGGTGCCAATTAGGAGGATGACATGACAAGTGGACATGACCTTCGCGAAGGGCAAGGCTCCTCATCATGACTGCAAGTTCCTCTTCTCCCACGCAATCTCACTGCATCTCAGATTATCCCATTACAGTGTAATCTAGCTCACTACTTGCCAGAGCAATGCCTCAGCCTTGCCAATTCCTAGACAACCTTTTCCCTTTCTAAGTTAACCCTCCAGAATTAGTTTTGGAGAAAGTGCCTTTTCCCACCTCTGCTTTTGTGTCTCCTCCAAGTGCAGCCACATCTCTGTCCTTTCGGTAATACGAGGGGCCACATTCACTCTGTGGCCCATCTGGTCTAATTTTTGGAGGTACTAATTTTTGGCATAAGTGGCAGAAATCTAGCTTAAATGAGCTTACTCAAAAAGGAAACATAATGGTTCATGGAACTGGAAAAAGCAAGCGGTTCCCAGCTTCAGGTCTGGCTTGATCCAGAGGCTCAAACAATGTCATCAGGAGTTTCTTGCCCTCCACTTTTCATTTCTGCTTTTTCTGCAGATATAGAATAGTCGGGATAGTCAGAAATTATGCAGAAATGCCTGGACACAGCTCTCTCTCTTTGAGAGAGTTAAAGACTCAACTTCAGTCATTAGCTGTGGACATGTTGTGATGGATTAAAGCAAGGGACACGGCACACAAACTCAAATGCCCATTGAGTCCAGGCAGTAATCTAAAAGAGTGAAATAGGCCAGCTGGAGAATGCAAGCCTCATGCAAAAAGCGGCAATCACTATGTGGGGTGTTGACCCATGGCTGCCAGATCTGTTCAATTTTTTGAGTAGACATAGTGTTAAACTTTATTTCTGCATTTTACTGTCTTGGATCAAACAAAATGATATTTTCAAAGTAGATAAATCAGCAGAAAAAAGTGTATAACCAGTTTTCTCTGTAATAATATATTTTTAATATAAATGTCAAAAATCATCCTAATGCTGATTTTAGCCAAGAGATAGATGTATTTTCTGTATCAACTTGAGAATTAGGGACAAAAGAGGAAAAAGTAAAAACAGTAAAACAAAATTTAAAATGGAAGCATTTAGAAATTATTTAAAACATTTTTAATTGGAGGATAATTGCCTTAGAATGTTGTGTTGGTTTCTGCCATACAACAATGTGAACCAGCCACAAGTATACATATGTCCCTTCTCTCTAGAACCTCCGCACACCTCCACCCTGTCCCAGCCCTCTAGGTTGTCACAGAGCTCTGTGTTGAGCTCCCTGTTTTATACAGAAACTTCCCGTTAGTTCTCTGCTTTACCTACAGTAATGTATATGCTTCAATGCTACTCTCTCAATTTGTCCCACCCTCCCCTTCCCTGGCTATGTCCACAAGTCTTTTCTATGTTTGCATTTGATTCATGCCCTGCAAACAGGTTCATCAGTACTGTTTTTCTAGATTCGACAATATATGATATTTGTTTTTCTCTTTCTAACTTGGGCTTCCCTGGTGGCTCAGCTGGTAAAGAATCCACCTGCAATGCGGGAGACCTGGGTTCAATCCCTGGGTTGGGAAGAGCCCCTGGAGAAGGGAAAGGCTACCCACTCCAGTATTCTGGCCTGGAGAATTCCGTGGACTGTATAGTCCATGGGGTCGAAAAGAGTCAGACACGACTGAGCGACTTTCACACATTCTAACTTACTTCACTTTGTATAACAGGCCCTAGCTTCATTCACTTCAGCTCAACTGACTCACATTTGTTCCTCTTTATGGCTGAATAACGCAGAAGGCAATGGCACCCTACTCCAGTACTCTTGCCTGGAAAATCCCATGGATGGAGGAGACTGGTAGGCTGTAGTCCATGGGGTCGCTAAGAGTCGGACAGGACTGAGCGACTTCACTTTCACTTTTCACTTTCATGCATTGGAGAAGGAAATGGCAACCTACTCCAGTGTTCTTGCCTGGAGAATCCCAGGGACGGGGGAGTCTGGTGGGCTGCCATCTCTGGGGTCGCACAGAGTTGGACACAACTGAAGTGACTTAGCAGTAGCATGGCTGAATAATATAAAACAGAAGCGTTTTACTGGCCGATGCAGATCATCTTTAAAAAAACAAAAGCAAGGGCTCCGCACTAAATTTAAATCATCTTCCCATCAAAACAACAACTACTACAATAACAACAAAACCAAACTGTGAGCTTCCTGCCTGCAGAGGATGGTGGCTAGGATCTTAGTTCAGCTCTTGAAGTTTCAGCTGTGAGCAGCTTTCAGGTTTCTTCAAGCAAGTTCTGTCCAGGTGTGTGCACACTAAGTTGCTTCACTCGTGTCAGACTCTTTGCAACCCCATGGACTGTAACCCACCAGCCTCCTTTGTCCATGGGGATTTTCCAGGCAAGAATGCTGGAGTGGGTTGCCATGCCCTCGGGGCTAAAAACTGTGGGCTAAGGTTGTATAAAGAATTTGGGATTCCCTTTCACGGACTTTTTTCTTTTTGGGGTTCTCCTCACTTTTGTCTCAGGCTCCTTCCTCTGGTTCATCTGACCAGAAAGACCAAAGACTCTCTCACCAGAGTTTGAGCCAGCGCTGTGGCATCCCCCGCAGCAACTGCAGCTGACTTCAGGTCAAAGCCACAAACGTTATGAACTGCATGCCTGCCTGTTGCTTGCTCCCACTTTCAACATCCCTCCAAAATCCACCTTCTTTTTATACAATCTCTCATGCTCACAGCTGCATTTTTTAAAAAAAGATTTTCTGAGTTTGTAGCATCTGTTTTCAGATGGATCAGTTTGTTGGATATGTCAGATACTCAGTCCTCCAGGCTGGAAGTCGAAGATTCTCTAGGGAGACAAGTTTATGTTAAACTGTTCTTTTGGGTGGGGGGTGGGGTCCTATCGAATCATACGGCGCTGTCTTCTGCCTCTTACCAGCACCTTTGCTGTGCTTTATTCTTCTTAGAGAACTTATCACCGCTTGACGTTGTGTGTATTTGGATACTTTTTCCCCACTAAAATGCAAGTTCTCTGAGAGCAGGATCTTTTATCTGTTCTGCTTCGACATGAGCTAGAAGCCTCAGCTCCTGTAAAAGGGGAGAGAGAAATCTGGAAGAGGTGGGCAACATGAGGGGCCTCTGAGCAGCGGGTCTAACGCACAGGTGGGTCTTCCTGGACACAGCCACGTGTGATAACCCTTTAAGAATACACAGGGGCTTGTTGTAGTTCAGTTGCTAAGTCGTATCCAACTCTTTGTGACCCCATGAACTGCAGCACTCCAGGCTTCTCTGTCCTTTACCACATCCCAGAGTTTGCTCAAACTCATGTCCATCGAGTCAGTGATGCCATCCAACCATCTCATTCTCTGCTGCCCCCTTCTCTTGCCCTCAGTCTTTCCCAGCATCAGGGTCTTTTCTAATGAGTTGGCTCTTTGCATCAGGTGACCAAATATTGGGGCTTCAGCTTCTGCATCAGTTTTTCCAATGACTATTCAGAGTTGATTTCCTTTAGGATTGTGTGATTTGATCTCCTTGCAGTCCAAGGGACTCTCAAGAGTCTTCTTCAACACCATAATTCAAAAGTATTAGTTTTTCGGCGCTTAGCCTTCTCGATGTCCAACTTTTTATATCCATACCTGACTACTGGAGAAACCATAGCTTTGGTGATACAGACCTTTGTTGGTAAAGTGATGTATCTACTTTTTAATACGCTAAGTTTGTCATGGCTTTTCCCCCAAGGAGCAAGTGTCTTATTTCGTGGCTGCAGTCACTGTCCAGAGTGATTTTGGAGCCCAAGAAAATACGTCACAGCAGCTAGTCACTGTGATTTTTAACCACTGGGTGGCGCTGCCCTCCAATTTTCCTAAGATCAAGTCCGCCTAGAATCCCTTTTCAGTGGCTGCAAACCCTTAACCTCTGGGAACCTTATTTAAAATACCATGTCCATGGTGACACATCCTTGCCCTGACCCCCTGACTGGCAATCAGAAGGGGTCTCTCACGCTGACTTCTGAACACGAGTGTTACTCCCTCCCCTCCCCTTGCCCCCCTCCTTAGTGTGAATTTCATGAATAGACATTTAGTAAACACCTCCAACCCCTCCCCTGGCACAGGGGGTGGGGGGGCCGGCGGTGGGAGCAGAGTAAATTAGAAGAGGTGGTCCCCGCCCTCTAAGCAGCCCTTTGAGCTGGGTTCAAAGACCTGCACTGGAGGTAAAGGATGAGCCTCTCTCCTGGGCATCACTCTTGGGAAAGTTGACCAAATAGCCACTCAAGCTGCTCGTGTTCTGTGGTTCAGACAAGAAACCCCCATTGTAGGGTCTGGAGCGGAAGGCTCCTTTCTGGGAACAATGCCAACGGAAGAGAAAGCCCTGAGTGTGTGTTTAGGGCGAACACAACGGGGCCCCTGCAATTTCTCAATCCTGCCGTTCACAATCTGGTTGCCTTCCACCCACCAGCTTCTCCTCCTCTGTCATAATCGGAATGTAGGAACCGAGGGCTGTCCTCTCGCCCCACCAGCGAGAACCGGCTGGCCTTGTGCCTTCCTGCTCAGGGAAGGGAGCTCACAAGCTCTGAATCCCAGCTCTGAGGCAGGCCTAGCGCTGTGTCCTCTTGACATGTTAACTGGTGTGACTCTCCTGGTAACCTGTGATCGCTGGTGTTTCAGTCATTTCACAACAAGGAAAAGCTGCATCTCCGAGAGGCTGACTATATCACACATCAACACATAAACCTGCCTCAGATGCTCACATCTTTAAAAATCCTCCCTTGAACCTTCTGCTGTTGACCTAAGTTTGGCTTCCCTTCATAGAAAAGTTCTTACTGGAGCTGCCTCTGTAGTGTTCTGGGCCCCTCTTCCGCAACCTCTGTTCTCCCCCGACCCCTTTGGTTGGGCTTCTATCACTATTTTCCACTGAGACTTATCGACTCACGGATGACCTTCAAAAGGAAAAACGTGGAAGTGTTAGTCGCTCAGTCGTTTCTGACTCTTTGCGACCCCCTGGACTGTAGCCCGCCAGGCTCCTCTGTCCATGGAATCCTCCAGGCAAGAATACTGGAGTGGGTAGCCATCCGCTTCTCCAGGGGATCTTCCCCACCCAGGGATCAAACCCAGGTCTCCTGCATTGCGGGCAGATTCTTTACCCTCTGAGCCACCAGGGAAGCCCATGACCTTCAAAGTTCAACTCCAAAGAGCTTTTCTCTATTCTTCTTTTAAAAAAAATATTTATTGGGCTATGCCAGGTCTTTTTTTTTTTCAGAGTCTATAATCAACTTTATTTTAATATAATCTAAACACATATCATTTAGAAAATACCAAGAAAAATTTATGTACAAGAGTTGATGCTATCACATTTGGACAAAGCTGACAAGTTCCTGCTACGAGCATATCCCAGGAGATAACACTGAAGAAACCTAATATATTGGAGTAGATTTTGTGGCATTTGGCCCACAGTTTGATAGCCCTCAGGGTTAACCTGAAGTTGTCAATGTTTGATACTAGATGTAAAACATCTCGTAAAACCATTTCATTGATTTGCAATAAAATCAGAACCCTGCAATCATTAAGACTTCTTATACATATCTAAATTTTTAAGCAGACTGTCATGTTTTAAGTCCAAATTTCCTGGAATAGTCTGCAGTGCTAATCTTGCAAACAAAATATCAATCTCTATTCCATCAAACAGTTTGGTAACTTGGTACAAATGCCTCTTCAACAGCTCTTAAATCTTTTACTTCTCCCTGTAATTTCAACTTATCATAGAATGAGGTGAAAAAGTCACTTCAATCAACATGTCTTGGTGCAACACACAATGCATCAATATTGGCAGTTTTTTGTATGTACACCTAATCTGTAAGATCCAGAGGTAAACATTTTCCCATCAGCATGTTCAGTTAGAGATTGTGGAAGATTATTGCTTTCACTGATTTCTCGTATCCAGTCTTTTACCAGGTTAATCTTCCCAAAATTAAAATCCTGCACTGAAGTTCCTCTTTCTCTTCAAAAATCCCAAAGGGCTTCAGAGTCTCCACTAGTTTCTGTGTAAGTAGGCAGTTAGTCTCCTTGGGGGCTGCTAAGCAGAAGGGAGAAGCAATGCCATAGTGCTTCTGTGGCGGGTGTTTGCTGTGATCCCTGCTTTGTAACTGGAAACAGCTTTGTCTCAGCGGCGGCACTGCCCAGTCATACTCCACCCCGCTTGCCTGCAACGGCAGCCAGGCATACTCTGGGCAGGATCAACTGATGTGGGAAGGAGGGGCCTTGGCTGCCTCAGCCCTGGTCCAACCTCACTCCTGCTCTGGCCTAGAGTATTTTATTTTAAAATAAAAGTTTTAAGTTTAAAATTTTCTAGTTGCCTTTTTACTAGAGGCACTATAATGTATCATTCAATCTGGAACACTTAAAAAATTATATATAACTCACATATACATAAAATATAGACAACTTAAGTGCATAGGTTGTGAATATTTACATATGGATGGATGCATCTAAGTAGCTGACACCCAGATGATGGTAAGCTCACCTAATTACGCTGAGACAAGAGGCATAATCAGGACTGATTACTTCCTTGTGAATAGATTCTTTGGGGCAAGAATATTGTCAGTGATACATTGTATCATGTCAGGAAACACATTTTTGCTTGTACCATGCCTGGTGACGATAAAGTTGAATACCTTAACCAGATACATCTGGTTAAGGTGTATATGACCAAATTTCAACTGTTGCCTATAAGACCCATTTTGTTCAATGTAGAGATTTACCTGAGGCATTTTCAAGCAAATTAATTCCACTCAGTGACTTAGTATTTTTAAAATGTCCCCATCTCTATCCTCTGCTCCCTTAGGGCTGGGCATCTTTGGAGAGACAGTCACTTCTGCTTCTGTTTCCCATAAGTTCACAGGCTTTCTTTTTGATGCAACCTTCTAAGCAGGCTGTGCACTCCGGGAG
Source organism: Bos mutus (assembly GCF_027580195.1). Taxonomy (NCBI): domain Eukaryota; kingdom Metazoa; phylum Chordata; class Mammalia; order Artiodactyla; family Bovidae; genus Bos; species Bos mutus. The sequence goes on from NC_091635.1 coordinate 47,650,855, forward strand.
CAGGAAGCATAGAGAGTGGAGCGGCCCAGAGTTCAGCTGTCTAAAGTCACCGTGGAGTTGATTGTAGTCACTTCTCTATCATTAATTATAATCATAGCTGTACACTTTTACTGGCATTATGATCTCACTGCAGGCTTTTTGTTAATACTTTATTCCTGTGTACACACTCAGGGCACAGCATATTGTCCTCCAGGTGTGGGGGTGGAAAGTCACCAGATGGTATCAGGAAGAATGCAGACACCCTCCTTCGTTTTCCAGGCACCCAGGCCTGCCCAGTGTGAAACTGTAAACGAACCCAGCCTTCTGTGTTAGCTGGGAGACTTCTCCCGTGGACCACACACCACTGGACCTCACAAGTCTCTTGCGATCGCACTGACTCCGTCTTCACGGCCCTGGCTGTCATTCTGCTCCAGGCGGCAAACACAGCTTCCGAGTCGGGGGCAGAAGTTGATACAACTGCCTCAAGAGGCGGAGGAGCTCCCTCAAGGGCAGGCGGCCCCCGTGCAGGAGGAGCAGCCCCTTCAGAAGACGTTCTCTCAACAGAGCATTCCAGTGGTAGTTCCCCCTTTTCTATCTTTATCCTTTTCGATAGTGACAGGATCCTGGCCTCCTGTGCTGTGGCAGGAATGTTTTTTTGATGAGGGTAAGCATATTCACAGAGTCGTTTATATCCATCTAGTTTCGGGCCTTTGGTGCTCAGTTTTAACTGCTGGCACCAAGCACGAATGACGTCCCTATGGACCAGGTTGACAGGCGGCAGGACAGCAGGTAGAGGGGGGATGGGGATCTGCGTCGGTGTCTTCGGAGGTTTCACACAGTCACAACGCTGTGACATGTCTCCTGGACGGCAAGCTGTGCTATTTTTTGTATCTCTTTTTCGTTTGGTTCCCTTTGCTGAATTTTTTGCTATCTCTGCTTCACCAGAAGTTCCCTGTCCCTTTTCAGCTTCTACTGATGTAAGTCTGCAACTCATAGGTTCTTCAGATTTCTCTGTGGAGTTGTTCTCCTTGTTTCTGCTCTCCATGCTCAGAAAGGTCAAGGCTGATAAAATGAAGACTCTCCTTACTTCTGAAATGGCTCCGGCCCAAGATTGCTCTTTTAAAAGTCTCCTCCTCCTCTATGCCAGGTCTTAGTTGTAGTCTGAGAGATCCAGTTCCCTGACCTGGGATCGAACGCAGGCTGCCTGCGTTGGGAGTGTGGAGTCTTAGCTCCGGGACCATCAGGGAAGCCCGTCTCTGCTCCTCCTTTATCTCTTGGCAGCACTGAGCACATTTGATAACTTTCTCTTGATTAAATGATTTTCTTGGCTTATCAGTTACCACGCCCTCTGGGTTTTCCTGCCATCTCCCTGGCCACTGTGCCAGCCCATCTACGTGTCACTCCCGCTCTGGTCTCTAAATGTTTGAACGCCCCCGAGCCCATTACTCATTACCTGTTCCACACTCTCCCCGGCTGACTCCGTCTGGCCCTAGGGTTTTATATACTCCAGCTTGACCATTCCTTGGCCTTCCAAACTCCCATAGCCAACTTCCTTCTCCACATGGCCTCATGGACACCTAATTAGCACCTCAAAATAAACACAGGCCAAACAGAACTCTTGATCCCCCACCTCAATTTACTCTTTCCCAGACATCCCCGTTTCTATAAATTGCACCAACAGCTCAAGCCCATCTTTCTCAGTACGTCTTTTCAATTCTGTCCCCTGAGATGTCCCTAATCTCCTCAGCCACCACCACTTCCTTCCTGGTCCAAGTCACCATCCCCTGGAGCCAGGACTGCTGCGGGGGTCTCCCTTGCCCCCCAGGAATCCCTGTCTGTGCAGGTGATTCTTCAAAGGTCAATCAGATGCTCTCCCTCAGCTGCTTAAAAATGTCCTGGATGGCTTTCCACCTCCCTTAAAATGAACTGCATGCTCCTTGCCCGGGCTTACAAAGCACTCCCTCCCTGCCTTTGACTTTCTCACGGCTTGTGCTGGTCTCCTCACCTCTGTGCTCCAGCCGGACTGTCCCCAGCCTAGGGCTTTGCCCTGGTTGTGCCCTCTGCCTGGAAAGTTTTATCTATTTGTGTTTTCTTTAGGTCTTTGTTGCTGCACATGGGCTTTCTCTTGTTATAGGGATCCAGGGCTACTCTTCATTGCTTTTGAGCACGGCTTAGTTGCCCTGAGGCACGTGGGATCTTCCTGGACCAGGGATCGAACCCATGTCCCCTGCACTGGCGGGCGGGTTGTTAACCGCTGGACTACTGCGGAAGTCCTGCCTGCAAAGTTTCCTTCCCCCGGTTCCCTGTGTGGCTGATTCCCGCCGGTCATTTAGCTCTCAAGGGGCATGTCACCTCCTTGGTAATGCCTTTCCTCACCACCCACCTAAAGTAGACATTGAGTCACCTCCCTGATCTTGAGAGCTGCCTGGAAGTCTTTCCACTCCTGCAGTTCTCCAGTCTAGAGACGATCAAAGCTTCCACAAGACTTCTGTGAATCCCTGATGACTTACTTCACAGGTTTTGGTCTCCGGTCCAGGGATGCGGGCCCTGTGTCCCATCTCTGGCTTTCAAAGACCAAGTGGTCTCTTTTCTTGGCTTACTCAGAGTGATTTCATCCCTCCCCTTGAAATCTTACCCCAGTCTATTCTTGCCTGGAGATTTCCATGGACAGAGGAGCCTGGTGGGCTCCGTGGGGTCGCGAAGAGTTGGACATGACTGAGCGGCTCACACACACGCGTGCACGTGTACACACACACATGCATACACACGTCCATGTCCTGGGGGCATTTCTTGCCTTCACTGGGGTTGCAGACACATTTTCTAAACATGATTTTTTCCCTCCAGGAGAGGGATTCTCGTCCTAGCTGATAACAGAATAGCGACATTTTAGCATCACAGTTAAGAGACAGAGTTGGGATCTGAACCTGGATTTGCCTGAGTGTGGAGAATGCTTTTATTTTTTTTAATTTAGCTTTTTACCTCCCTGCATCTGTGGCCTGGGGGATCTAAAATTTTGACCTGCGGACTTTTAGTCGTGGCGTGTGGGATCTAGTACCCCCACCAGGGGTCGCACCCAGGCCCCTGCATTGTGAGAGGAGAATTTGCTACTGGATCACCTGGGAAGTCCCGAGACAAAGCTTTTAAACCAGCACATCACTGTGTCCCGCAGATCCTCATTCAGGCTGCTGCTGACTCTCAGCCGTTGCTTGCACACAGGTGCATGCCCACGTGTTCTTCCTACAGAGGGAAAGTGCCTGCCCTTCTGGCTGGCCTTGGGAGGTTGCCTCTAAGGCTAAATAGCATTTCTTACAGGCCAGCCAGAGCTAGCTGCAGGACATCTGGTCATCTCGTCTAAATTCTCATGGTGCACAGTGGGGATGGGGTGCAGAGGGGATCCATGAGAGGGGATGTGCCGGCCAGGCTCCTAGATGCCGGGTAGAATGCTCCTTGTACTGCCCAGGGCTGCTTCCTTCCTATTTTCCCTTCCTGTCCCACCCACTGGTCCCCTCACGTTGCTGTGTGTGGCCTTCACCCCTTTCTACCCTTTTCTCTGAAAGATGAGTGAAAACCCCGCTATTCCAGGCCTTATTGTCCACCCGCTACCAGTCATCTTGGTTCCACAAGGCTGACAGTCACATAAGCTGGCTGCTGCTGCTGCTAAGTCACTTCAGTCGTGTCCGACTCTGTGCGACCCCAGAGACCGCAGCCCACCAGGCTCCCCCGTCCCTGGGATTCTCCAGGCAAGAACACTGGAGTGGCTTGCCATTTCCTTCTCCAATGCATGAGAGTGAAAAGTGAAAGTGAAGTCTCTCAGTCGTGTCCGACTCCTAGCGACCCCATGGACTGCAGCCCACCAGGCTCCTCCGTCCATGGGATTTTCCAGGCAAGAGTACTGGAGTAGGGGTGCCATTGCCTTCTCTGATAAGCTAGCTAGGCATACAGTAATGTGAATGAATCACTTTGATTGATCAGGCTGATCACGGTTGGGAGACACCTATGGGTCAGAATGAGGAGGTCTTTCCTGTGTGTGCCTCTGTGTGCATGCGTGTTATGTTAAAAGCCAGGCATTTATCTACCTTGAAAAGATTAGGAAAAGCCCTCTGATGGACACAGACGGGGAAAGGGAAGGTGGGATGAACTGGGAGTTCAGGTTTGACATAAATACACGACCATGTATGAAATAGCTAGCTAGTGGAAACCTGTGTAACGCAGGGAGCTCAGCTTGGTGCTCTGTGGTGATCTAGAGGGTGGGATGGGGTTGGGGTGGGAGGGAGTCTCAAGAGGAAGGGGATATACGTATCCATACAGCTGATTCACTTCATTGTTCAGCAGAAACTAACATAATGTTGTAAAGCAATTATACTTCAATAAAAAACAAATAAAAAACCCCAACAAAAACAACAAAACAGCTGATTGCACCTGAGATAAGTTACTTTTGGTTCTGAACCACTGGGAGTTTCTGACAAGTTTTATTATTATGTGCCGGGATAAGAATTTGACTTTGTATACAGATTTTTCAATTAGATTTTTGGACTGACATCTCAACTCTGAACTCTTGATAGATTAAAAAAAAAAGACTCATGATGACATTTCCATTCCAGCTTGCTGGAATCCCGGCCTCGCCTGTGCTTCCTGTTTTCAGGAAGCTTGTCCTTCAGGCCTTTGAACTCGAGTTCCCTGATTATGACCCTGGTGCTGGCTAAGGACTTTGAAACCTCCTGCTTGGCTGTGCACACCAATCGTGGTCTGGCTTCTGCGTCAATCCAAGCCCTGCCACTTCTCCGTGTTCACTCTGGCTCCGGCAAGCAGAGGTCCAGCCTGGCTATGTTGTATCTGTCGGTGGTTCTGTCATCCCTGGGCTGTGAGCTCCTGGAGGATGTTTGATCACAGTTAGCTTTGATTGCAGGAATTGTGGAGAGAAATCCCTGGATCCAAAAGTAGGAGCTCACAGCCTGGAGGGACGACAAGGGAGCATTGACCTCTGTCTGGGACAAAGGGGAGGGTCAGAGTTTGAGGCCCTTACCTGCCCCAAGCTCCTGCCTGGCCAGCGTGGTGACTGACAGGTCAGTACAGGAGTTAAAGTGCTTTTGGCACAAACGACAGAAGCTAAGACCTGCTAACTCGAGCTCGTGTAAGGAAAAGGGGGTACCCAGACACCCGTGGACACATTAATGAATGAACAAAACAGGGTAGACACAGACAATGAAATATCATTCAGGCCTAGCAAAGAATGAAATCCTGACAACATGCATAAATTTTAAAAACATTGTGCTACGTGAAATAAGACAGTTACAAAAGGTCAAATAACGAGATGATTCCATTTATACCTAGAGGTATAGGTACCTAGAGGTACCTAGAGGTTCCTAGAGGAATCGCGTTCATAGTGACGGAAAGCAGAATAGTGGTTCCTAAGGGCTAGGAACTCCGGTACTTTGGCCACCTCGTGCTAAGAGTTGACTCGTTGGAAAAGACTGATGCTGGGAGGGATTGGGGGCAAGAGGAGAAGGGGACGACAGAGGATGAGATGGCTGGATGGCATCACTGACTCGATGGACGTGAGTTTGAGTGAACTCCAGGAGTTGGTGATGGACAGGGAGGCCTGGCATGCTGCAGTCCATGGGGTTGCAAAGAGTCGGACACGACTGAGCGACTGAACTGAACTGAACTGAACTGAAGGGCTGGGGGGAGGGAGGAGGGGGAAGTTATTGTTTATGGGGAAGAGAGGTTTCAGTCTGGGGTGAGGGAAAAGTTCTGGAGATGGATAGTGGTGATGGTCGCATGACAATATGCCACTGAATTGTACACTTAAATACGGTAAAAATGTTGGGTACGTGTGAACACACACACAACAGAACTGACCTAAACCAGCAAAAAGTTATTGCAGAGGTGCTAAATGCCACCACGGTCCTCTAGGAATTCAAACAAACGGACAAAACAAACAAGAATAGTGGGAAGAATGTTGGGGCACCTCATGCAACTGAGGTTAGCCAAACCTCCAAGCCTGGAGGAGGGACAGGGCAGCTCCAGGGGCTTCGGCAGACGAGTACACAGACTTCTTCCCTTTGGACAATGCTCCAGGGCTGGTTTCTCAGGTCCGAAGTTCATCTAAGAGAGAGTCTGATTGGTCAGCTGGGGTCAGGTGGCGTTTGGGTGGGTTAGCATCAGTTGGGGTCGGGGAGCAGGCAGGCAGGATGATGTAGTACCACGGGCGGCCACTGGGGGCAGGCTTGGGTCAGTTTAGCAGAATCCAAGTCATTGGAAGACCAGTCTTCCCAATGATCACTTCACCAAATTCGTTTCTCTATAGGGCTTTAGTCAGGGCTTTTGCCTGACTTTGCTTTGCCTTCACAACACCATTTTGGGGGAATGTTGGACTTTGTCTGAGTCCACTCCCTATTGTTGAGCTGGGGACAGAGAGGTAGGGAGGAGGGGAAAAAATAATCCACGTCTGGAAAAAAAATAAAGTGAAAGTGTTAGTCACTCAGTCACGTCCTGCTCTTAGCCATCCATGGACTGTCACCTACCAGGCTCCTCCGTCTGTGGAATTCTCCAGGCAAGACTACTGGCGTAGAATGCCATTACCTTCTCCAGGGGATCTTCCCTAAGCCCAGGAATCGAAGCCAGGTCTCCTGCATTGCAGGCAGATTCTTTACCATCTGATGTACCAGGGAAGCCCCCCACCTCTGGCCTCAGTGCTATATAAAAGCTCCAGTTCCCCAAATGGAGAAATTTCTCAGGGGAATGTGAAGACCCTGAAAAAACTGAGATTAAGTTTCTGCCATCCCAGCAGAAAGGAGGCAGGGAGTTAGAAACGAAGTTGGTAATAAAGGAAATTGTGTTTACTGAATGGTTGAGTTTGGGACCAGGATTTTCACCCCCAGCCTAGCCAAATGCCCTTCCAGCTTGCAGTGGGAGGGACCTAGGGATTGACACCTCCTCTTTTGTTTCAGTACCATCTGTACCCACATCACCCTGGGGAAGACCCAATATTGGGGAATTCAGCAAAGCCTCAGCAACAGGGACAAAAATCATTAGCATTTGACGATTCCCATAAGAAAAGGTTAGGTTTTTTGTTTTTAATTTTTATTTATTTGGCTGCCTTGGGTCTTAGTTGCGGCATGAGGGGTTTTTTAGTTGCAACGTGTGGGATCTAGTCCCCTGACCAGGGATTGAACCTGGGCCCCTGCACTGGGAGCACAGAGTCCTAGCCACTGGACCACCAGGGAAGTCCCAAAAGGTTAGGTTTTAAAAGAAAAGCATAATAGAAGAAAAAAGAGATCTAGACAAAGGATAAGGGTAGACAGGAAAAGTCAAGAGTCCCGTGAGTCTTTTAATGAGTGCGAGGCCAGAGAGAGCCAGAGGTGGTTTGGCTGTTGGGAGGCAGGACGTGATCGTTCAGGACGGGCTGGTGCATCGGAGGGAGGTGAGGGTCTGAAGCAGGACAAGGAGGAGGATGTGAAAGTGCCGTGCTGAGCGTTAAGGATGTACCCCCGCCCTCCCCCTCAACCTTGGCATTTCCTCCGGAGACTGAGAATATATTCGAAATGCTTTACTTTTTTGAATCTCTGGCCTCTTTCTCTGAAGGTGACTCTTGTCATTCAGACCGCAAGGTTGCCTGCGTTTTCACGGGATTACGCCTTCCCCCCCGTTGAACTTGGGCTCTGTTGGAGGCCTGACCACCACGGCGAGTTGTGGATCTGGGCTTGACCTTCCTCCCATCTGGTGATGTTAACCTAGGCCAACCTCCTGGAATGCCGCGGATGAAGTCTGGGATCCTTGACGTACTCTTGGACCCAGTCATTGTTGGGGTCGGTACAGACCTCTCGTTTCCGCTTGGTGATGAAGCTGTGGGGGCAGAGTTAGACCATCAGGGGCCCTGGAGCAGTTAGGGGTCCAGTCCACACACTCCCCCTCACTTCTAGCTCACTGGGGGCTTGCCTCATGCCCTGTACCATCTCCCTAGGCCTCCCTCTGTCTGGGTCCCCTCAAAAAACTCCCCTCTCTGGCCTCTAGACCTCATCGTCTCTTCTTTCAGCCCCTCTCCATTCAGCCTAGACCCTCAGGCTTGAGTTCCATTATGGCCACCGTTTCTTGGACCACATGAACCAGCCACGTGCCTCTGTAAGGTGGCAAAGTCTAGAACAAACCCCAGGCCTGTCCCATGAGAGTCAAAGCCCAGGCCCTTAACTGCTGCTCCCCTGTTCTAGCATGGAGACTTGGTTCTGTGTACCCCGATCCAGCCTTGGGCTCCCCTTCCTGCTGCCTGTAAATGTCTGCAGGATGGTGCTTACACGATTGCCGGCAGGTGACAGTTGAGGGCCTGTCTGTATCCCACCACCAGTTTCCTCGGCAATACTTTCTCATGATACTTCAGGCAGCAGTTGGGTGGGGTGTTCACCGACTCAGGAATTTCTGAGGGGATGACATTGAAAGCTGAGTTAAGAAGGCAGAGAGGAAGCCCATGGCTGCCCACCTCCATCTCCCATCTCTTGCATTTTGTCCGTTCTTCTGATGGCAAAGCCATCTGTCAGCAGGGATTGGTGGTAGCTTGATGGGTAACAGACAAGAGAAAAAGATGAATCTTCTGCAGATCTTTCAGCCTCATCTGAGGCTGAGCTTCATCAAGTACAAAGGACTGGGGGATTCACATTTGCTGATGAACTTGACTGGGCAAACATATATTGAGCTCCTATTACAAGCCAGGCTCTATGGGAGTTAGAACATGTGGAAGACACAGTCACTACTCTTGTGTCCCCTTATAGACCAGTCTGGGTGAAAAAGCAAAGTGAACAGATAAGCACTACAATGGGATAGAGTAGATTTTGACGCAAGGGGCCATGGGAACAGAACGAGGAGCACCTGACCCAGCCTGGCAGGTTGAGGAAGAAGTCCTGCAGCAGGTGATGTCTGAGCTGATTCCTGAGGGATGAGCAGGACTTAGGCAGACAGAGGGGTCATGGGATCTGGAAGAAAGAAATATATGGAGGCCTGAGGTGGGGGAAGCCCAGCGTGTCTGGGAGGATGGAGCAGTTCCAGGAGCCACAGTGCAAGGTGGGAAGGAAGAAGTAGGAAGAGGATATTAAAGAGGGCGGGGAGGGCTGCACCCCTTCTGAACTATGTCAGGGAGCCTGCATTCTGTCCTAGAGGCACCAGAGAGGCTGAGGTAGGGGGGAAGCTGAGATGCAGGGATGAGCAGGAGATGTCAGGGCAAGGGGAAAAGGCTTGTATTTAAGTTTTGGGGCCAGACAGCATGGGTTGGAGTCTTGACTAAATGACTTGAATCACGGGCAAATTTCTTAACCTCTCTGGATGCCTTCACCCATTAAATGAAGGTGAAAAAGCTCCATCCTACACAGCAGGGGAAGGAGAAGGCAGGATGAATTGAGACAGTGGCATTGACATATATATGCTACCATGTATAAAACAGAGAGCTAGTGGGAAGCCGCTGTATAACCTAGGGCGCTCAGCTCAGTGCCCTGTGATGACCTAAAGAGGTGGGATGATGGGTGGGAGGGAGGCCCAAGAGGGCGAGGATGTGTGCAAACATACAGCTGATTCACATTGCGAACAAAACATTGTAAAACAGTTATTCTGCAAGTAACAAAATATCCTATGCTACACCATAATGAAACAATATTTAAAAAGAATGCATATGTATGTATAACCAAATCACTTTGCTGTATAACAAGAATTAACAACATTGTAAATCAACTATACTTCAATAAAAATAAATCAATAATAATAAAAAGAAGTTATGTCCTAGGATCGTGGTGAGGATGAGTTGAGAAAATGCTTGCAAAACCCTTAACTCAGAGTCTGGTGTAGAAAGTGTCAGCGCTTGTGATTAAGAGCTGATGGTAGGGAGAATGGATACATGTGTAAGCATGGCTGAGTTCCTTCCCTGTGCACCTGAAACTATCACAACATTGTTAATGGCTGCACTCCAATACAAAATAAAAACTTTTTCTTTTTTTTTAAAAGAGGTAATGGTAGTAATGGCCACTCTACTGGCTTGGAAAGTATTTTCTCTCCCTCTCTGACACTCCCAGGAGGCCAGACTTGGTTGGTTGGTAGCACTGTGTCCCCCTTGAGCTCCCCTGACTGCTCATCATTCAAGGATATCACCTTCCCCAGCCCCGAGACCTGCAGAGTGCAAATCCCTGACCAGTAGGTGGCAAAACTTGAGACGTCTCCAGGGCACCATTTGGCTGATCCATGCTTTGGCTGGGCCATTTTTCTTCCTGCCTGACCTTCCCGAAGGGCAATATTGCCCCCTCCCACCCCCAGGAGGCGCCTCTACCCACAGTGGCCCTGGTTCTTTAAGGCGACGTTTACAGGGATCAGGGGCGTGCTGAGAGTATGTGGGCAGATTACATGGTGTGTGTGACCCTCGCTCCCCCGAGGGTTCACAAAGGCAGAATCCAGCCAGACTACGTGCCAAGGGCAGCCTTAGGGAGAAAGGAAGGGCTGGGGCCATTAAAGGCGCGTATGTACTGAGAGATGGCCTGAGTCTCTGGTCCCTTGCCTGTCACCAGCCCTCATAAATGCTGGTAGAGGCAGAGCCCATGCATCTGTCTCATGGCTACAAAGCCTTTCAATCTCCTTCAATCCCTTTTCTCTTTTCTACAAACTTTTTTAGCCCTAGGCTGGGAGATGGAGCCAAGGGCCCAGAAATCCCCAAATGGCACATGTGGGCATCCCACTGGGGTGTCTCTTGGTTGCCATGGCAGTCCCAGAAATTTACAACAGATCCTGCCCGCAAGGGGTGTCTAGATTCAGACTCCCCGTTCTGGGCTTAGCCCCAAATCTCCCTCCGCCGGCCTCCCTGACTCCCTCGGTCCTGCCCTGCCAGACCAGGCGTGGCTTTTCCCACCCACTTGCCTCGCCTTCCTCCTCATCACATATGTTTGTGATTGTCCCTTCTGCTCCTTCCTTGGCTCTTCCTCCTAAATGATCATTCCTGCTGTGTCCTCAGGACTCCTGATGTGACCTCGACCCAGCTTCCTGAGACTGCCCAGCCCCAGCAGCTCTGGAGCGCAGCTCAGCTCTGCTTGCCAGGGGCCAGTGTGCAGCAGCGTGGGTGCAAGTGGGGGCCTGGGGCTGATGACGGAGGCCTGAGAGCACTCTCGGCATCACCCTGGCCTGCTCCCTGTTCCCTTGGCTCAGTGCCGCCCTCCAGGGGCAGGTGGACTCACTTGGCTGGCTGTGAACAACAGAAGTGATGGTGAGAATGAGGAGAAAGAGGGCAGCCACGGAGACCTTCATCCTCTCAGTGGGCAGTCAGGCTCCGGGGGGAGGCTGGGCGGACACAGTCTCCTTCCTTGCTGGTCACCCACGCGGGGCCCTCAGCTCTCTGGACTCTGACCACTTCAGAGTGGGTGGAGGAAGAGAGACGACGGTCCTCCCTTCCTGTTTGCTGAAAGGGAGGGCAGTGGAGGGTGGGGTCTGGTGCACAGTTGAATTTGCTAACATTTGCATCTGCATGGAGGAAAAGAGAAAGGGAGGAATAGGCGCTGGGTGTCAGCTCCCTTCAGGCCCTATTTTACTTAAATTCACAGAGGGGAGTAGAGACTTTATTCCCGTTTTGCAGATGAGGCCCCTGAGGCTTAGAGAAGCTAAATAAATCTCACCTGGGTAGGAGGCAGAGGCTGTTTAGTCACTAAGTCGACTCGACTCTTTGTGGCCCCATGGACTGTAACCCACCAGGCTCCTGTGTCTGCGGGGTTCTCCAGGCCAGAATACCGGAGTGGGTTGCCATGCCCTCCTCCAGGGGATCTTCTCGACCCAGGGATTGAACCTACGTCTCCTCCATTGACAGGCGGATTCTTTACCACGGAGCCAGATAGGCAGTCCTGGAAACAGAATCTGTGTGGCTTCATCGAGTTGCCCGCCCCCATCTCTACTTTGGGAAAGAAGAGGGAAGGTTGAACCGACCTTTTCCTCAGGTGATCAGTCTTTGGGAGGCCAACAGAAAGCAGGGTTAGAGAGAGCACAGACTGAGGAAAGGGTAGGGTTTAGTGACCTCGGAAAAGAGTGTCCCCCTTGCCCCCGTCCAAGGACACACGATGGAACTCACACTTTCTTGGTGCAGATTACGCCACTAATACTCTTCTCCCATTCCTAAAGGGTCAGATCTTTGGGTCCCTGTTTGCTGAAATGTTTGTCTCATTTGTTGATGCTCTCATTTACCTCTTTGGACTTTGTACTGGGAACCAGTTTCAGGTCTAATCAGCTGATCCCTCCTGGGTGCCCTCGTGCGTGCGGGTAAAGTCTCTTCAGTCATGTCCAAATATTTGCGACCCCAAGGACTGTAGCCTGCCAGGCTCCTCTGTCCTTCGGACTCTCCAGGCAAGAATACTGGAGTGGGTTGCCATATCCTCTTCCAGGGGATCTTCCTAACCCAGGCATCAAACCAGCTTCTCTTAGGTCTCTGGCATTGGCAGGCGAGTTCTTTACCCCTAGCGTCACCTGGGAAGCCTGGGTGCCCTCAGTGTGGGTTAATCCAATCTGCCACCGTGGTCAATCATGGCCAGCAGAGGGCTGTCCAACACGGTGAACCTGACAACCTGCTTCTGGGTCCCAGAGTTCCAGCTTCCGCCCTTGGCTTTGGCTAAAGCTGGACTTGCCCCCTCGGGCTTCCCTGGCGGCTCGATGATAAAGAATCCGCCTGCAATGCAGGAGTCGCAGGAGACGCAGGTTCAATCCCTGGGTCGGGAAGATGCCCTGGAGGAGGGCATGGCAACCCACTCCAGTAGAGGGGCTTGGTGGGCTACAAAGCGACTCAGCATGGGCCCATGGACCTGCCCCTCAGTATCTTCTCTTTTCAGACTGCCTCAGAACCCTGTTCCAGGCTGAAGGCAGCTTTCAGAGAAGAAATGAAAGAGGGGATTTGCTCTTTGATGGACTGTGACCTCTAGAGGCATGAGGGAGTGTTTCAGGAGATGGCAGTTTTGGGGGACGGGGCGTGGGGAAATAAGGATCTCGAAAATCCTTGTGGGTCTTGTTGTTTGGCAAGATTGCTTATAAAATAGGGAAAAGCAGGCAATGCAATTAGTCCTGGTGGGTTCAAGGCAGTTAGTGGTGGTAAAGCTGTGGCTTTTTATGAGGGTAGCGGGGTAGGTATATGAGATAACCCTTAACCTCTGTGTGTGGAGGAGAGGAGGTATGAGGAAGCCTGCTGTGCCTTTGCTGTGCAGACACCCTTGGTCTTTATGGAGGGCTGGAGACCAGGGAGCGTGGTCATCATGTCTACACTGGGTGTGCTCTTCCTCTGTGTATGCAGAGCTCCTTGAACCTGGAAGATGGGTCTGAGAGCCTTTGGGGTCAGCTGGAACATAAGCTTCCTCTTGGTTCCTTTCTCATTCCGTCTATCCACCCATCCACCATCCATTCATCCACCCATCTATGCATTCATCCATCCACCCATTCATCCACCATCCACTATCCATCCATCCACCCATCTATCTATCCATCCATTTATGCATCCATCCGCCCATTCATCCACCATCCACTATCCATCCATCCATCCATCCATCTATCCATCCATCCGTTTATGCATCCATCCACTCATTCATCCACCATCCATCCATCCACCCACTGATCTATTCATCCATTTATCCACCCACCCATCTATGCATCTATCCATCCACCCATCCATCTATGTACCATCCATTCATTCATCTATGCACCATCCATTCATTCATCTATGCATTCATCCATCCACCCGTTCATCCACCATCCACTATCCATCCATCTATGCATGCATGCATGCATCCATCCATCTACCCACCCACCCACCCATCCACCCACCCATCCATCCATTTCCTGAGCACCTGATGTGGGCCAGACTTTTTGCTATGCCTTGTGAAGTACACAAAAATGAATAAAACAATATAGTGCAACCTGATGTGTGTATGTGGATGGCGAAGAATTGGATAAAATTTGTCCATCAATCATTCCTATCTTAGCCAGCAGGGGACAAAGGCCTTGGGACCACCACAGAAAAAAGACTATGGAACTTAACTGTTACAGAGAGGCCTTTATGAAGATTTAGCTGCAAAATCAAGCTTTCCTTGTGAAGCTTAAATAAATGAATGCACATAGACTGCTTTAGCAGAGTGCTTGGACTATGGAGGTGCTACAAAAATAGTATCTGTTTTTATTGTGGTCATTACTGTCTCAAGGTAGCCTTTATACAGTGTGTCTTCCTCACTTCCTGTTCAGTTTCTCTCTACCTCCATGGCAGACCTGACCCTTTTTTTTTTTTGCACCAGGCTCTGGCCAAACTTCTGCAGAGTGAAGCATGAGGCTGAGGGTGGCACCCTGAGCTGCCCTGCCAGAGCAGGCATGGCTGGGCTCACCAGTGTCCTCAAGTCCGCAGCGAGAGGGGAAATTTAGTAGAAATGCATGAGGGCAGGAAAGGGCCTGACTGGTCTTTAATTCAAGTCAGGGCATCTCCCAGGAGGCGGCTGGGGCTGAGCTGGGAGGAGGGGAGTGGGTTCAACCCCCTCTGTTTAAATCCCGAGCTGTGTCCTTCTCCATTACTTCTGGGTCACTCCTCCAGTTCCTTGATATAGTCCTGGACCCAGCCATCATGGGGGTTGGCACAGATGTAATGGCCCTTCTTGGTGATGAAGCTGTGGAACAAGAGGGGAGAAGGATGACCAACCAAGGCTCCGGGAGCCAGGAAGCGAGAGCCAGTCCTTCCTTCTTCACAGATTCCTCATTCCACCCAGACCGGTTCCCCTTCCTTAGTTAGAGGCAGCCCAGGGCCAGTGTATTTTCAGAGATACACCCTCCAGCCCCTCAGGGCTGCTTAGACCCGTCCAGTCTCTGTGCCCAACCCAGGAGGTGTCCCTTGCCTCTCCTTCCTCTCCCCACCACATCCTCATCCATGGGCCCAGCTTCCTCCTGGACCCAGCAGGGCCCCCCTGACGGCCCCTGAGCCCCAAGTCTGCTTCTCCCTACCCCACCCCATGCTGCTTCTCTCTGTGGACACGCCTGAGAGCACTTTGGGGAGCACCCATCCTGCATTCTCCCCCCTGCCCTTCCCCACCGTGCTCCCAGCCCTACGGGCCCCCCATCCCCCAGGGTGGTGTGTGGGTTTCACCTACACGATTCCAGGCTTGGGGCATTGGCTGCTGGTCTCATAATAGCTTGAAACGCGCTGCCGGGGGACTGGCCGGCTCACGTAGGTGAGGCAGCACTCGGCGGGGTGGTAAGGTCCTCCTGAGGAGAAAGAGGGGAGCAAGCTGAGATCAGGGTGCTTGTTAGAGATGCAGGGTGCTGACTGCCTCTGGAACCCTAGGGGGTGCAGGAGGAAAGGAAGGAGAGCACCCCAGAATTCAGAGAGAGGGCTGTAGAAAAAGCTCAGTCCCCTGGCCTCCCTCTCAGGCTAATCCCCGGGCTCCTTTTTCTCTCCTCCTTCATCACCGATCACCCTGCCTCCCTTTCTCTCACCCCTGTGGAGTCCTTTACCAAAGTCACCTCATGGACTGTAGCCCGCCAGACTCCCCTGTCCAAGGAATCCTCCAGGCCAGAATACTGGAGTGGGTTTCCCATTCCCTTCTCCACGGGATCTTCCCTGACCCAGGGATCAAACCCAGGTCTCCTGCATCGCAGGCAGATTCTTTACCATCTGAGCCACCAGGGAAGCTATGTTGTCATGAGCCCCCCTGCTCTAAACCGGGCAGCTCCCTGACCCCACATTGACAAAAATACCCATCCTATAGCATCCTAACCAACCACCTAACACCACCCTTCTAGCAAGAAGTTTCTTTGTCTTGAGGCTATAAAAATTGGCTACCAGCCCACAAAAGGCACTGTCCCTGTCTTGAGCCAGCCCACTGGCCTAACAGCATCTCCTGCTCTAGTAAACTCTCTTCTCCTCTCATTCTGCCTCATGTCTCAAAATTCTTTTCCAACCTGCGCATAGACCACGACAATTGCCGCCTCACCCCCAAAGGACTGGCTGATGACTTTGAACTCTGGATGGAAGCGCAGCAAAGTCCAGATCTCAGCGAGCACACAACCCTGGGGAGAAGGGATATTAGGGGGGAAAAGTCCCAATAGGATTGGGGATGCAGATCCTGTCCCTCCCAGTGCCCCCATCCTGCCTGATCCCCACTGAACCCACGCCCTGCCAAGAGGGCAGAATGCCCACACCAAGACCCACGGACAATGACCAGGGAGCTAGGACTACCAGATCTAACCCCATCCAGCCTCTGTTGGCTTTGCACCATCACCCCCATGTCTGCTCATCTGTGAACAAGGCGGTTAACTGCCTTGGCGGCTGACTGCATTTTACACACAGCTTCCTGGAGGCGCAGAGGCACTTGGGAGCTGAGTTACGGGTATAAGACCCCATCTGCCTTTTTCCCGTTTTACATTTTGGGCCTCCTGTGTAAGATTTTGCTGGAAGAAAAATTTTCCTGATCTAAAACACTTTAAAAAAATCACTGTATTTTTCAGTTATTTTTTGATTCCAAAATTTCATGGCTCTTGTAGGAGGTGCCCTTGGTGACAACAAAGTCACACCAAGATTGAATTACAGGGGCAGCAGGGGAGGGGTTTCAGATCAAGGGCCTTGCAGTTAGGGGGTACAGTGATTGGGGCCGTCACGTTATGTGACCAACCTGGACAGAAATATGGGTGTGCACAGCGATGGCCTCGGCATCACCGAGGTGCTTGGGTGGCAAGGGAAGGGCTGGTCGTCTTATGCAGCGCCATCTCCAGCAGCACTCTCACCCCCTGAAGAGTGGAGTAAGGGACCCCCTGGTCCCTGAGAACCACTGTCACTGCATCCTCTGAGCTGCCCAGTGACTCCTCAGATAAGCAAAGCAAACTGTCCCCATTCCACCCAGTCTAGTCTAGCTCCATTTCAACAGCCTTCTATGTTTCCCTTCAGTTTCTAAAAAGGAAACGAGGTAAAATTGCAGAGTGACGAATAGCTTGGGTTGCCTGTAAAGGCAGCTCTTCCGAAGAAACAAGCTGAAAAATGGTGGCCTAGGAGCTCCCCCATCCCAACTGTTCCTTTCCCCCAAGTACATACCCAAGTGATGCTGCACTCATGGGGTAGGGAGACCCTGGAAGCAGCCTGGATCCAAATCTCAGGGGGTAAAGGGACAAAGTGACCTTGAGGGTCCCGAACACGTCTTCCCAGTCTCCTGGGGGATAACGAGCCCAAATGGGATGGGCCTGTCTTTAGTTTAATGGCAAAGAGAGAGGAATGGAGGGAGTGAAGAGATAACCTGGCCTCACTGCATGGCGTTGGCAGGGAGGGGATTGGTCCTGGGCAATGTGAGGATGAAACCAGTTTAAGAGGACATCAGACACAGTGGAATACTACTCAGCCGTAAAAAGAATGAAATACTGCCATTTGCAGCCACCTGGTTGGACTTGGAGGGCATTATGCTAAGTGATTCCCTGATAGTTCGGTTGGTAAAGAATCCGCCTGCAATGCAGGAGACCCTGGTTCGATTCCTGGGCCTGGAAGATCCACTGGAGAAGGGATAGGCTACCCACTCCAGTATTCTTGGGCTTCCCTTGTGGCTCAGCTGGTAAAGAATCTGCCCGCAATGCGGGAGAATTGGGTTTGATCCCTGGATTGGGAAGATCCCCTGTAGAAGGGAAAGGCTACCCATTCTGGCCTGGAGAATTCCACAGACTATATCCATGGGGTTGCAAAGAGTAGGACACGACTGAGTGACTTTCACAGCAACAGAGCCTGCTAAGTGAAATAAGTCAGACAGAGAAAAATAAACACAGTATCATATCCTTATACGCAGAATCTAAAAAACACAACAAACAAATGAATAGAACAGAAAAGAAAAGATTCACAGATATACAGAACAATAGTGTTTACCAGTAGGGAGAAGGAAGGGGGGAGGGGCAAAGTTGGGCTAGGGGATTAAGAGGTACAAACAATTAAGTATAAAATAAGCTACAAGGATACATTATACAACACAGGGAATACAGTCAATATTTTATAACTATAAATTGAATATGATCTTTAAAAATTATGAATCACTATATTAGACACCTTAGGTAATATAACCTTGTGTATGCATGCGTGCTAA
The DNA here is from genome assembly GCF_027580195.1 of Bos mutus. Classification (NCBI taxonomy): domain Eukaryota; kingdom Metazoa; phylum Chordata; class Mammalia; order Artiodactyla; family Bovidae; genus Bos; species Bos mutus. The sequence continues at coordinate 47,668,911 of NC_091635.1, forward strand.
GTTACTTCAGTCATGTCCGACTCTTTGTGACCCTATGGACTGCAGCCCACTAGACTCCTCTGTCCATGGGATTTCCCAGGCAAGAGTACTGGAGTGGGTTGCTGTATCCTCTTCCAGGGGATCTTCCCCACCCAGGGATCCAACCCAAGTCTCTTGCGTCTCCTGCACCGGCCGTGGGGTTCTTTACCACTGGCGCCATCTGGGAAGTCTATACAACCCTGTATAGCAACTGTGTCGTTGTTATTTAGTCGCTAAATAGTATCTGACACTTTGCGACCCCTGGATTGTAACCGGCCACCCCTGGATTGTAACCGGCCAGGTTCCTCTGTCCGTGGGATTCTCCAGGTAAGAACACTGGAGTGGGTTGCTGTATCTTCCTCTAGGGGGTCTCCCCGATTCAGGGATTAAACCCGAATCTCCTGCTTGGCAGGAGGATTCTTTACTACTGAGCCACCTGGGGAGCCCACAGCAACTACACTTCAGTAATAAAGAAAAGAAGACACTAGACCCCCTTCTGGAGCCCCTTTCTCTTCGCATCCCAGCACCCTGGCTCCTGCTTGCTATCCCACAGGGACCAGGTTGGAAGGTGTTGTACTCACTTGAAGACGATCCATTCTTGGACCCAAGGGCCACAGTGATGCTGAGGAGGAGGAGGAAGGAGACGGCTGCCATGGAGACCTTCATCCTCCCGTGGAGGAGCAGCTGCAGGAGGAGAGGCAGCTTGGTAGGGGCTTCAGAGGCTTCCTGGGCTTCCGAAGTTTTGAGAAATGTTCATTTAGACAAAAAAAATTTTTTTTTCCAGTAAGGGAACTAGGATTTCAAAGGGAAGTAGGAAGCAGTAGATCCCTCAGCGATTTCACATCCTGCACATGTGTTGAGGGTGGAGTGAAGGAAGACTGGAGAGCCAAGATTTCAGAGAGGAAATTGACCTCCACCCTAGTGGGAATATATTTAACCCTTTTCTATTGCCAGATTTTAGATATGATATTTTATTTTTTATCCCATGCTCAGTCGCACAATCGTATCTGACTCTTTGTGAGCCCATGGACTGTAGCCCACCAGGCTCTTCTGTCCATGGGTTTCTCCAGGCCAGAATACTGGAGTGGGTTGCCATGTCCTACTCCAGGGGCTCTTCCTGACCCAGGGATCGAACCCACGTCTCCTGCATCTCCTGCATTGGCAGGTGGATTCTTTACCACTGAGCAACTTGGGAAGCCCTGTTTAACCCTCTGACGTACGCCTTTCCTTAGTCATAGAAAGACCACGAGCCCCATGGGGAGGGAAGACTGGCTCAGCCTTAGTTCAAGATCTCAAGGCTGGGATGTGTCCCGTACTTAGTTCTGGTACCAGGCCCCAGAGCAAGGCTGTATGGGGGCCAGAGGTCAGAGAGGATTTGGGGTAACAGGATAGGGTCTCCAGTCTTGGAAATCCTCACTTAAGCTCTTCAGCAGAACCTGTGGCTCCCAACCTCATCCTCACTCCTTCACTGTCCCCTGGGGGTGAAGAAGTGCCATGGTGCTCACTAGACAATTTATTTAACAAGCTTTATACTTTAATATGGCGCTTCCCAGGTGGTGCTAGTGGTAAAGAACCCGCTTGCCAATACAGGAGACATAAAAGACGTGGGTTTGATCCTTGGATCAGGAACATCCCCTGGAGGAGGGTATGGCAACCCGCTCCAGTATTCTTGCCTGGAGAATCCCATGGACAGATGATACAGTCCATAGGGTTGCAAAGAGTTGGACATGACTGAAGCAACCTCGGGTGCACACACACACACTTTAATACACACTAGCTGTTGTCCCAAATGCTTCATGAATTTAGGCATTTTAAGCCTTATATTATAAGGCTTAAATTATATTAGCTTATATTATATTATATTAGCAGTTGAGGAAACTGAGGCACAAAAAGCATCCATAACTTGCCCAAGCTCTGACAGTTGATAAGTGGAATCAGGCTTCAAACTCCAATTGGGTAGTCTGGTTCCCAAGTCTATGTTCTTTTTTTAAAAAAATATTTATCTAATTATTTGGCTGCACTGAGTCTTAGTTGCAGCGTGCAGGATCTTCGATCTTCATAGTGGCACATGAGATATTTAGCTGTGGCATGAGGAATTTTCAACTGTGGCATGTGGGACCTAGCTTCCTGACAAAGGAATGGAACCTAGGCCCCCTGTATTAAGAGCATGGAGTCTTAGCCACTGGACAACCAGGGAAGTCTTCCAAGTCTGTGTTCTTAACCACTATGCTATGGAGAAGAACCATGGAAGTCCCAATAAAGCGGTCTCTAAAATCGTCCTGCTTGCTTTGGCTTCTCTATAAAACCTTTGGTCTGAGACATTTCTGAGTTCAGGGAGATCTCTTAGGGACCTTCTCCCAGTTTCTGACTTTGTGACAGAGACGCTTAATGGGAACCTAGAAGATGCCTTCTTTGGGGTTCAGTTCAGTTCAGTTGCTCAGTCGTGTCTGACTTTGCAACCCCATAGACTGCAGCAAGCAAGGCTTCCCTGTCCATCACCAACTCCCAGAGCCTACTCAAACTCATGTCCATCGAGTTGGTGATGCCATCCAACCATTTCATCCTCTGTTGTCCCCTTCTCCTCCTGCCTTCAGTCTTTCCCAGCATCAGGGTCTTTTCCAACGAGTCAGTTCTTCACTTCAGGTGGCCATAAGTATTTGAGTTTCAGCTTCAGCATCAGTCATTCCAGTGAATATTCAGGACTGATTTCCTTTAGGATGGACTGGTTGGATCTCTTTGCAGTCCAAGGGACTCTAACAGGCAGCTGGCAGGTTTCCTGGACTAGCAGTGGCCAGGAGCTCAGTGCTGGAAACTGTTCTGAAGCTGCATCCGTGGATCATGTGACTGATGTGCTTTCTGTGAAGGGGCAGCTTGGTGCTACATACTTGCTGTCCTTAGATCTGTCTACATGGGCCATTTACAGAGGAGGAGTTGGGACTCAGGAAGGGCAGAGACTCGCTCACATTCATGAAGTGATTTGGATGCAGGACCAATCCACTCTTCCTTCTCTCAGTCCAATGGCCTTGGCCACGCTCTTCCAGTGAGGGCCCTTGCCCCATTCTTTCTGCTTTTGTGGTTAGAAGGCTGTTTCCATCTTCTCTCCTCCACTCATCAAGGCAGGGGCAGGCCTAGCAGATAGCAAATGATCTGTAAGTATATGTTTTATTTATTTACTTTAAAAAATATTTATTTGGCTGCGTTGGGTCTTAGTTGCAGCATGCAGAACCTTCCTTGCAGCATATGGACTCTCTAGCTGTGGTTTGTGGGCTCAATTGCTCTGCAGAATCTTATCCAACCAAGGATTGAACCTGTATCCCCTGCATTGCAGGGTAGATTCTTAACCACTGGACCATCGAGGAAATTCCTGTAAGTATATGTTTCAGAAGAAGGATGAATTGAGCTGGTCTAAGTATGTATATCTCACAGGAAATAGCTGAATTCTCATGCTTGGGTGCCAAGACTGTCATTTATTTGAAATTTTCTGTATTGTCTATAATAACACTGTTTAAATGCCTCGAGTCAAGTGATAGAAATTGTCGCCAGCAACAATATAAGGAAACAAGCTGTTTCTGGGAAGAATGTTTAGTTGGGACAAAATAATGACATTGTTTTTGTTTTTGTGGAGACTAGCCTACCTGCCAAGTTGTTGCTTCGATCTTTAGAGGAAAGTCTTTATTTTTCAAGCAATTATTGAGTTCCTACCTACATTAGCCTGGATATGCTCACTGCTATAATAAACAACCCATAAATCTCAGGGGAGTCATTAAATGAAGGTTTATTTCTTGCTCATGTCACAGTCTGCTGTGGGTCAGCAGTGGGGTGTATGTGTATGTGTGTGTGTGCTGGGCAAAGCTTTTTCATGCATCCATTTTTTTAATCAATAAAATTTAATTTTAATACTTTTACATGATTTAATAAATGACAGCTATTTTTATTTAATAGTTACAAATCCATTGAACACTCTGGAATGTATGGAATCAGAGAGCAAGGTCAAGAAAAATGGCTGGGGTGTGATGGGGAGGGAGGTGGGAGGGGGTTCAGGATGGGGAACATATGTACATCCATGGCTGATTCATGTCAATGTATGGCAAAAACCACTACAATATTGTAAAATAATTAGCCTCCAATTAAAATCAATAAATAAATTAAAAAAAAGAAAAATGGCTGAATAGTAAAAATTAAGAGTAAGCAGAATTTTAATTTGTAATTTACTTAGAAAACACTCATTTTCTTTGCCTTTTAATTTTTGAGAGGTTTTGGCCTCTTCTTTCTGCAATTCTTTTCCCTCTTGATGATGTTTTTCACATCTTCTATCTTGTGAAGATTTTCAAAAAAGGAGCCTCCAAGTTTGCTGCCAATGGGGAGAAGCAGAGGGGGATAGGCAGATTTTCATGGCCCATTTCTGGAAATAGCATAAATTACTTTCACTTACACTCCAGGGCCAGAATGAAGTCACCTGACTCCAACTTAAAGGCAGAGGTAAGAAAAATATAGGTCATCTATGTGCCCAGTGGGAAGAGAGAATGGGTTTAGTGACCACATCCCTTCTTTGTCATAATATTATGGACTCAGCCTGGAAGTGACCCTGACCTCATAGCTTGAAGAGGGAACTCAAAAAAGTAAATGAAAATTACAAAACAATGGGGTGAATGGACTTTGATGGCAACATAATCAGAGACCTCAAAGGTTCTTCTGTGGCCCACTGGTGAGTATGCAGGAGTGCCTTTTAAAAAGTTTTTCAAATCAACACATTTGCATTGATTCTAAAAAATTGAATAATACTGAAAGGGTGGGTGGGACCCTTATATTAAAGGTTTACTTCTTTGCTACATCACTTGTATGTGACAAATACAGACCCCACTGTCCATAATCAAGTGGGCCCTCTGCCCCAGCCCTGGTCCATGTCAAGAAAAAAGGGTATGAGCTACGTTACTTAAAAAATCTTGTCTATGGTTCTAAAAGTGAAATAGTAAATGTGTGGATTTTTTTTTTTTTACAACTTTAAAGCACATATTTTTCTAGCTATTTTGCATTTGTAAGATTTTTATTTTTATTTTTTCCCCCACACCACATGGTAAGTGGGATCTTAGTTCCCTCTCCAGGGATGGAAACCATGCCTCCTGCATTGGGAGCATGGAATCTTAACCACGGGACCACTAGGGTAGTCCCAAGATTTTTACTTTTAAAAATTCAAAAATTGGTTGGCAGACTTACTGAGCCACATTTTAAACTTTTTCCAGGGCTTCCCTGGTGGCTCACCAATAAAGAATCTGCCTGCCAATGCAAGAGTTTGGGTTCGGTCCTTGGGTCCAGGAGATCCCTCGGAGAAGAAAATGGCAACCGACTCCAGGATTCTTGCCTGAAGAATCCCAGGGACAGAGGAGCCTGGTGGACTCCAGTCCATGGGGTCGCAAAGAGTCAGACACGACTGAGTGACTAAGCACAGCACAGCACAGTCACTCAATCATTGTCAGCTTGAGTGATGATAAATATCTGTTTCAGAATTCTAGAGAAAGGGAGAGGGGTGTTCTGACTGGGACAGTGAGGGAAGATTTTATGGTAGCATCTAAATGGATTGAGTTTTGCTGGGAGGGTTGAGAGCAAGGGACATTTCTGGCGGAGTCACCACAGAGAGCAAGGAGACAATAGAGAACATGTTGTTTTTGAGGAACTGTGAAAAGAGTATCATGTAACTGACTTTACATAACATTGCATCGTCTCCTCAAAGAGCTCAGAGAACAGCTGTGATTGACCAGGTGCTTGGTCAGGAAGGAAAGTCTCATGTCACCTCTCATTTCTTTTCAGCTGCCATTGTTGTGAGGCACCTGGCACAGCCCAAGTGGTTTGCGCTCACCGTTTCACTCTACTCAGTTGGCAAGTCAAAACCACACACATTGCCCTTAGGGCTAGCATTGCTTTTCTCCAATAGTTCTTTGAGATCTTCAAGACTCTGAAACAAAATCTCAAGAGTATCAAAGAAAAGGGGGGAAGCAGGACCCTCTGGGGTCTTGTCCCCCATATCCTCTGCTTTAGCTCTTCTCTGAAGTACCTAGATAATACATTTATATACATTAATACATTTACCTAGATAATACATAATAATCACATACCTAGATATACATTTCCTGAGTTGTTTTACAGATGTGGAAACTCCTCATCAGATGGAAGATGTTACCTACTGGATGACCAGGAGCTCATAGCCCCAGGCCTCCTGGAGCCTCAATTCAGTCGCTCAGTGGGGTCCTCCTCTTTGTGACCCCATGGACTGCAGCACGCCAGGCTTCCCTGTCCATCACCAACTCCCAGAGCCTACTCAAACTCATATCCATCGAGTCAGTGATGCCATCCAACCATCTCATCCTCTGTCGTCCCCTTCTCTTCCTGCCTTCAATCTTTTCTAGCATCAGGGTCTTTTCCAGTGAGTCAGCTCTTCGCATCAGGTGGCCAAAGTATTGGAGTTTCAGCTTCAGCATCAGTTCTTCCAATAAATATTCAGGACTGATTTCCTTTAGGATGGACTGGTTGGATCTCCTTGCAGTCCAAGAGACTCTCAAGAGTCTTCTCCAACACCGTAGCTCAAAAGCCTAAGGACTTTTGAAGCCTAAGTCCGGTAAAGTTAACCCTTGTGACACCACCTTGTGCTCTCATCATCAGCCAATCAGAGAATTGTGCACAGTTGTGCACAATTGTGCACAATCACATACCCTGCAACCCTCCCCACCCTCACCTGATTTTTTAAAATGCTTTGCCGAAAACCTCTGGGGAGCTCGAAACTTTTTAGGGCATGAATCAGCTTGTCTCTTTGTCTGGGCTTGCAATAAATCTTTCTCTGCTAAAACAACAAAACAAAACAGAAAATAAACAAACAAACAAAAAACCAAAAAAATGCTCGACAGGGAAGTCAAAAGCTTCTGTGGACACCCCAAGTAATGAGAGCAATAGGAAAGATCATACAGGGCTCAAAATATAGGCCAGAACCCTTAGCATCTGTGTTGCCTCTTTTGCTTCCCCCAACTCCATAGAAATGACAGAATAAGTGGGAAGATAAAAACCACACTAAAAATAAATTCCGCTTTTCACAAAGATGGTGCCAAAGGCGAAGAAGGAAGCCCTGCCCCTTCCAAAGCCTAAGCCAGAGCAAAGGCTCTGAAGGCCAAGGCAGCAGTCTTGAAAGGCATCCACAACCCAAAAACTGTGGCTAAGGTTCACAAAAAAAGGCGGCCCGAAACACTGCAGCTCAGGAGGCAGCCCGAATACCCTTGGGAGACTGCCCCTAGGAGAAATGAATTCGACCACTATGACGTCATCAAATTCTCCCTCGATCCGAGTCAGCCAAGAAGAAAAGAGAAGACCAAAACACACTGGTATTCACTGTGGCTGTCAAGGCAACAAGCATCAGATTAATCGGCTGGGAAGAAGCTCGATGACATTGAGGGGGCTGAGGTCAACACCCTGATCAGGCCTGATGGACAGAAGAAAGCTGGCTCCTGACTAGGATGTTTTGGCTGTTGCCAACAAAATTGGGATCATCTAAACCAAGTCCAGCTGGCTAATTCCAAATATAAAAGTTTTCACTATTAAAAAAAAAAACTCATAGTAACAGTAAAGGTTCAGAAAAGATGACAGAAAGCTAACCATAAGGTGAGAAATTTCTGTTCTATATAAAGGACCTTTGTCAATTTGATGGCAACACACAAAGTGGCTGAAAAACGTATATCCTTACATAGGTGATGGAGAAGATCATCGAGAAAACGTGTTTCCAACAGGACCCCGGGGAAGCCAAAGAGCAGTTGGGAGGTGTTGGGAGAAGAATCTTGGGCCCAAAAAACAAGTAAGGACCTTGCCAGTCTCCACTTTTGGACAGTCAGGGGTTTGACCCAGGACGAAGCTGCAAGTACAGTTCTCTAAATAAAGAAGGGTATCTGCTGTGGGAGTCCAGAGGGGACCATGGGCCAGAGAGAGAGTTGGGCATCAGTTATTTCTATTTGGCAGCCCACTCCAGTGTTCTTGCCTGGAGAATCCCAGGGATGGGGGAGCCTGGTGGGCTGCCGTCTGTGGGGTCGCACAGAGTCGGACACGACTGAAGCGACTTAGCAGTAGCAGCAGTATTTCTATTACCTCCTTCCAACTGGCTGACCCATTCCTCTGTGTCATTTAGTCTACTGTTGATTCCTTCTAGTGTATTTTTTACTTTATTGGTTACATCTGTCATCTCTTTGGGGGTTTTCTTTTTTACTTTCTAACTCTTTGTTAAAGACTTCTCACTTCTCGCTCTGTGCATCCATTCTTCTCCCAAGTTCTTTAATCACTGTTATGATCACTGGGCTTCCAGGTGGTGCTAGCGCTAAAAAGAACCTACCAGCCAATGCAGGGGACTCGGGTTTGATCCCTGGGTGGGGAAGATCCCATGGAGGAGGGCATGGCAACCCACTCCAGCATTCTTGCCTGGAAAATCCGATGGACAGAGGAGCCTGGTGGTCTGCAGTCCATAGGGTAACAAAGAGTCAGATGCCACTGAAGCAACTTAGCACACATGCATGCATGATTGCTACCCTGAACTTTTTTCTCAGGTAGATTGCCCATCTTCAGTTCACTTAGTTCTTTTTTCTTTTTTTCTCCACTTCAGCTAGTTCTTCTGAGGTTTAATCTTGTTCCTTCGTCTGGGGCATGTTCCTCTGGCATCTCATTTTGCCTAAGTTGCTGTTTATATTTTTATGCATCTGGTATGTGAGTTGTATTTCTTAACGTTGGAGAAATGGCTTTGTACAGGAGATGTCCTGTGCATTCCAGCGGTGCACACCCCTCTTGTCGTCCAAGCTGCATGCTCTGGGGACTCCCCCCATGAGGGCTGTGTGGTTCCTTTTGTTGTGGCGGGCTATGTGGGCGGTTTGATAGGCTTGGTTGACCCTGGTCTGTTTACTTACCAGGCACTTCCTTGTATAGAGGCTGTTGGCTGCTGTTAGTGGGGCCTGGTCACAAAGCAGCTGACTGCGGAACTCCAGGGGCCCTGGGGCTCGTGTTGGCTCCCTGGTGTGTGGACTCAACTAGAAGACTCTGGGGCTGTGGCCCACCTACTGGTGGTAAAGCCAGTTCCTAGGGTTAGTGCCAGAATACTGGCAGGGAGAGCTGAGTCCTAGAGTCTGGTTGCAGGGCTCAGGGGTCCCAGAGTTGGTGTCAGATCGTTAGTGTTGGTGAGGTGGAGTGGTTTCTGACACAGTTGGGTACAAGTTCAGGTTGTCCCAAAGCTTGTGTCAGCCTACTAGTGCTCAGGACAGAGGCCCAGGTGGTCCCAAAGTAGGATCTGGCTTCTTGGTGGACAGGTTGGTTCTGTAAGCCGTGGGGTTGCCCACTGGTGGGTGGAGCTGGATTCTGGGTCTTTGGGTGGGTTGGGTCATGTCCAGAGGCAACTGTGTGCTCAGTGGGGTCTCAAGGCAGCCTGTCTACTGATGGTGAGGCTGTGCTCCTACCCAGGTAGTTGCTTGGCCTGAGACAGTCCAGAACTGGTTCCTACAAGCTGCTGGACCAGGCAGGGCTGGATCCCAGGGCAATAAGCTAGAGGAAGGATTCCACAGTGGTGCCCACCAGCAAGGTGTCTTTGTGGCAGTAAGAGTTCCCAAGGACAGCTGCTGCCAGTGTCTGTCCCCAGGGTGAGCTGTAGCTGACTCCTGCCTCTCAGGGAGACCCTCAAAGATCAGCAGGTAGGTGTGATCCCAGGCTCCTATCAAATACTGCTTTTGCTGTGAGTCCTACAGGCTGCAAGACTTTGTGTGTGTTCTCTTTAAGAGTGAAGTTTCTATTCCTCCAGTTCTCTGGGACTGCCAAAATTAAGCCCTGTTGCTGCTGTTGTTTAGTCGCTCAGCTGTGTTTCTTTGCGAGCCTGTGGACTGCAGCACGCCAGGCTTCCTTGGGCTTCCCTATCTACTGGAGTTTGCTCAAACTCATGTCCATTGAGTCAGTGATCCATCCAACCATCTCAACCATCTCTGTCGCCCCCTTCTCCTCCTGCCGTCAATCTTTCCCAGTATAAGCCCTGCTGGCCTTCAAAGTCAAATACTCTGGGGGCTTATCTTCCCAGGGCAGGGCCCCTGGGTTGGGGAGCCTGAAGTGAAGCTCAGACGTCTCACTCTTGTGGGAGAACCTCTGCAATGTAAGCATTCTCCAGTCTGTGGGCCACCCATGAGGATGAATGTGGGTGTGTGCTCAGTCGTGTCCAACTCTTTGCGGCTCCATGGACTGTAGCCTGCCAGACTCCTCTGTCCGTGGAATTCTTCAGGCAAGAATATTGAAGTGGTTTTCCATTTCCTCCTCCAGAGGATCTTCCCGACCCAGGGATTGAACCTGAGTCTCTTGCTTCTCCTGCATGGGCAGGTGGATTCCTTCCCACTAGCGCCATCTGGGAAACCCACCAGGGAATATGGGACTTGGCCTATCATGAGTCTGCTCCACCCCCAGCACCGTATTATTGTGATTCCTCTTTAAACATCTTTAGTTGTAAAAGATATTTTCTTGTTGGTAGGTTCTGTTTGTGTTTCTTTTTTTCCATTGATAGTTGTTCTACAAGTATTGCGTTGGCCAAAATAATTCATTTTGATTTTTCCATACCATCTTATGGAAAACCCAAAAAAACTTTTTAGCCAAGTTGTGATTTTGGTGTGTTCATGAGAGGAGGTGAGTTCAGGGCCTTTCTACTCTGCCAACTTGGCCTGGAAAAAAATCTTAAACTTTTTTTGAATTAAAAAAAAAATGTTGTTGTTTAGAATTCAGTCCTTTATTTCTGAATTTTATGCGAGAGTTGATTAAGATTTACTAATTATAAATAGAAATGTATATGCTTTAATAGATATGAATCTAAAATTGATATTAACTTTAGTTTTAAGTGTTTTCCTAATGTCCTTTAACTTCAGAGAAGATATCTTTTAGGAACTTATATCTGGTAAGAAAAAAAAAATCCAAAGAGTAGCATTAAGGCAGAAGGATGAGTATAGGCCTTTCAATGTCATATTGGAGCAGTTTCTGAAGGACTCACCCAGGATTCCTTAATCTGTATGGGAAATGTACATTTGATTGACTGTCTATATATGTTGACCAACACCCAGAATTTATGAAATTGCTTGTTGACTGAGACTGATTTGTAATTTTATTGTTAAGCACAGATCCAAAGGCTTGCTGTCTAGTACAAAAGATAGTCCCCAAAGTTACAGATTTATTGCCCTCTAGGATTTGAATTTGTTTTTCTCTAACAAAACATTTCAGAATGCCATCTCCAATAACTATATCAACTTCTGTTCCTCAGATGATCTTTGAATCGGTTTAGTGATTAATGGGTTAAATACACACTCTAAGTCTGTATTTGAATGCCATGTTTTTAGCTTAAAAAAGTTTAAACTGTGATATCTTGTTCAGACCCTCCCCCCCCCAAAAAAAACCCCACGAATCCAAAGTTCAGGCATTTCTACACAATCTTTTCCCTCTAAAAGTTTGAGTGAAGTCAAATTGGATACTCTTGATGAATGTGTTGTGCTTGTAATTAGAACAGAACAGTAACTGTTGCTTTTTAAAAAGTAATTCAGGCCACGGCCCTCCAATGAGGACGGTGAGGCAAGAGAGACGGAGAAGAGGGGGCCCGGTCCAGGCGCTTCCGCTCAACCAATAGCGATCTCAGGTCCTCGACGGCTGACCCCAGCCTCAGCTCCGACTTGCATTTCTGAACTCCCTCATTGTTAGGATCAGCACAGACACGCTGCCCCTTCTTGGTGATGAAGCTGGGAAGAAGGTGGGGGGAAAGATTACAAACAGCAGAAGGTTCAGCAAATATGGGTGGGCACCCTATCCTCCCTGCGCCTTGGCCCCTGACAGCCCAGCCAGTTCTTGCCTTTCTCTGCTGCAGGAATTTAGAGCAGCTTCTCTCTGAGACTCTCCCTCAGGCTGAGACGCCCTCAGCGACTCAGAGTTTTCTCGTGAAGCCTCCCTCCGGCTCTCACCTTCCTTCCCTAGCTTCCCTTTTCACCTGGAGCATCTCATACCTGGTGCCCTGAAGGATCCTACTGAGGACACATGCTTCTGCTGACCTGGCAGGATCCAGAGGGTGGGACTTTCCTGGACATCCATTCCTCAGGTGCCACCCCTTCCCCTCTCCACTCTGCCCCCAGCGACGGCCAGTGAGCTTGGCATACGTACATGACAGCTGGCCAGGAGCATGCACTGCTCGTCTCTATATAATTTTCCATGAATACACATCGGATGTTTCGTGGGGTGTAAGACATGCAGCAGTCCGTGGGCCGGTGAAAACCTGCAACAAGAGAAAGCATCACTTAAGGACTGAGTGGGAGGAAAACTTGCAGAAGGAAACAGCAAGCCGCCCTTGTATTCTTGCTTGGGAAACCCCATGGGCAGAAGGGCCTGGAGGGCTACAGTCCTTGGGGTTGCAAAAGAGTTGGACCCAACTTAGCAACTAAACAAACAAAACTGATGAAAACTGCATCCTTTCTCCCTTTCCTCCCACCTACTGGGAAGAGTGAGAAGGTGCAGGGCTTTAAAAAAAATTATCTTTGGCTGTGCTAGGTCTGTGTTGCTGCACCGGACTTTCTCCAGTTACAGCGATCAGGGACTACTCTTCCTTGCAAGGAGGCGTGGGGAATCTTCCCGGAGCAAGGATGGAACCCGTGTGTCCTGCATTGGCAGGCGGATTCTTAACCACTGGACCACTAGGGAAGTCCTGAAGGTTCAGGACTGGAAAGGGATGTTTGCCTTCTCTTCCAGCACTTATGGCCTCTCCTTGCCAGAGACATTTCGCTCTCCCCAGGGCTAAGCTGTGTGTCTGAGGGCATCCAGGCAGGGCCACGACAGAGCAGAATTTCTCCCAGAAGAAGGAGGGTCTGAGGCCTGCAGGAGGCATCCCAGAGCACCCTTCCCCTCTCCCCGTGGTGAGCCAACTCTTGGGACAGCCAGGTGGAATCGAGTCCATCTCTGGAAGAGGCCATCTATGGACACACAGCCCCTCCTGAACTTCCTTGGAGATGTTCACCACCCTCAGGACCCCCCTCAGGTGGATTGAAGTCTTTGAGCCAATCTGTACCTGCTAGCTGTTTTAAAATATATGCCATAACAAAACTTTACCTCCTTGAGACAATGAGTGGTGATTCTTTTCCGGACTTGAGAGTTCAAACTTCAGGTTTGACATTACGTCTTTTACTTGAGAGAAACAGTAGAGAAGGGGAGAAAAATTACTGGGAAGCAACGTCGTTTCAACACCTCCATCTGTCTCATTCCTCAACCCCATCTCCTGCTAGGGAGGCAAGGATACTGAACCATTGGCCCAGATGTGCCTCCAAGCCCATTTTCTCTATCAAGGCCCTGAGACTTTTCAGGGGACTTTTGAAAAAGTTCGAGATAGGGAACCATTCTATTGACTATGAATACAAAAAGCTAACTGCACACCCAACATGAATAGATCAGTTGAATAGTTCCATAATGCGATCCAATGCACCATGCTCTCTACACATTTCTGGAATTCACAGGGCTCTGGAAACAGTAAACATTTCTCTATAACTGATCTGGTGACACAACATCACCCAAAGTGAAGTGAGGCTATTTACAGGCTTTATTTACTCCATCAGTGTGAATGTGTTTGCTGCAGAAATGTGACTGTGTTTGGTTAATGTGTGTGTCTCAGACTCTGCCAGGGATGTTAAGTAATGCCCAGGTATGTGTTACCTTTTTAAAAATACATTCTTTTAGAATATGATAGCATGAACATAATGCAAAGTTTACAATTTAAAAAAAATACTAAAATATTTCTTTATTTGAATAAGGTCACTGTTATTTCTTGAATTCCAGCTAGCATCAAAATTAACAATCAGAAAAAAAAAATGCTTGACAAAATGTTATCCAATTGATATTAACCCCTTTTAAACTTTAAAAGAAATATATTAAACAGGCAACATTCAGATCTAAAAAGTTGAAAGTAGTGGTTTTACATCAGATCTTATAAATAAAAAAGTCTCTAATATAATCATTTGTTCACTATCTCCCTGTGATCAGAACATGGATAGGAAAGAATAATCATGTCTGAATATTCACAATTGTCATTTACAATCTTTGCAAAGATTACATGTCTACAATGCAGCAGGTCAGGCAGTTTTTCAGGTAATTTTTGTTTTCCTCAAGTTATCAAAAAGTGCAATTGTCTGAGATCAAATGTCACAAAAATCACAATCAGGAAAAGCAAGAGCTCTAGCAGGCAGACCTGAAGACAGGGGTATTCGTGGTTTGACATGAACTGGAGGTGATTTTGTACATTTAAGAGCTGTCAACCGAAGTACCAAGAGCTATAGGCAGCAATTTGGGTTTAGTCTGTAGTTGCTAATAACCAAGAGTTAGCACATACATAATGCAAAAAACATAAACTTTACCATTTTAATCATCTCGAAAAGTTCAATAGCATTAAGTACCTTCTCATATTGCGCAACTTACCACAATCCATCCATGGAACTTTTTTCATCTTGAAAGCTGAAACTCTGTGCCCATTACACAATAGCTCCCCATTTCCCCCTTCCCTAAACCCTGGGCCACTGCTACTCTACTTTCTCTCTGAATTTGACTATTTTAAGTACTTCGTAGGAGTGGAATCATATTATCTGTCCTTTTGTGACTGGCTTATCTCATCTATCATCATGTCTTCAATGTTCGTCTATGTTGTGGAACATGTCAGAATTCCCTCACTTTTTAAGGCTGAATAATACTCTCTCTCTCTCTCTATATATATATATATATACACACACACATCCTGTTTTCCAATCCATTTGTTTGTCAATGGACACTTGGGTTGCTTCCTCCTTTCGGCAAGTAAAAATTAAGCTGTTATTAGCAAGGTTGTGTAGGTATCTCTTTCATGTATCTACTTTCAGTTCTTTTGGCTATATCAAGAAGAAACGGAATTTCTGGGTCATACTGCATTGCCTTTTTAAAATCTGAAAAATTCTGCATTCCAAAATGCATCTAGCCCCAAAGATTTGGATAAATGGATTGTGGACCTGTACTAGAATAATTAGGCAAGCATAACTAAAATTTAGCTCATTCTTATGTAGTTACATATGAATTATATTAAATGAGGCATGTGCATACACTTCAATATGCTTAATATGATATGTGTGGAGCTTGCAAAACTAAGTCTTGGATGGGTGTTGTCTTCCCATTACAGCTTCCTAACTAGCTTGTAACCTAATGCCACCACGTATGGGTGTGTGATCTTGAGCAAGTTATCTAGAGTTCCTATGCCTCATCTCTTGTTTGTAAGAGGGTAATTAATAATAATAATAAGTAAATCCATATAGTTTGCTGATAGTCTACTGTACAGCATTGTCAGGAGGATCCAACATATTAATATCTACAAGACACTTAGAACAGTGCCTGCTTTCAAATAGGAAATACTAGATATCTATTTGTTACATAAATAAATAAGATGATTAAGTACACTTGAGTGAGTCACTTGCCTGGCTTGTCCAATTTCTTCTCTGAAGTGAGAGTTTTATGCTAGAGGGCATATAATAGTTCTAACATTGTGAAAGTTTATACTTCTTTCTACAGATCTACGATTTTTCTACAGTTCTCTTGATCTCGTCCATAGTGTTCCTATGTCAGCTAAGAGAAAGTATCAGATAATTCTGGTCATGAAAGGGAGAGAATTGTTTCCCCAGGTGGGACCAGTCAGCTGTATGCTGCTTTCCCCGGAGACCAGCGGCTGAAGGGAGAGGTCTGTACCTACTGCTGCTGCTTTTAAACGGGAGCTATATCCACGCTGGGACAAAGGTGTCCCTCTGCATCTCCTCCCTGGTCTGCAAGTTACCACCCACCTGCCCACCTGGAAGAAGGCTCACTGAACTCACCAAGTGCAGCCTGGGCAGCGAGGATGAGGAAGGGCAGGACAGCTATGGAGGTCTTCATCTTCCTGGTGTACAGACGGTGGACCAGCCTGAGGACTCTGGGGCTCTCTCGGACTTCCCTGGATCTCTGCTCTGCCCTTGTATTTATAGAAAGAGGAGGAGTGGGAAGTCACAGGGCAGAGATCAGAACGCTTTCCTGGGTTGTATAATAGATAACACGCTATTTCTAAATAAAGGGAAGGAGGCTGAGAAGGCAACAGGAAGAAGGGGCGAGGATGACATGAGGCTTCTCCAACTGCCCACTGGACACAGGCAAAGGGAGAAGCCAGTTTATGAAGGATCCTTCCTCTAGGAGGGTCACTGAATCCTCTCATCAGAATGTTTTCCTTGGGAGTTCACCCCATTCAAGGGCACAGAGAGCCTGTTATCAGGGTGCTCTAACATGTGAGCCTGGTCATGTGACTCCTCACATAGAATCTTAACCCTTGACTCCTCTGTTTGTTTCACCTCCACATCTGATCCATTAAAAATACTGGGGTGAGTCTACTTTCAAAAATGTGTCCAGAACCTTATTGTTCCTCACCACATCCTCTTTCTCCACCTGGTCCAAGCCATTCCTGTCTCTTACCAGGATTCTTGCAAAAACCTCCTAATGTGTCTCCTTCCTCTGCCCTTGCCCCTTTCCAGTTCATTCTCAACATTGCAGCCTGGGTGATCCTGTTAAAATATAAATCAGCCAAGTCAATCCTATTTAAAACCCACGGATGGCTTTTTAATCCTGCATCCCAACCCAGTGTAAAGCCCAATCCTTCTCCTAGCCTACAAGCCCCTATCTGATCTGGTCCCTGTTCATGCTCTGTTATCAAGTCCTTATTACTCTTCCCCTCACTCATTTTGCTTTGATTATGCAGGCTGGCTCAGAGATTTCTGTTCCTGCTTCCTACATTGCTCTTCCCTTCAATAACTTTTCTGGGAGAAAATTTTACTTTCTCCCTAACCTCCTTCAACTCGTCATTCAAATGTTGTTTTTCTTGTTAATCTTTCTGGGACTCTCTATCTGAAATTATAACCTCCCTCTGCCCAGATTTCTTGTCTTGATTTTTTTCTCCTGTGTATTTGACAGTATGTAAAATACTACATGAGCTTCCCAGGTGGTTCAGCAGTGAAGAATCCACTTGCCAATGCAGGAGACGTGGCTTTGATCTTTGGGTGGGAAGATCCCCTGGAGAAGGAAATGCAACCCATTCCAGTATTCTTGCCTGGGAAATCCCCAGGACAGAGGATCCTGGTGGGCTACAGTCCATGGGGTTGCAAAGAGTTGACACGACTTAGAGAGTACAACAACAACAGCACGCAACTTGCATTGTATTTTTACTGGACAGCCCTGCTCTAGATGGTTCCCCATGCCTTTGGGTCATTTCTTGCTTTTTGTGTTTCCCAGGCATGCCCCAGGCATCATGAAGCAGAGACAAGCCATCCGGGCTGTGCCCTGTGTGAATTTCTGACCCGTAGAATTTGTGAGTAGAATACAGCTGTTGCCAATTTATACTAGTAAGCTTCAAGTGGATTGTTACGCAGCAATGTGTTAAACTGTTGTGAGAGCAAGACTTCATTGGCCAGGGATGGATTTCAAATATTAATTTTATTTTGTTATTGGAGTATGTTTGCTTTACAAAATTCTGTTAGTTTCTGCTGTAATCAGCTATAGGTATATACATATATCCCCTCCCTTTGGATCCCCCCTTCCACGCCGCATCCTACCCCTCTAGGCCATCAATCACAGAGCATTGAGCTGAGCTGCATGTATTACGTAGAAGTTTCTCACTAGCTGTCTATTTTATGCCTGGTAATGTATATATGTCAATGCCACTCTCCCAGTTTGTGCCACCTTCTCCTTCCTGCCCGTGTCTGCATGATTCTCTATATCTGTCTCTGTTCGTTCCCTGCACATAGGGAACTGCACCATTTTTCTAGATTCCGTATATACAAGCATTAATTTATTCACACTTCTGGTTTGCTCATGAGTGTCTGTTATGTTCTTTCACATATTCCATACCTCAGAATCAGAGAAGCCTGGAGTTACGAGGTAAGCTAGAGTTACGAGGTAAGACACCTCCATGAAGCAGGAAAAGCAGTGACTGAGCAGTGGCTGAGGTAAGGAGTGAGGTTGCAAAGGTGTGACGTAATACATAATACAGTCTGCCCCTTGCTTCCCTCCAAGGTGTTTGTGCCTTTATTATGTCTGCTGCTGCTGCTGCTGCTGCTAAGTCACTTTAGTCGTGTCCGACTCTGTGCTACCCCATAGACTTAAGCCACCAGGCTCCTCTGTCCCTGGGATTCTCCAGGCAAGAACACTGGAGTGGGTTGCCATTTCCTTCTCCAGTGCATGCATGCATGCTAAGTAGCTTCAGTCGTGTCCGACTCTGTGCGACCCTGTATACTTAAGCCCACCAGGCTCCTCTGTCCCTGGGATTCTCCATGCAACAACACTGGAGTGGGTTGCCACTTCCTTATTATGTCTAATCCATCACAAAGCTTGCTTCAGGCTGGTTGTATTAGTCTGTGGGGTCGCAAAGAGTTGGACATGACTGAGTGACTGAGCGCGTGTGCGTGTGCACATGCACACACACTCACACACACACGTTCTTTCAGGTTCAGTAGAACCCACACTGTGCACTCATACTTGTTCATCTCCACCTCTCCCATCTCCCCGGAAATCCAGCAGAGTCTAATGCTTCAGGGATGGGAATCACAAATAGATGACTGGAAATATGAGGACGGAGGCCAACCCCTTGATTCCTGTGTGTTTTAGCCTCCAGGGACATGGCATTATCTAACATTCTTTGCTTCCATGCATACACTGCATTCTGGAGAAGTCCCAGCCCTGAAGTTTGTTTTTGCTTCAGCTAAATTATTAACCCCTCACCATTCTCTTAGCTGTTTCAGTAACACCAAGTGGATCCCATATGCCCACTGACTCACACCATTTGTAAGATGGATCCTTTGACCTGAGGCCCTCTTGTGCACATACCATACTGACGATCAGGCATTCTCTAAGTCCTTGGACCATTGGCCTGGCAAAGGTACTGCTGGTAGTGAAAAGCCCCACATCGGGAATAAGTGTTGGTCCTGCTAAGGTTGGCAGACATCCAAGATAATCAACATGCCACTGTACGGCTGCGTTTTCTCCATGGAGGCCGGCGACATAGTGAGACTTAATGTTTATCTCTGCTGGAAGGTTATGCATTCAGCAGCAGCCACAGTTAAATGGGTCTTGACGAGAGACAGCCCACACTGTTGGGCCCATGCCTAACCTCTGTCCTTGCCACCACGGCCAAGGGCTTGTTGCACTAGCTCTGTTGTGGCTGAGGGAAGAGGCTGGCTGACTTCCACGGGACAAGCCATTCCATCCATGTACTTGCTGACTTTCTCCTTTGCTGTGGATACTCCCCAGGGACTTCCAAGTCTTTGAGTCTCTGAGGCTCCTGAGTCCAGTACCTCCAGGCTGCAGCATCTCAGTCCTGAGTACCAAGTGGTTTCCTGCAGGTTCTCTATTTCAGCATCGGAGACTCCCTGATTCAGGAGAGGAATGGCATGCATGATGAGATGAAGGCTATGAAAGGGGAGATGTTGCCAGACTGCCCCTCCATGGAGCTGGGCAAGGCCTGTACAAGATTGGTTGTTGTAGTGGTGGCCAGAGGAAGCGATGGGGCTGATGGGTGGGAAGTAGTGTAAGAAGTGTCTGATGCAGCATCGAATGCACATCTCTTCAGCAAAAAGAAGCGATGAAGACACATGTACGATTTCACAATATAGTGCTGTTTCTCTTTTTTTTTTTAATTTATTTATTTTTAATCGAGTGGCTTTGGTGTACTTCCTGAGTCTTTTATGGATTTTTCTTTCCTATGCCACCTAGCATCATTGTTGACATTGAAGAATCACATCAGCTCTATTTGTTACTCAGCTTGGCATGGTTGAGGGAGCAGGCTGTGCTCCTTGTAAGCTGCTCCAACCTCAGGGGTCTTCCAGGGCTGATGATAACAACAGCTGGTGCTTTCTGAGCAGTTACTACACTCCGAAACTGCGTTATGGGTACTTCCTTTGAGATGAGATGTTTACTACATGAAGCGCTTACTACAACTATTTCACAATACTGCCTAGCACACCCAGCAGCTTCTTCCCTTGCAGAAATACCAACGACCCTGTCATTTCTGCCTGTAAACACTGGTCTTGCCACATCCCGGGACCTAGGCTTGCATAACCTGTTTGTCTAGCATAAGCTGAGCTGCCGTGTACTGTTACAGTGTCAGCATATTTGAGCTAAGATGGCCCACCTGCTTTCTCAGACCTGCACTTGGCCTGTGACAATTGTCTGCCATTGCTCTCAACTCCCCATCACTCCTTTCTTTGTCACTCCATGTGTTATGTGTCTGTATCCTGGGCAGGTCTTGAAATCTCAGGATGGTGTTCCATGCACAGATGCACTGGTCCCTTTTCAGGAGAGAGGCCTGAAGTGGTTTTTCCCTGCACTGCTTGCTGTTCCTTTCTTGGTGCTGTTTATTTGCTAAGTCATGTCCGATTCTTTGTGACCCCATGGACTGCAGCATGCCAGGCTTCCCTGTCCTTCACTATCTCCTGGAGTTTGCTCAAACTCATGTCCATTGAGTCGATGATGCTCTCCAACCATCTCATCCTCTGTTGCCCCTCTTCTCCTCCTGCCCTCAGCCTTTCCAAGCATCAGGGTCTTTACCAATGAGTTGGCTCTTCATATCAGGTGGCCAATGTGTGGGAGCTTCAGTTTCAGCATCAGTCCTTCCAATGAGTATTCGAGGTTGATTTCCTTTAGGATTGACTGGTTTGGTCTCCTTGCTGTCCAAGGGATTCTTAAGAGTCTTCTCCAACACCAGAGTACCTTTAGTTTCCAAATGAAATCATCCCAGGTGTCTGGCCTCCTCTGATGGCTGTGTAAGGAAGGTACGGAAGTAAGGAAGTAAGGAAGGTACCTTGAATTCAAGTTAAATACCTTGAGTCCCACGAAAAGGCGAGGTAGTGATCTAGTTCTCCCTCAGGCCAGCTGCACACTGCATCGGGAAAGGCATTCTAGTATATGCAGTCTTTCAACCCCTTCAGGGCCCAAGAAGAGAGGCCTTGGGGCTGGAACACTTCTTTCCCCAGAGATAAAGTGCTACACAGCTGTGCTGGGCTTATTGCCTTGTGTGGGATTATCTTACTCTGTTTTGGACTCAGCGTGTGCTCCTTTGTTTTGCTTAAATTGTAATGACATAGGGCACCAGGCCAACCCCACTACTATCTGTTCCTGGTGGGGAGGGAAAGGGTCCTTCACTTGCAGCCCAAGAGGGAGCATGCAGATCATTGCCCTAAGTCAACTGCAAGATGGCACCCACTGGCTGTGTGTGGGGGGACTGACCCTCACTGTTGAAGCTGATCTTGCTCTGTCTCTTCTCTTCTTGAGTAAACTGTTCCATCCAGGGCCTGTGTAAGTCATGTCCTTCGAGGCAATCTGACACAAAGCATGCAGTAGGTTGACATATTGGGACAGTGGTTATTACCTGCCTAGCGCATCCCAACTTTCAAAGAGCCAGGACTTTAAGATGCAGACAGTGGGGAACCCTGCTTGGATCCCTTACTTTGCAGCACTCTTCATATCGCAGCGTGCTGTGCAGTGCTCAGTCGCTTCAGTCGTGTACAACTCTGTGATCCTATGCACTGTAGCCCACCAGGCTCCTCTGTCCATGGGATTCTCCAGGCATGAATACTGGAGTGGGTTGCCATACCCTCCTCTAGGGGATCTTCCTGACCCAGGGATCAAACTCTGCATTTCTTAAGTCTTCTGCACTGGCAGGTGGGTTCTTTACCACTAGGGCCACCTGGGAAGCCCCTTTTATACAGTAAAGTGAAGTCGCTCAGTCGTGTCTGACTCTTTGCGACCCCATGGACTGTAGCCCACCAGGCTCCCCAGTCCATGGAATTTTCCAGGCAAGAGTACTGGAATGGGTTGCCATTTCCTTCTCCAGGGGATCTTCCCAACCCAGGGATCAAACCCAGGTCTCCCGCACTGCAGGCAGATGCTTTATCATCTGAGCCACCAGGGAAGCTTTTATACAGTAAGCCCACACTAAATAAATTCATCAGAGGACACAGAAAACACCTCTGTCTCTTGGTATGTGGTCCTCAGGGCTGGCTTGGCATGATCTGCAACACTAAACATCCGTTCTAGTGACACAGTTCATGCCTCCTGGGAAAATGCTTTTTCACCTCTCCCGCTCTAGCTCTATGTCTTTGGAAGGAAGCACACCCGAGTCCAAAAGCTGTGGAGGCTGATGGGTTACCACTGCCAACACAGGAAGAAGATACCCCTTTGGACTGCAGGAAAGATTTGAGCTGCAGAAGACTTTAGATGAGAGAAAAGACAAGCCAGCTAACTTGTCAAAATCTTTCCTCTCATATGGTGTGAAAATGATACATTCTTGTAAAATAAAGAGTTGTTCCCCTGAAATGCTCCATGTTCAGTTTCTTGCTGCTTTTTTTGTGCTCCAGTCTATGGCGATAGACTCCTGAATTAGGGCTGTATATGCAATAGTTTCAGGCTTCCTTATGTGGCTCAGGGGTAAAAAATTTGACTGCCAATGCGGGAGATGTGGGTTTGATCCCTGGGTGGGGAAGATCCCCTGGAGAAGGAATGACAACCCACTCCAGTATTCTTGCCTGGGAAATCCCATGGACAGAGGAGTCTGGCGGGCTTCAGTCAATGGGATTGAAAAGAGTCAGATACGACTTAGCAACTAAACAACGACAATATGCAATGGTTTCATATGGTTGCAATATTAAGTAATTCAGTGTACTTTTAAATTTGTTCACTCACTTATGTTTTGAATATTGGCACACCTGACTCCTTATGGATTCTTGCTGTGGGTTGTGTAAATGTTAGAGACGCAGGACCCACAGAGGCAGGTGGCTACATCCTCTGTGTCCTTACTGTAAATATCTGTGTTTGGAAATAATCTATGTGTGCATTTTTCTTCCACATGCATGATCTTAATGTATGTCACTATCGCACACAGGAAAATCTTTCTTTTCAAGTTGTAAGAGGAAAAGCAGATCCAACCAACTGGTCTTCTTGTTTTCCTTGCTGTCTACAAGACAGGGCCCACACCCTCCTTAGAAAAATACAGCAACCCCAAACAATAATATTCCATTCAAGATTCCATAGCTGAAGTCTGTTCTATAGTGTAGAATTGAAACCATTCTGTCGTCACACATGGACGGGGTTCCTCAGATACTGTCTGACCATTCCCTATATGCTTTGGTGATATCAAGTCAAATAGAGAGGCTTCCCTTTTGTACCAAGCACTTCTCCTAACTCTAGCTTGGCTATTAGAGATTAGATCTTGGTTCAGATATTTAACTTCTTCCTCCCTTTGGTAGTATTTAACTTCTTCCTCCTTTTGGTAGCTTATGTAAAAAGAGGGCTTCAAGAATCCCCCCCACCAAGTATGTATGCATGTGGGAAGTCATGTCCCATACTGACTCTAGTCTTGGCTATGAGACTTTGGTAAATGAGATAATAGAATGTATCATGCAAACAGAGACTTGAAAACCGCTGGCCTGTTGAGACTTGTGTTAGTTTTGTGCTAGGAACTTTTATGCCTTTATGTGTACCAGCCCACAACAACCTCTCAAAGGTTGAGTGACCATGTGGAGAGCTGTCCCTGGTGAGAGATCATCCTCAACCATTGAACCCCAGCTGAATTGCCTCAGACCAGCAGAACCATTTATCCAACCCATAGATTTGTGAGAAATAATAAATCCTTGCACTTAAAAATTTTTTTAATGTTTTCATTAATACTTTTAAAAGAGCAGTTTTAGATTCATAGCAAAACTGAAGGGAAGTATAGATGTTTCCTGCATATACTCTACCCCCAGAGACAGTCTCCCCATTTTCAATAGCCCTCATCAGAGTGGTACATTTGTCACAACTGGTGAACCCACACTGACACAGCATAATCACCCAAAGGCCATAGTTGTTTTTTTTGGAGTATAGCCAATTAACAATATTATGATGGTTTCAGGTGAACAGTGAAGGGACTCAGCCATACATATACATGTGTCCATTCTCCTCCAAATTCCCCTTCCATCTAGGCTGCTGCATAACATTGAGCAGAGTTCCATGTACCACATAGGAGGTCCTTCTTGGTTATCCATTTGAAATATAGCAGTGATTACATGTCCATCCCAAACTCCCTAACCATCCCTTCCCCCCATCCTTCCCTACTGGCAACCATAAGTTCATTCTCTGTGAGTCTCCAAAGACCATGGTTTACATTACAGTTCACTCTTGGTGCTGTATATTCTATAGGTTTGGGCAAATGTAAAATTATATGTATCTATCATTATGGTACCACACAGAGTATTTCCACTGCCCTAAAAATCCTCTGTGCTCTGCTTACTCATCTTCCCTAGCACCTGTCCACTCACCCCCAACCTGCAACCACAGATCTTTTGACTGTCTCTCCAGAGACAGTTTTGCCTTTTCCAGAATGTCATATACTTGGAATCATGCAGTATGTGGCATTTTCAGATTGGCTTCTCGGTAAATGAGATAATAGAATGTGTCACACAAACAAAGACTTGAAAATACTGGCCTATTGAGACTGCACTTTTAAGATATGTAATATGCTTTTAAAATTCCTCCATGTCTTTTCATGGCTTGATAGCTCATTTGCTTTAGCACTGAATGTTCCATTGTCTGGAGGTAACACAGTTTGTTTACCCAGTCACCTACTGAAGGACATCTTGGTTGCTTCCAAGTTTGGAAATTATGAATAAAATTACTATAAACATCTGTGTGCTGGTTTTTGGGTGGACATAAGTTTTCAGCTCCTTTGGGAAAATACGAAGAAGCATAACTACTGGATTGCATGGTAAGAATATATTTAATTCTGTAAGAAATCTATACATTTTCTTCCAAAGTGGCTGTCCCATTTTGCATTCCCATCAGCTATGGATGGGAATTTCAGCTGTTCCACATCCTTGTCAGCATTTGATACCGTTACTGTTCCGGATTTTCACCATTCTAATAGGTGTGCAGTATCTTGTTAACACTGGCTTTAATCTACTAAATTTTAGGGTGACTTGTTATGAGTAAAAGCTAACTAATAACTTCCTCTTTGGACAATAAAGATTGCCTCATCTTTACAGGCTTGCTGAAAGCAAAATAAGAGTTCCTCATTCAAGAGGAGGCTTATTGCTTTTTGTTGTTGCTGTTGAGGTAAAACTCACATAACGCAATATTAATTGCATTAATCATTTTAAAATGTGAAATTTAGTGGCATTTAGGACCTTCACAGTTTGTGTACCCATCACCTCTATCTAGTTCCAGAAGATTTTCATCACTCCAAAAGGTGTTACAGGGATTCCCTGGTGGGCCAGTGGCTAGGACTCCTGCTTCCACTGCAGGGGAAGTGGGCTCAGTCAGCGGTCAGGGAGCTAAGATTCTGCAAGCTACAGGGCATTGGGTTGCAAAAGAGCTGGACACAACTCAGAAACTAAACAACATCGTGTAGTAGTTTCACACAGTTGCAATATTTAGATTTAGTTCAGTCCCTCAGTCGTGTCTGACTCTCTGCAACCCAATTAACTGTAGCTCGCCAGGCCTCCCTGTCCACCACCAACTCCCAGAGTTTACCCAAACTCATGTCCATTGAGTTGGTGATGCCATCCAACCATCTCATCCTCTGTCGCCCCCTTCTCCCCCTGCCGTCAATCTTTCCCAGCATCAGGGTCTTTTCCAATGAGTCAGCTCTTTGCATCAGGTGGCCAAAGTATTGGAGTTTCAGCTTCAACATCAGTCCTTCCAATGCACACCCAGGACTGATCTCCTTTAGGATGGGCTGGTTGGATCTCCTTGCAGTCCAGCGGACTCTCAAGAGTCTTCTCCAACACCACAGTTCAAAAGCATCAATTCCTCGGTGCTCAGCTTTCTTTATAGTCCAACTCTCACATCCATACATGACTACTGGAAAAACCATAGCCTTGAGTAGACAGACCTTTGTTAACAAAGTAATGTCTCTGCTTTTTAATATGCTGTCTGGGTTGGTCATAACTTTCCTTCCAAGGAGTAAGCGTTTTTTAATTTTCATGGCTGCAATCACCATCTGCAGTGATTTTGGAGCCCAGAAAAATAAAGTCTCTCACTGTTTCCACTGTTTCCCCATCTATTTGCCATGAAGTGATGGGACCAGATGCCATGATCTTAGTTTTCTGAATGTTAAGCTTTAAACCAACTTTTTCACTCTCTTATCAAGAGGCTCTTTAGTTCCTCTTCACTTTCTGCCATAAGGGTGGTGTCATCTGCATATCTGAGGTTATTGATATTTCTCCCGGCCATCTTGATTCCAGCCTGTGCTTCTTCTAGCCCAGGGTTTCTCATGATGTACTCTGCATATAAGTTAAATAAGCAGGGTGACAATATACAGCCTTGATTTATTCCTTTTCCTATGTGGAACCAGTCTGTTGTTCCATGTCCAGTTCTAACTGTTGCTTCCTGACCTGCATATAGGTTTCTCAAGAGGCAGGTCAGGTGGTCTGGTATTCCCATCTCTTTCAGAATTTTCCACAGTTTATTGTGATCCACACAGTCAAAGGCTTTGGCATAGTCAATAAAGCAGAAATAGATGTTTTTCTGGAACTCTCTTGCTTTTTCAATGATCCAGCAGATATTGGCAATTTGATCTCTGGTTCCTCTGCCTTTTCTAAAACCAGCTTGAACATCTGGAAGTTCATGGTTCACATATTGCTGAAGCCTGGCTTGGAGAATTTTGAGCATTACTTTGCTAGCGTGTGAGATGAGTGCAATTGTGTGGTAGTTTGAGCATTCTTTGGCATTGTCTTTCTTTGGTTGCAATATACATGACCATAACAAATTAAATTTAAAAGAAAATGATAAAAAATAAAACACACACACATACAAAGGTATTACAATATTCAGTGACAACCCACTCTCTTTCCCCCTCTCCCAGCCCCTGGCAATCACTAATTTGCATTCTGTCTCTACAGACTTATCTATTCTGGGTGTTTCATGTGTAAAGGGAATCATTCTATATGTTGCCTTTTGTGTCTGACTCCTTTCATTTAACAAAGTTTTCAAGGTTCTTCCATGCTGTAACATGGATCAGTACTTCATTCTTTTTGATGGCTGAATAATATTCCACTGTATGGCTATATGTCATATTGTATATCCATTCATCACCTGATGGGCACTTGGTTTGTTTCATAACCTGTGGGTATTAAGAATAATGCTGCTATAAACATTATTCATGTACAAGTTTTTCAGTGAAAATATGTTCAGAGATCAGGGTAATGCTGCCTTCATAGAATGAGTTAGGAAGTAGTTCTTCCTCTTGTCTTTTAGAAGAGTTTGGTGTGTTAATTCTTCTTTAAGTGTTTGGTAGACATCACCAGTGATGCTATTTGGACCAGAGATTTTCTTTGTTAGGAGATTTAGGCTTATTTCTTTTACTTAAACAAATGCTTGTTAAGAAGGATTACTGTAAGTATTAGTAAAGATGCTTTTATTCTAGTTGGGGTAGAGATGAAGAAAACTGAGAAAGACCCTGCTGACCAGAGCTGTGGGACCTCAGCGTTCAGTGAGGATTTCAGAGGAAAGCAAGAGAGAACTCCTTAGATTAGAATGCGGAGGAAAATTCATGAAAGGGATGGCATTTGGCCTGGGTCTCAAAAATTAGACTGAGACTGTATTCGATTTTAGAATGCAGAGAAAGACAGAAGAACATTCTACTCAAAGGTAACTGCCAACAGGGATAATAGTTGTCGTAAGACAGGAAGCACTTACTATTTTGAAAATATTTACAATTATTTCCTGACTACAGCCCTGTGACATTGGTAGAGTTGTCGTCCCCTTTTACGGATGAGGATACAGAGGCGCAGAGCTATGACATAATTGGCTCACACAGCTAGAAAGGGGGCAAAGCTGGGATTCAAACAGAGGTCTTCTGATTCTAGAGCTCACCCTTTCAGACAAAGGCGTGGGAACAACAAAACGTGAGGCATGTTCTGGGTGTGTCCACATTGTGGATCACAACAAACTGGAAAATTCTTAAGGAGATGGGAATACCAGACCACCTGGCCTGCCTCCGGAGAAATCTGTATGTAGGTCAAGAAGCAACAGTTAGAACTGAACATGGAACAATAGACTGGTTCCAAATCGGGAAGCAACAGTTAGAATTGGACATGGAACAACAGACTGGTTCCAAATTGGGAAAGGAGTACATCAAGGCTGTATATTGTCACCCTGCTTATTTAACTTATATGCAAAATACATCATGTGAAATGCTGGGCTGGATGAAGCACAAGCTGGAATCAAGATGGCCGGGAGAAATATCAATAACCTTAGATATGCAGATGACACAATCCTTATGGCAGAAAGTGAAGAAGAACTAAAGAGCCTCTTGATGAAAGTGAAAGAGGAGAGTGGGCCCCACAAAGTCTCTGTCACACCTGCCCAGCTCTTGTTTGTAGATCAAAAGCAGTCAAAGGCCACATGAAAACAAATGAGCATGACTGTGTTTCAATAAAACTTTATTTACAAACAGGCAGCAGCTGGATTTAACTCCAAGACCATGGGTTGGAGACCCCCTAACCTGAAAGTCTGATAGAAACCTACTAATCCAGCCCATTAAAAAATTGTACTTTATTTTTTATTTTTGGCTTCACCACATGGCTTCTGCAGTCTTAGTTCCCCAACCAGGGACTGAATCCCAAGCCCTTGGCAGCGAGAGTGCGGAGTCCTTACCGCTGACCCACCAGTGGAATTTCCAGTTCATGTTTACAGCAAAGGCAGGGCTGGGGTGATGCTGTCTGGGCCATCAGCAAAGAGTTTGCCTCTCCTAATTCACCTACTCAATGCTACTTGGCCTCATGGAACTGTCTTATGAGGGAGAAAGCCATTAACGAAATAGTGTCATATAATAAAGACAGAGTTACAAGTTGTGATGAGAGCTATAATGGGTTATTTCTAGGATTTTTATGAAACTGTGTCACTGGAGACCAAACTTATACTAGAGGTTAACACAAGGCTGCTCTAAGAAGAATGTTTAACAGAGACCTAAAGGATGAATGAGAGTTGGCTAGCTAAGAGTGGGTGGAATAGAAGCCCTAGGAGAAGGGGACTAGCATATGCAAAGACCCTGAGGCAAAAAATGAGGTGTGAGTGTTTGAGGTGACTAAAGAAGGTCTGTGTGGCTGGAGCATCAAGATGAGGGAGCGGGCTGAGCCTCAGGAGACAGGCAGGGTCCCAGTTATGGGGCATTTGGCTGGACGTGCTTATAAAGATTTTGGATTTGGTTGTGTTTATAAAGGGAAGTATGGTGGCTGAATGGTATGATTTTCGGGTGGCTGTGGTGGAGCATGGAGGGCATGGAGGAAGTGGAGAGACTGAGTAGACCATATTTTGGTCATCAGGGCAAGAGATGAGTATGACTTGGATCGGTGTGAGGTTTTTTTTCACGTCTGCAGGTCAAGTTTTGTGTGTAGGAAGCTATTGCAGTTACTTTGATTTTTAAATGAATATTCAGTAGAGCAACAAATTAAAAATATAGCTTCCCGTGCCTCACCCATCTTATCCTATTTATAAAACTAGCAAAATTTAAGTCCCTGATGAATGCTTAATTAAGTAGACTAGACAAGCCTTAAACAATCAGTCCTGTTTAGAACTTTGTGGATTAAATTTTTGTAAATAATTTAAGCTGTTTTAATTAACTTAATATACTGGATTTTAGGCTTCCCAGTTGGTGCTAGTGGTAAAGAACCTGCCTGCCAATGTAGGAGATGTAAGAGACTTGGGTTTGATCCCTGGGTTGCAAAGATCCCTTGGAGGAGGGAATGGCAACCCACTCCAGTATTCTTGCCTGGGAAATCCCATGGACAGAGGAGCCTGGCGAGCTACATGGGGTCACAGAGTCGGACACAACAGAAGCGACTTGGCACATTAAATTTTTAAGAATATTCTCCATGTCCAATCTACCATTCAGAATCTTCCAAAGCACTTCACTCCTATAATAACAGCAAATTAAACTTAGGACTATAGGAAAATCAAGTTGTGTTAAATACTCCAGTGTTCTTTGTTAACTTAGCCATATTCTCTTATATTTATTGCTCAGCTCAAAATCACAAGCACAAATAAGTTATTTAATTACACATTTAATACTGGAATCACATGAATAATCTGTTATGTACTTTAAGAAATCATTTTAAAATGTATTATAAGTGCTCTAAGTTCCAAACTATATAGATGATTCCAATGATTACAAACCTGTAACTCATCTTTGCATTTGAATACTAATATTCCTGGCCTGATTTACACTATACGACCTATGTTTAATTGTAAGCTTCCAGAGGCTTACCAGTTACAGAGTAACTCTTAACTTACAGAGTTATTATCTTATGAAATGGAGATTACTGGGCTAATTATATGTAATTGCCACCAGATCACTACCCTAGCATTGGTGGTGGTTTAGTTCCTAAGTCGTGTCCGACTCTTGCAACCCCATGGACTGTAGCTTGCCAGGCTCTTCTGTCTACGTGGATTCTCCAGGCAAGAATACTGAAGTGTGTTGCCATTTCCTTCTCCAGGGGATCTTCTCAACCCAGTAATCAAACCCGGGTCTCCTGCATTGCAGGCAGATTCTTCACCAACTGAGCTACAAGGGAAGCCTTGTGGCTTCAGGTTTCTTAAAGGGAATGAATCCGATTTCCATGGACTGGACTTTAGGTCCTTAATTCTGCACACTCTCTTCCCACTTAGCCATTTACTGGAACACATGCCCATTTGGAAGGGGCGTATCCATTCTACATTGCTGCAATCTCCCCTAGTCCCTGTTAACCTAGCATTGGGGAGTGCTTATTGGCCAATAGAGACTTGAGAGTCAGGCCTGTGCATTTCAAGTGTGATCATCTCTACACTATGACTGCGTACACGCAGCTCTACCTTTATAGTCAAAATGACAATAGGAGGCTTGGAATTCGCATCTTTTAAAAAGGGTTGTTTTTTTTTTTTTCAGGAGCAGATTTATTTATTTATTTAAATTTTATTTTATTTTTAAATTTTACAATATTGTATTGGTTCTGCCATATATCGAAATGAATCCACCACAGGCATACATGTGTTCCCCATCCTGAACCCTCCTCCCTCCTTCCTCCCCATACCATCCCTCTGGGTCGTCCCAGTGCACCAGCCCCAAGCTGGTGCATCAAACCTGGACTGGCGACTCGTTTCATTCATGATATTATACATATTTCAATGTCATTCTCCCAAATCATCCCACCCTCTCCCTCTCCCACAGAGTCCAAAAGACTGTTCTATACATCAGTGTCTCTTTTGCTGTCTCATATACAGGGTTATCGGTACCATCTTTCTAAATTCCATATATATGCGTTAGTATACTGTATTGGTGTTTTTCTTTCTGGCTTACTTCACTGCCGGGGACCAGCCCCGGCTGATCCAGGGTATTCGAAGGAGAGACGGCATAGGCGAGGATCAGGATACGATAGCTTCAATTAGATATTAATTAAAGATATAAAGAGTAATAGAATAAGGATAGCTCAGTAGGAAAATTCAGTGGAGAAAAGAGGCTGAGTAGCTTGGTTTACGCGGGAGACCAATAAAACTTCAAGACAAGAAGTTTGCACCACTTACGTAGGCCGCAGGTGTCCTTCCGTTCTCCCGAAGGAGAGGAGACACTGAGGCCTCCCCGGTCGGATCTTAGAAGCCCAGGCATAATTAGTAAGCATGGTGGGTTCCGAGCTCCAGATGGAGACTGAGCCAGAGTGAGAGAGAGAGCGACATGGGGAGACCAGTATTTCGAGAAACTGATCCCAATTCTTTATTTTCCAGACTCTGTTTTTATACACTGAGATGGTATACAAAAGTCACGTGGGGACAGCAGTCCTGACTTTTATTAAAGTCAGGTGCTTCACGCCAATGTATACAGAGGTCTTAGGGGTGTTACATCATCTTCTGGCCAGGGGGGCCTGCTGACAATTTACGACCCTCTCCTTGTGACAGCGGTCAGTCAACCAGGACACTTATTTCTCCAGGGCTGATTATTCTCAAAACAGACGCCACCCAAATAAAGTTATATTCCTACAGGGTGAGGGTGTAGTGGGTTTTAGTTAAGGAAAGAATTTACTTAGCCTAAGGTCTAACGTGATTAATATCAAAGGTTAATACTTATTTCTTCTATATATTCATTAATGTGTGTAAGGGCAGGGGATGTGGAGACGTAGCAACAAACATTGGCTCAACAAATGAAAAACCCTTCACCAACACAATTTCTAATTAGCCCATTATACTTATACTAATAGTTTTCTAACTTTTCTAAGGAACCTGTTTTTAGAAGGTTTAAAGCATCTCGTGCCTCTCACGGTTGGGAGGCTGTGAGCAATCACATGTGGCCGGACAAGCCTGTCAGGCAGGCTAGAGAACCTTCAGAGGAGTTTGTAGGTTAAAACAGTCTTATCACGCCCAGGAATTATTATTAACTGGATCTCTAGGTTAACTCCTTCTCCGAAAGAGGTCATGGGGGA
Organism: Bos mutus; assembly: GCF_027580195.1. Classification (NCBI taxonomy): domain Eukaryota; kingdom Metazoa; phylum Chordata; class Mammalia; order Artiodactyla; family Bovidae; genus Bos; species Bos mutus. The sequence goes on from NC_091635.1 coordinate 47,701,433, forward strand.
CAGCCCCCCGTAAAGTCAGAGGTGTAGGTAAGAGCACAAAGTAGTAAAGTAGGCAGGCTCTGGTTATGGGGGTAGATGCTCGAGGAGTTCCAGGGGGACTCCTGAGGCTCGATCCCGCCTTTGCGTATGTCGAGCCTCCTTCCTCATGACCTTTGTCACGGGCGGAGTACCTCACTCTGGCCCCCAACACTTCACTCTGTATAATAGGCTCCAGTTTCATCCACCTCATTAGAACTGATTCAAATGTATTCTTTTTAATGGCTGAGTAATACTCCATTGTGTATATGTACCATAGCTTTCTTATCCATTCATCTGCTGATGGACATCTAGGTTGCTTCCATGTCCTGGCTATTATAAACAGTGCTTCGATGTTTATCATCGAAGGGTACACGTGTCTCTTTCAATTCTGGTTTCCTCAGTGTGTATGCCCAGCAGTGGGATTGCTGGATCATAAGGCAGTTCTATTTCCAGTTTTTTAAGGAATCTCCACACTGTTCTCCATAGTGGCTGTACTAGTTTGCATTCCCACCAACACTGTAAGAGGGTTCCCTTTTCTCCACATCCTCTCCAGCATTTATTACTTGTAGACTTTTGGATCGCAGCCATTCTGACTGGCGTGAAATGGTACCTCATAGTGGTTTTGATTTGCATTTCTCTGATAATGGGTGATGTTGAGCATCTAAAAAGGGTTGGTTTTGGGGACTTCCCTGGCAGTCCAGTAGTTGACTCTGTGCTCCCACTGCAGGGGGCTATATGCTGTGCAGCACTGCTGGGGGAAAAAAAAGAAAGAAAGAAAACCACAACACAACAAAACAAAAAACGATTGGTGTCATCTAGGTTCTAACTAGACACTCCAGTGATCCTTCTGTGTGACTTGTGTAGACAAAAGCCAGCACCTTCAATGAGGGTGTAGCAAACTTTCCTAATGGCCATGCTAGACTTTTCTCCTGTCTTTAGCTCTTTCAGAACATTCATTACCCTCCCCTCTGGCACTAAGGACACTTTAAGCCAATCCACCAGCCCTTAAGATCCTTCTTTTATTCTCCGTGCTCTGTGTGGGTGGAATCTTGCATCTCCTTCTAAGGTTACAGCTGACGCCCTGCAGCAATTTCTTCCCACATAATTCAGTTCTGAATGCCTGCGGTCTTCCTCGTGCTCCACCTTGACTCCGGGTGCCTGGTTGGATTCTGCGCACCGGCCAAGCTCTCACCCGCTTCTGAGGCACATCCTGAGGTCAGGCGGGTGAGAGCTTGGTTGAGGATGGTGACTTCCTGTTTGGTGGAGAAGCCAAAGTGGCTGGAATTGAGAGAGATTTTGAGAGAGTTGACAGGATTTGTTGATAGACAGGATTTGTTGATAGATTGGATGGATGGATCAGGAGAGTGTTTCAAGGGTGACTTCCTGTTTTCATCTTGAGCAGCTTGGAGGATGGAGGTTCCATTCCTGAGGAGGGGGCTCAGAGAAGGAGCGCAGGCGCGGTAGTTACAGCTCCACATTCAGGGGACGCTCGGTATCCACCCAGCTCCCCACAGGCCCGAGCACCCCAGTAACCCAGGAGGAGAGCCGACCTGCCTGGCAGCGGGGGTGAACGGCCACTGTATGCCACTTGTAGAGCCTGTTCTGCAGAGGTCGTCAGTGGCCCCTGCCGTGCCCACCTCCTCCCTACCCTTCGCCCCTGCACTCCCGCCCGTCCTTCCCGGAGACCCCAGGTCTCCCCACCTCCTCACTCATTCTAGTCTCTTTGCCTTTGAGATTTGAGCTTCCATCCCATTTTAGTGTGGATGGAGGTGCAGAGAACTGGTTTTCCGATGGGATTTGTGTGAGCCCAAGAGCACAGGGGCGCTGAGGACTGGAGTTTGGAAGAGGAGGGGGCCGTCCAGTGAGGAAATGGCCTTGGCCAGGGCAGCCGTGGGCTCCGAGGACAGACTGTGCTCTTTTCCTGACTTTGCCCCTGACAGTAGGTGGTCGTCCGCTCCCCACCACTAAACTCATGGATGGACAGAGACCTCTGACCTCTGGGGTCGAAGAGCATCCTTCCTGCCCAGGAGTTTAGGGTTGAGGCCGACAGCCATGGCAAACCTTCCCCAAGGACTGAGTTGGAAGGCGTGTGCTGGGCCACACTGGTGTCCCTGAGGCCCTTCTGCAGTCTGTGTCCAGTGACACACGGCCAGACTGGCATCAGCCTCCGCCTCCTGCCTGCCTCCCTTTCCTCCTCACGCCCACAGAGCACTGCCCTGTACCTGCCTCTGTCTTTAGTTGAGGAGGTGGCGAGGAGGATGGCCACATTTCCAAGGTCACTTTTACCCCAGGTGTCAAGGATAAGGGTCAGGCGGCATCTAAAGAGACTGTAGGACTTCAGCGTTGGGGTGCATGGATTGTGGATGGAGCACGGATTTGAGGGGAGAGCACAGATTTGATGAGTGAGCACAAGGGGGCGCTATTTACAGGCGGTCGAGGAGGGCCCAGAGAAGTAAATGTTTTGAATGGCAGAGACCTGGGGAAGAGCTTTCTAGGAAGGGTGAGCCGCTCTGCCCACTTGGACGAGGGAGTGACCAGGTGCGTTTGCTGTGCACCTGAGCTCTGCACTTGCAGACAGAGGGTCTCCCCACGGTCGTCTGCATTCACACTGTCCGCCTTGTCTAAGCACCCTGACTGGGGTTACTGTTCGTCCTCCTCCTGGTCCTAACTACGCCTCCATCATCCCACTATTTACATCTACTCCTATTGAAATGTTTACAAGCCCCGGATACGCAGTAAATACCATAGAAGTGTCTGTAAAATCAAAGAAATGACCAGGCTGTCTGTGGGAGAACCAATTTAAGCCACCAGTCCCTTTCTGCAGCACGGATTTATTTCAAGACCTGAGCGCGGGCAAGGGGACGACAGATGCTGTCCGGAGGCCACAGTCTCCTCTGGCCCCAGGAGGCGGAGCTTCACGGCAAAGCTTCAGGAGAGCGCAGACCATCAGAGCATGAGCACGGAAACGCGAGCACGGGCTTTCATTCGGGCCAGGACTCGCCCAGGGCCCATCTGGGGTGAGGGAGCTGGTTGGGGAGGGGAGGTGGCTCTGTGGCTTCTTCTCATGGTCCCTCGACTGTGAAGGTCCCACTGTTCCCAGCTCACTTGGACGTTTGGTCCAGGTATTCGATGTACTTCTGTACCCAGGCCTGGCTTGGGTTGGCACAGATGGATCGCCCACTTCTGGTCTGGAAGCTGAGGAGCAAGAAGGAGAAAATGAAAAATGGAGAGTCAGCAGGCAAAGAAGAGTCCGTCCCACCACTCCAGCCTCTCCCCCGACCCCCACCAGGAGTGCCTCCTGTGTCACCCCCACCCCACCCACTCTTGTCACTGTTCCTAGAGAGTCCCGCCCCCCTTCCCTCTCCCAGCCCTACTGGTTCTTGAGATTGCACCCTTTCCATTGTTGGGGGGGCTGTACTTACATGACCGCTTCTTGGGGGCACTTGTCACTGGTCCTTTCATAATTTTTCACCAAAGAGAGTGGGATTTTCCTTGTTATCGAGGAGAAACAGCAGACTCTCATGTTACCAGCTGGTTCTGCAAGATAGAGGACTGTAAGATGCTGGAAGCTTCTCCATGAGAAAGCTTAGACCTCTATCTGCATTCCCCGCAGCCCCTGAGGAGGGGAGGGAGACAGGAGATGGGAGCACCTGGCAGGAAACGGCCTGCTCTTCCTCCTCTCTCCGCCTTTTAAAAAATCTTTTGGCTAAGCCACACTGCATGTGGGACCTGGGTTCCTTGACCAGGAAAGAACCAGCCGCCCCTGCATTGGCAGCACAGAGTCTTAACTACTGGACAATGAGGGAGGCTCCCTTGTGGCCCCCCCCAACCACCCCCTATCCCCGCTTAAATTGTCCTCCTCTAAGTCCTTTCCTCCCTCCGTCTGCCTCTCCAGCCCCTCCCAGCCTCTTCTCCCAGACCCTCTCCAAGGCTGGGATGGGACTCTGTGGTCCTAGTGTTTCAAATTTCTGGTTTTCCTCAGGATTCAGGAATATGAAATCAGAATTCCTGGAAATTCTCAGATCATAAATTATTCTATATTCATATTTTTAAAAATGAGATAAAAATCATTTTAGGTTGTACTACATATTAATTTTTTTTCATTTTAAGGTTTTATTTTATTTTGAAGTATAGTTGATTTAGTGTTGTGTTAGGTGATTTTTTTAAATATATAACACTTTATTCTCATGTTTTAAAAATAATGTGACTACACAGTAAACAGTGAATCATTTTTCTATGAAGGTTTTTTTTTTTTCCCAAAAAAAGGTTTTCTATAAAAATAAATTCAAAGTAACAATAAGGGATGTTTCTATGTATGGTGACAAGATTATAAACTCAGTAACACATTTAATGTTCTCTAGCAGCTAAAGACAGTTGATAATAAAAAGCATGAAAAGATGGGAACATTAACACAAAATAAAGGGCCAATGAAAACCATTTAAAAACCAAAAAAAGTGCAACAACTATTTAAAATATTTAAAGTTCTCATTCAAAAATAAAAATTTAAAACACAGGCAGCATCAATTGCAAACTGCTTGTAGTCTTTACCTTTCTTTTGTAGCAAGTAATTCCATAGAACATTTTTTCCATTCTGGATTGGCCCAACTGTTGAAAGAATGTCTAAATGCATTTTCAGTTGGAGTTTGAGTACTAAATGCTTCCTTCACGTGAGCTAATTTCCTATTTTAATGATGGACATATCTGGTCTGCTTCTCCTGAATTTGTTTTTCTCATTCAAATTGATATTGCATTCTGCCCACACAACACGTGGAATCTTAGTTCCTGGACCAGGGATCAAACCTGTGTCCCTTTCATTGAAAGTGTGCAGTCTTAACCACTGGACCACCGGGGAAGTCCCCTGCTTTAGCTAATTTAGATTGTATATAAATGTTAGCAAATGTTTTTGGTTTCATGTCCCAGTATTCTGTGACATTTATGCATTTTCTCTTTGTATTTCCTCTTACGTGATTGGGCTTCCCTGGTGGCTCAGATGGTAAAGAATCCGCGTGCAATGCAGGAGACCTGGGTTCAATCCCTGGGTTGGGACAATCCCGTGGAGGAGGGCATGGTAACCCACCCCAATATTCTTGCCTGGAGAATCCCCATGGACAGAGGAGCCTGTGGGCTACAGTCCATGGGGTCGCAAAGAGTCAGACACAGCTGAGTGATTGTGAAGGTGTATGAATTTTACAAACTTACTAGCATTTCTTCGGAGAAGGCAATGGCACCCCACTCCAGTACTCTTGCCTGGAAAATTCCATGGATGGAGGAGCCTGGTAGGCTGCAGTCCAGGGGGTCGCTAGGAGTCGGATACGACTGAGCGACTTCACTTTATTTTTTCACTTTCATGCATTGGAGAAGGAAATGGCAACCTACTCCAGTGTTCTTGCCTGGAGAATCCCAGGGATGGGGGATCCTGGTGGACTGCCTTCTATGGGGTCACACAGAGTCGGACACGACTGAAGCGACTTAGCAGCAGCAGCAGCATTTCTTAGCAGCAGACAGAGCTGTGAACTGCCATGTGTAACAGGGCAATGGTCTCAAGAAGCTGGATCAAGACCACTTCTCCCGTTTGTGCTCCAGCCCACATCCCCCCACGTGCTGATCTTAACCTTAACTCCACGTGCCAGTGTTTCCTGCTTTCATGCCTGATGTCAGCAAATTCCTTTAAGTCAGTGACATCTCTCTGTTGAATGTTAAGCTTTATTCCATCAACAGAATTAGAATACTTTTGCCCGTTTTCCCCAATTGCTCAACTGACTTTTCTTGGGATTTGGAATTTAGAAAAAACATATACTGTCCTGAGAAATGCTGAGAAGAATTCCCACTTGAAAATGCTAGTGGACGTCCAGGGTGGGCCACAGCAGGGCGGGACTGTTCCCTGCGTCTGAGAGGACCCTCTCTCACAGGTAGGGGCGGGGTTGCTGCTAGAAGCGGACGTTTGCTCGGCTCAGAGGAGCAGGGCTTTGGCTAGGAGGCAGGAAAGTTCAACTTGTCCTTGTTTTTTTTTTTCCTGAAAGCTGTGTGACTCCAGGCAGGACACCCACCCTTTCCTTTGTCCTTGAAATGGCAAATAATAGCCTTGCGGCAATAGCCTTGTGCAAATTGATTTTTATACCGATGATTGTTTTGTGCAGTAAAGGCCTTATTACCCCCATGGAACAGAGAGGAAGCTGTGGGTCCGGAAAACTAAACAAGGCACAGAAGGTCACAGGCTGACCAGAGCAGAGCTTCCAGACCCAGGCTCCTGGGGAGAGATGATCTGCTTCTGCTCCCAGTGCATTCCAGCGTGTTGCCTAGCAAGTGGCACAAAGTCGGCTTTTTATGTATATACGGGATAGATCCTCTCCTGAGATGTTGTGCAGAGCAGCTGCAACTCTGGGTCAGGCATGGGATCATTGGGGTCAACACTGACGCACTTACCACCAGTCTGGACCCAGACAACCATTCTGTGGGTCATTTTCAGTACAGTGTTCAAAAACATGACCTGTGTTAGACAGCATTCCATCATAAAATAGGCCTATGTTGGATGATGTTCCCTGACTGTCGGCTAAGGTGAGTTCTGAGCACCTTTGAGATAGGCGAGGCTAAGCTATGGTGTCTGGGAGGTTAGGTGCATTATATGCATTTTCAACTTCCGGTATTTTCCATTTCCGTTGTGTTTATCGGGAGGTAACCCGAGAAGGAAATGGCAACCCACTCCAGTATTCTTGCCTGGAGAATCCCATGGCCAGAGGAATCTGGTGGGCTACAGTCCACAGGGTCGCAAAGAGTTGGACACGACTGAGCAACTTAACTTTCAACTTTCAACTCAACCCCCTCATCAGTCCAGGAAGATGTGCCCTGAGACTCTACTACAGGCCTGGTGCCTGGCTTAGTTCCCGATGTGACTCATCTCCCTTCCTCAAAACCACCCTTTGAGAAGTTATCATTGATCTGGTTTGCAGATGAGAGGTCATATGACAATAACTGAAATTATTGGAAAGCAGTGAAAAGCTCTTTCGCAGTCAAAATTTCACAGTCAAAATTGGAAAATAGCCATCATCCATCGAACTAGCAGAATGTCAGATGACAGCCCTAGTGTGGAGTATTGTTTGGTCTCTGATTTCAGTTGAAATTCAGCTCAAGAGACCTGTTTACAATAGCCAAAACTTGGAAGCAATCTAAATGTCTATTGATAGAGGAATGGGTAAAGAAGATGTGGTACATGTGTACATATATACATACATACATGTATACATATATACATACATGTGTACATATATACAGTGGAATATTACTAAGCCTTTAAAAATAATGAAATGATACCATTTGCAGCAACGTGTATGGATTTAGAGATTGCCATACTGAGAAAACTCTGGGAGATGGTGAGGGGCAGGGAGGCCTGGCGTGCTGCAGTCCTTGGGGTCACAAAGAGCTGGACACGACTGGGCGACTGAACAGCAACAACAGCAACATACTAAGAAGTAAGTCACACAGAGGAGGAATATCCTATGACATCCCTTATACTCAGAGTCTAAAAATAAATGATACAAATGAACTTATAAAACAGAGACTCACAGACTTAGAGAATGAACTTGTGGTTGCCAGGAGGGAAGGATGAGGGAAGGGAGACTTAGAGAGTTTGAGATGGACATGTACACACAGCTATATTTAAAATGGATAACCAATAATGACTTACTGTAGAGCACAGGGAACTCTGTTCAATGTTACGTGGATGGGAGAAGAGTTTGGGGGAGAATGGATGCGTGTATATGTATGATTGAGTCCCTTCCCTGTTCACCTGAAACTGACAACATTGTGAATCATCTATACCCCAATACAAAAATAAAAGTTAAAAAAAAAAAAAGAAATTCAGCTCAGGAGAGTTGTTTCCTGGGAAGCCTCCTCCCAGGTCCCTCTGTGCCGCCTTCTCCCCTGGCTCCAGCCCCCCGCAGTGAGGCAAGCAGGCCTGTTGAGGGCAGTGAGCTGGGGGTCAGGACACTGGGGTTTAGCCCTGCCTCCTCTTCCTGTAGCACAGGTATTTACTGAAAGCTCGTACACGGCTCTGTGCTGTGTACACACTGGACAGTTCTTGCAGGGAGAGGACGGAAGCTGACCCGCGTGTCTCAGGCTCAAAGTCCCCCGAGACCACGCAGACCACAGCTGGGTGTGGCAGGCAGTGGGGACCCTGAGGCCTGGGCAGCGCCCCTTATCTAAAGGGACATCACCTCCACCTCAGTCTCATTTGGAGGTGAGCTTGTGGAAACTCGGGCTCGTGTCTGCTTGGTCTTCCATATTTGTGAAAGAAATGGGCAATAGGGATTTTTAACGTTTCCAGTTTTCAATGCTGGCAACCATTCAAATACAGTCAACCCCTCATCTAAGCCGTGAAGAGAGCGTGATCCTTTGTGGGTTCCTCTCACCCAGATTCTGCTCCTGTATGGAGGCAGCTGAGCAGACACCTGCAGGGCTCTGGGTCAGCTTCTCGAGGCTGGGGACCAAAGGCCAGGAAGGCTGTTTTCAGAGGCAGGTTTTCCCCACCCCAGGGGAGGCAGAAGTGAGCCCCGACCGGATATGGGGAGACACCCTCGGGAAAGACACTGTTTTGCAGGAACCCCAGACCATGTTTTCCAGACCACCCACAGCTCCTCACTGCAGCCCCACACCCTGCCCACCCCCACCTTCTGTCTCCAGCCCCTGTATTCTCTTTGTTCAGAGCAGTGGGAGTAGCAGGCTCACCTTCATTGGCCTCCGAGTGCAGGACGGCAAGAGTGAGGAGGAAGGCCAGGGTGGCCAGGCTGACCCTCATCGTTCTGGGTGCCGACCAGCAACAGGAACAGGGCTGGGCTGAGGACTCCTGGGTTCTCTGGCTCCTTGAAATCTCGGCTCTGAGCCTCCTTTATAAAAAGTTGCTGCTCAGGAAGTCATAAGATCCAAAACTTTAAGCTTGCAGTTTTGATTCTTTGGAATTGTGACCAATGACATATGTAAATTATGAGAACTCAGTCAATTTAGACGAAGAAAAGAGGAAGGCAGAGAGTGGCCCTGGCTTTCACGTTTGGCTGATGTCTTGAGGGTGGTGGTGGGGGAGGCCCGAAGACCAGGAGCTATGTCAGAAATGGCCCCCCTTTCCTGGTCTCCCCTGGGAGGCTGGTTAAGCCCCCTCGGAGAGCCCGACCTAAGGGGTGGACCATGAGCTCAGAGGCTGGGTGACTGTCTCAGGATCAGCAGCTCTGGCTGGACACCAGAGAGGGATGTGGGGGTGAGTGCAAGTTCACCCCGAGCACAAGACCCACGACTGATGGGGGCTGGGCAGGGGGAGCAGGGTCCAGGGGGGTCCGGGGACAGCTGGGCCTCACCAGCCAGGGTGGATTAGAAACCTTCACCTACGTGGAACAGAAGGGCCCTGCCCCCTGCCCAGCCCAGGGAGCTTCATCAGACCCTTAGCTACCCAGGCAGGGGCCTGGGCTCTCTGCTTAGCCAGGCCGGCCTCCAGGACAAGACTGAGGGACAGTTTCTTCTGGACTGAGCTGGGGGAGCCAGAGGCAGGGCAGTGTTGTCCACAGAATACAGTTGTGTCTTGTCACCCTAAGTGTGTGCGGCAGGGGCCGTGCTCAGGATGCCAGGATGGTTTAGTGACCGAGATGGAAGGTGCCAACCACCCTGGTTTGCCTGGGTAAGAGGGTTCCAGCAAATTTGGAAAACTCCACAGTGGCCACAGGACTGGGAAAGGTCAGTTTTCATTCCAGTCCCTAAGAAAGGCAATGCCAAAGAAAGCTCAGACTACTGCACATTGCACTCATCTCACACGCTAGTAAAGTAATGCTCAAAATTCTCCAAGCCAGGCTTCAACAATATGTGAACCGTGAATTTTCAGATGTTCAAGCTGGTTTTAGAAAAGACAGAGGAACTAGAGATCAAATTGCCAACATCTGCTGGATCATCGAAAAAGCAAGAGAGTTCCAGGAAAACATCTACTTCTGCTTTATTGACTACGCCAAAGCCTTTGACTGTGTGGATCACAACAAACTGGAAAATTCTGAAAGAGATGGGAATACCAGACCACCTGACCTGCCTCTTGAGAAATCTGTATGCAGGTCAGGAAGCAACAGTTAGAACTGGACATGGAACAACAGACTGGTTCCAAATTGGGAAAGGAGTATGTCAAGGCTGTATATTGTCTCCCTGTTTATTTAACTTATATGCAGAGTACATCATGTGAAATGCCAGGATGGATGAAGCACAAGCTAGAATCAAGATTGCCAGGAGAAATCTCAATAACCTCAGATATGCAGATGACACCACCCTTATGGCAGAAAGTGAAGAAGAACTAAAGAGCTTCTTGATGAAGGTGAAAGAGGAGAGTGAAAAAGTTGGCTTAAAGCTCAACATTCAGAAAACTAAGATCATGGCATCCGGTCCCATCACTTCATGGCAAATAGATGGGGAAACAGTGGAAACAGTGGCAGACTTTATTTTTTGGGGGTCCAAAATCACTGCAGATGGTGATTGCAGCCATGAAATAAAAGACTTTTACTCCTTGCAAGAAAAGTTATGACCAACCTAGACAGCATATTAAAAAGCACAGACATTACTTTGCCAACAAAGGTCCGTCTAGTCAAGATTATGGTTTTTCCAGTGGTCATGCATGGATGTGAGAGTTGGACTGTGAAGAAAGCTGAGTGCCGAAGAATTGATGCTTTTGAACTGTGGTGTTGGAGAGGACTCTTGAGAGTCCCTTGTACTGCAAGGAGATCCAATTAGTCCATCCTAAAGGAAATCAGTCCTGAATGTTTGTTGGAAGGACTGATGTTGAAGCTGAAACTCCAACCCTTGGCCACCTTATGCAAAGAGCTGACTCATTGGAAAAGACTCTGATGCTGGGAAGGATTGAAGGCGAGAGGAGAAGGGGATGACAGAGGATGAGATGGGTATGGCATTACCAACTCGATGAACATGAGTTTGAGTAAACTCTGGGAGCTGGTGATGGACAGGGAGGCCTGGCGTGATGCGGTTCATGGGGTCACAAAGAGTTGGACACAACTGAGCAACTGAACTGAACTGAACTGAAGAGGGTTCCTGGGATATGGGACTGTTATTTCCTGTATCTTTGAGAGTGGCCAACTAATGATGTGGGGTGATAGTTCGTGGTGTTAAGTACCTGTGTTTTATCAGCTGTACATAGTAGGGTTCCAGTTTGTTGTCCAAAAAAAGTTTCCCACTGAAAGGTAAAAGCATTAACCCCCTGTTCTCATGGAAAGAGCAGAAACTTTGGATCTAGTCTGAGGCATTGTTTTAGGTCCCAGAGTCCACCACGTACAAGCTATGGGAACTTTTGAGTAATTTCATTAAGCTTGTAAAGCTTTGCATGCTTTCTGAAAGGTGTGTGCAACCTAACAATGTAAGTGAGTGAAATTTCCCTTAGGTGTCTGCATTGAGACATTCCCGAGCGCTGAGGTTCACTCATGCAGTAGATTTAAAAATTTTAACCTTATTTTTAATTTTAATTAAAAAATTTTTTTTTATTTAATTTTTAATCTATGTTTACAGATTAAAGATAAAGAGATAAATGGTTAACATTGATTGACCATTCGCCAGATAGTCAATACCGAAATCACATTGATTATATTCTTTGCAGCCAAAGATGGAGAAGCTGTATACAGTCAGCAAAAACAAGACTGGGAGCTGACTGTGGCTCAGATCATGAAGTCCTTATTGCCAAATTCAGACTTAAATTGAAGAAAGTAGGGAAAACCACTAGACTATTCAGGTATGACCTAAATCATGTCCCTCATGATTATACAGTGGAAGTGACAAATAGATGTAAGGGATTAGATCTGATAGACAAGGTGCCTGAAGAACTATGGATGAAGGTTCATGACACTGTACAGAAGGCAGTGATCAAGATCATCCTCAAGAAAAAGAAATGCAAAAAGGCAAAATGATTGTCCTAGTGGGCCTTACAAATAGCTGAGAAAAGAAAACATGTGAAACGCAAAGGAGAAAAGGAAAGATATACCTATCTGAATGCAGAGTTTTAAAGAATAGCAAGAAGAGATAAGAAAGCCTCCCTCAGTGATCAGTGCAAAGAAATAGAGGAAAACAATAGAATGGGAAAGACTAGAGATCTCTTCAAGAAAATTAGATATACCAAGGGAACATCTCATGCAAAGATGGGCACAATAAGGGACAGAATTGGTATGGACCTAATAGAAGCAGAAGATATTAAGAAGAGGTGGCAAGAATACACAGAAGAACTGTACAAAAAAGATCTTCACGACCCAGATAAGCACGATGGTGTGATCACTCATCTAGAGCCACCTGTCCTGGAATGTGAAGACAAGTGGGCCTTAGGAAGCATCACTAAGAACAAAACAAGCATAGGGGATGGAATTCCAGTTGAGCTATGTCAAATTCTAAAAGATGATGCTGTGAAAGTGCTGCACTCAATATGCCAGCAAATTTGGAAAACTCAGGAGTGGCCACAGGACTGGAAAAGGTCAGTTTTCATTCCAGTCCCAAAGAAAGGCAATGCTAAAGAATGTTCAAACTACCACACAATTGCACTCATCTCACACACTAGCAAAGTGATGTTTAAAGTTCTCATAGCCAGGCTTCAACAGTATGTGAACTGTGAACTTTCAGATGTTCAAGATGGATTTAGAAAAGGCAGAGGTACCAGAGATCAAATTGCCAACATCTGCTGGATCATCGAAAAAGCAATAGAGTTCCAGGAAAACATCTACTTCTGCTTTATTGACTACACCAATAGTCAACGCTTTGACTGTGTGGATCACAACAAACTGGAAAATTCTGAAAGAGATGGGAATACCAGACCACCTGACCTGCCTCTTGAGAAATCTGTATGCAGGTCAGGAAGCAACAGTTAGAACTGGACATGGAACAACAGACTGGTTCCAAATCGGGAAAGGAGTATGTCAAGGCTGTATATTGTCTCCCTGTTTATTTAACTTATATGCAGAGTACATCATGAGAAATGCTGGACTGGATGAAGCACAAGTTTGAATCAAGATTGCTGGGAGAAATATCAATAACCTCAGATATGCAGATGACACCACCCTTATGACAGAAAGGGAAGAAGAACTAAAGAGCCTCTTGATGAAAGTGAAAGAGGAGAGTGAAAAAGTTGGCTTAAAGCTCAACATTCAGAAAACTAAGATCACAGCATCTGGTCCCATCACTTCATGGGACATATATGGAAAAACAGTGGAAACAGTGGCTGACTTTATTTTTTGGGCTCCAAAATCACTGCAGATGGTGACTGCAGCCATGAAATAAAAAGACACTTACTCCTTGGAGGAAAAGTTATGACCAACCTAGACAGCATAAAAAGCACAGACATTTGCCAACAAAAGTCCATCTAGTCAAAGCTATGATTTTTCCACTAGTTATGTATGGATGTGAGAGTTGGACTCTAAAGAAAGCTGAGTGCTAAAAAATTGATGCTTTTGAACTGTGGTATTGGAGAAGACTCTTGAAAGTCCCTTGGACTGCAAGGAGATCCAACCAGTCCATCCTAAATGAAATCAGTCCTGAATATTCATTGGAAGGATTGATGCTGAAGCTGAAACTGCAATACTTTGGCCACCTGATGTGAAGAGATGACTCATTGGAAAGGACCCTGATGCTGGGGAAAATTGAAGGCAGGAGGAGAAGGGGACGACAGAGGATGAGACAGTAGGATGGCATCACCGATTCGATGGACTTGAGTCTGAGCAAGCTCTGGGCGTCGGTGATGGACAGGGAAGACTGTGTGCTGCAGTCCATGGGATCGCAGAGTCGGACACGACTCAGTGACTGAACTGAACTGATCTTTATTGAACTTCTTCTGCATGTCAGATACTTTCTACAACCTGGGGATACTAAGGCAGACAAGAAAAGAAGGCTTCTGCTTTTTAGATGCTCAAATTATAGTGGAGAATCAGACAAACAGGGAGTAGGAGATGGAATTAGAAGTTAGAAAGAGGAAAAACCAAGGTGTTCTGATAGACCTGAGGGTCGAGTGGAGGTTGCTTACCAAGCCAGTCAGGGGAGCCTCTTCAGAGGGAGTGTCACTTCTGCTGGGGCTGGCCTGTTGAGGATGAGCCAGACTTGCTTGGGGGAGACTGGAGGAGGTGTGTCCTAGGAGTGGGAACAGCAAGACCAAGACCTAGAGGAGGAATGAGATTGGAGCATTCGAGGAATACACAGATGAGCAGGTGACTGAAGAGAAGGGAGGTGAGGGCCATTGTCCAGGTCCTTTCTGTCTGGTCACTCGACAGTTTACTTTCCCTTTCATCCATGTGGGCCCTGAAGGTAGCTGCATCCTGGAGAACAGGTGGGTGGATGTAACAAGAGCTCTTGTCAGCTGCTTTAAGGGAAAACAGGAAGAGAAGACTGTGAATGCCTCCCCCTGAGACTTCAGTCTCCCCCCTGTAGGTGGATGGAGAGGGTCTGAGCTGCCTGATTTCTCCCAGCAAACCAGAGCCCAGTGGGGAGCAGGGCCTCTCCCGGTTCTTTTTAAGTTCAGAGAGATGGAGAGACATGTAGTGGATGCCTCTGATGGCTGCCTTTGTCCTCCCTGCTGACTGTGGGCTCCTGGGTGTGCACCAGGGAGGGGCAGGTGGCCGACACTGGTCTTTGTCCCTTGGTGAGCAGAGCGTCAGATGTGGGGGAGGTGGGGGACACACGTGGGCAGGAGGAGGGGAGAAGCTGATTCATTCACATCATCGCTTGCATCCCTGTGCCAACTTCTGGACTCTTGAATCTAAGTTCCTGGTAACACTCAGGTATCAGCTTTCCATGCTTTTGTAAACAGCATGTACCCTCCTCCTGAAGCTTTATTCTTGCATAACTGACCCTACTTCTCTACTCAGAAAAGAAGGGCTGGAGTGAGGCAGGAGGCCTGGGGAGGATTAAGGCTGGGTAACTTTTGGGGGGTTAAAGTTTTTGTTTTTTGCACTGGCACATGGGATAATGTACCAGCCCACAGTAGACAGTACATTAGTTTCCTGAGTTTTACTGTTTTCCTAGCTGGAGAAAATTTATTAAATGCTGGAGAGCAGAGCCTTTGCTCGCAGCTTTTTCCAGCCCACGGCTCCTCAGCAGTTCATTGCTGCCAGAGAAGGAAGTGAAGTTGGCCCAGCCTCATTGCCCCAGCTTCACCCATGCTGACTTGCAGTGAACACTTCCTTTTCAAAGTGCCAACAAAGGATTTCTTACCAAGAATTGCAAAAGCATAGAATCTTGCCCTTAACAGAGGTGGATGACCCCTCTCAAGTTCATGGAATCCCTCTTCTTTCCACTTCTTCTTTTTTTTGAAACTCGGTTGCTGTTTGTTCATCTTATTCTACAACCTCCCTGCCTCCTAAGAATCCACAAAGATGGTCAGTCTGTAAGGTGTCTGGGCTGCTAGAAAGGACTTCATCCAAGCCAAGGAATGAAACACCATACCCTCTCCTACCCATCTTGGGCTTCAATTTCTTCTCATCCATGGAATTTATACCCTTTTCGACTGTAATGGACAGAGAAGGAAATGGACAGAGAAGGGACAAATAAATATTGGAGACCAATTGTTGTGCTTTATCCCTTCCACCTGTTTATTCATCAATTCACTCATTTATTCTTTCATTTTTTCTGTAAATAATTAATGAATGCATCCTGTGAGTAGAGCGCTTCCAGGTGCCAGAGATTAAGCCATGAGCAAGACGCATAGAGTCCTCTGAAAGTTTACGTAAGCAGTAGGCTTTTGGCACATTCTTCTTCTTTTTTGGGGCCATACTGCACAGCTTGTGGGATCTTAGTTCCCCAACCAGCTACTGAACCTGGGGCCTCCACAGTGAGAGAGCAGAGTCCTAACCACTGGACCACCAGGGAATTCCCTGGCTCATCCTTCTTAAAATGAGACAAACAAAAAGCTTTCATCATGATTTATTATTGAAAAAGTAGTACTGTGAAGGAGCTTAGAAAATACTTAAGCAAAATGAATTAAACAGAAATTCTGTGTGGTCACACAGTATCACTTTTAGGTGTATCTTTTTCTTTTGTCTCTGAATGCTTTCTCTGAGCTGGAATCATACACAAAAATATCAATTTCATAGCCCAGGCTTTGACATATTGTGAGCAATATCATTTCATTATAAAATTCTACATGTGGCTGAAAGTAATTTTTCAATAAAAATGGTGCATAATTCTTACAGACTTTTTAAGAAAATCAAACTATAAGAAAAAACTCATTGTTTAATACTATTCATATTTTGATGTGCAATTTTCTAGTCATTTTTATATACATAATCATTATACATATTAAATACATATACCTTTAAACAAAAAATGGGGTCATACTAAATGTTCTTTTCTATAACCTGATTGTTATGGCTTTATAATTGCTTTTATTTAGCATTGAGTAGGCATTAAATCAGAGAAGGCAATGGCACCCCACTCCAGCACTCTTGCCTGGAAAATCCCATGGACGGAGGAGCCTGGTGGGCTGCAGTCCATGGGGTCTCGAAGAGTTGGACACGACTGAGAAACTTCACTTTCACTTTTCACTTTCATGCATTGGAGAAGGAAATGGCAACCCACTCCAGTGTTCTTGCCTGGAGAATCCCAGGGACAGGGGAGCCTGGTGGGCTGCCGTCTGTGGGGTCGCACAGAGTCGGACACGACTGAAGCGACTTAGCAGTAGCAGCAGGCATTAAATAGGGCTTCCCTGGTGGCTCCAGATATCTGCCTGCAATGCAGGAGATATGGGTTTGATCCCTGGGTTGGGAAGATTCCCCTGGAGAAGGGAATGGCTACCCACTCCAGTATTTTTGCCTGGAGAATTCCGTGGACAGAGGAGTCTGGCAGGCTATAGTCCATGGGATCTCAAATAGTAGGACACAACTGAGTCACACACACACACACACACACACGCACAAAACAAATATTGAGAATGAAGAAAAACAGCATAACAAACATCCCTGCACTCACTACCCCATGTAGCCCTCTGCAGTTCTGTCCCTTTCCCCTTTCCTCCAAACAATCTCTCTTCCAAACATAATCTATGCTATACTCTCACTTTTCCTGTGATTTTATTACCGAGTCCAAGCTTGTACTGCTCACCCCAAATGGGCCAATTAATCAAGGGACAAGTTGCTAGGGCAAGGGATAGTGACTCTCTGCAGAAAACCCACAGAAGGAGAAGACTGTGGACGAGTGAACCATCTTTCCTGAGTTAGAATTCAGCCTTTTTTTACACTAAAAGGGGAGGGAGTAAGGTACTGTTTCTGGTCAGACTCCGGAGGAGATGTGTTAATTTCTCCTGTCCGGCAGCCATTCACAAGTGGGGCACCGTCTGGAAGTTTCCCATGAGCTAAACAAAGGTATTTTAGCTTGATGATCATGACATGGGAGCCAGGGATCCCAAAGATGGGTCACTGCATAATTTAAGCTTACAAGCAATATCCCTTTAGTGATTGTGTGAGAATACAAAGTTTCTTTCCTATTGCAGTTTCACCAAGCATACTTGAATCTTAAACCATCTATTTTTAGTTTTGTATATTTTTGAACTTTATATGAGTAGAATCATTATATGTATTCCCTCATAGCATTTTTTCTCAACATTATACTTCTGAAAATTCACCCATATTACTGTATCTAGCTGTAGTACATTTTCTTTCACTTCTGGTGGTATTTCAGTATGTGAATATATCATAATGTATTTTTCATTTTCCCATTTAAATTTTTGCTAGTAATTGATTTTATTAATTTATTTCTGCTAATGCCAACAGGGCTGCTGTGAGTATTCTTGTGCATATTCCCCAGTGTACATGTACAAGGGTATTTGGGGGATGTATTTAGGAGCAGGTAGGAAATGGCAACCCACTCCAATGTTCTTGCCTGGAGAATCCCAGGGACAGCGGAGCCTGGTGGGCTGCTGTCTATGGGATCGAACAGAATTGGACACGACTGAAGTGACTTAGCAGCAGCAGCAGCATGCTAGGTCCTTGGATAAGCACACTTCTGAAATGGAGCAGGACCCTATGATCATTGCCCCCCACCCATGTTCTTTGCCTGCCTTTTGTTTGTGGAAAACTTTAGTCAAAGAATGAGTTTAATTAGAGAAATGAGAAATGCAAAAACAGAGGGAAACTGTCAAAGGAGACCAAATAATAATAATGTAGTCACTAAGCACAGTTACGGAGAAGGCAATGGCACCCCACTCCAGTACTCTTGCCTGGAAAATCCCATGGATGGAGGAGCCTGGTGGGCTGCAGTCCATGGGGTCGCGAAGAGTCGGACACGACTGAGCGACTTCACTTTCACTTTTCACTTTCCTACATGGGAGAAGGAAATGGCAACCCACTCCAGTGTTCTTGTCTGGAGAATCCCAGGGACAGCGGAGCCTGGTGGGCTGCTGTCTATGGGGTTGCACAGAGTTGGACACGACTGAAGCAACTTAGCAGCAGCAGCAGCAGCAAGCACAGTTAAGGACCTTTAGTTCCTTCTCAAGGACTGTAGCTAGTATTTTGAACCATATCCTGTGAGCTACCTTATGAAACCCCATGTGGAAGACTTCAATTACATGATGACCAGACTGTACCCCCACCACATAAGCTGCCACAATTCTGAGAACTGACCTCAAAGAAGTGGAAACAAACCGACCCTGGAACTGAAGTTTAACTGTACCTAAAACAACCAAGATGACATTGGTCGCACCACCGATGACCAATTTGAAGACGATTGTCAGAGCTGATTGTGCTGTTTCTACATATAGCCCCCTCCTTCTGAATATAAGAGCTCTTACCCCACGGGTTGCCGGTGATGGGGAGTCAGCCTTTGAACAGATGTCTGCCTAGCCCCATCTCCCTCCACACAGTTGCCAGGATCTGAAATAAAGGAAGCTTTCCTTTCCACCCACCTGGCCTGTTTATTGGCTTTTGAGCAGTGAGCAGCTGGACCCCAGATACTCTTTTGGTAACACTTTTACTATACAGGATGACAACAGAATTTTCCGAAACCACAGGACCTAGTCACAGTGCCAGAGGCAGCATGTGGGTGTCAGTAGTTCTACATCCTCTCTAATATTAATACTCCTCAAATTTAATAATTAAATTCAGAGGGAGACACACAGGAGGATGGAAGGAAGGCCAACTTTATTCTTTCCAAATCCAGAATCCACAACTGGGTACACATAGTCAATAAATATTGCTGGTTTGATAAATTTCTTACAATGTCTGCCCTGGACCCAGCTGATTTCAGGCACTGAAATCCCTGTGTGACTGAAGGGGACAAAGTGAGGGGATGTGAGAGCAGGCCATGATCTCTCAGCATATTTTGTAAATAATACAATTTGAAGCTGGAAAGGAATTACAACCAGAACATAGCATACATAAATTTAACATAAAGGGAAAGTGAGCCCTAGAGTTTGTCTGGAAGTGGTTAGTGAGATTGCAGGGACCTCACCTGGCTCAGGTCCCTGTAGCCAATCTGTTCACGTCTCTAGCTCTTTCCCTGCTGATTGTAGAGCCCTCAGGGGTCTAATTCCAATTGCTGATGTAATCCTGGATTCACACCTTGCTGGGGTTGGCACAGACTTTACAGTCTCTTATATGAAGGAAACAGTGGTAAAAGGGAAAAATGCATAAAAGAGAAACGGTTCAGGAGCAGAATATCTGTGGGATTTTTTCTCTTTCTACTCCGTGTTTCTCTCTGTGCTGGGGAGCTCAGATTCAGTCTAATTTCAGAGTGAGAAATATTTCCTCAAGCCCTAAGATCCCCTAGACATTTGTTTCATTGCTCATGGGGGCTGACTTCTGTCTTCTGCAAAAAGGTAGCTCTTTCTTGACCCCTTGTAGGCCCTGGGCCTAGGCAGAAACTCCTCAGGAATCTCTCCTGTGTCCTGCACACCTAGCAGGGCCCCGGGAGGCTGGTCCTTTCCAGGATGTTTTCTTGCCTACCTGTCTATGCTTTGTGGACTGTGCCCACTCCATGTCCTTCAGGATGTCTCTCCTATGGAGAGTCAGGAGGACTGGCTCTGACATAGCATCAGGATAGAAGGATAAGCTGCTGGTCTCTAATGGGAAATTTATGAGGGACCCAGTGAGAAAAGTATGAGAAACAACAAGATTTATCAATTTCATTAATCTTTCCAAATGACCAATTTTTGACTTCACGGATTTTTCTCTTTTCTGATTTCTGTTTCATTGCTTGCAAATCTTATTCTTTTCTTCCATGAACTTTCTTTGGGCTTAACTTGCTCAGTTCTTCCTAGCTTCTTAAGGTGAAAGATCTATTTAATTTTTCTATATCTTTCTGGTTTTTGAATAGAAATATTAAAAGCTCTAAATTCTTTTGTAGGTCTGCTTTAGCTTCAAAATGACAGGTTTTTATATCATGTATTTTCATCATCATTCAGTTCAAAATATTTTCTTGTTTATTTTGTGATTTTTATCTTTGCCCCATGAGTAATTTAGAATTGCATTCTTTATTCCCAAATAGTTGAGTGTTTATTATATATTTTATTGTTATTGATTTCTAATTAGATCAATCAGATTTAATAGATTCTACTATGATCAGAGAATATACTCTGTGTTATTTTAATTCTTGGATATTTATTTAGACTTGTTTCTTGGCCCAGTGTATCTTGGTGAATGTCCCATGTACACATGAATATGTATATTGTATTTGGATTTTCTGAAGTTGATTTTATTGTGCTTAGCTGTTATCTTTTTTGTATTTATCTTGCTTGGGACTCCTGAGCTTTGTGGATCTGTAGTTTAATGTCTTCGACTTTTTTGCTTCCTAATTCTCTCACCCCTTCTGGTAATCCAACAAACATACATATTTATTTCTTTATTTGATATTTTTATACATATCTTGAATGCACTCTTCTTATTTTCAACATTTTTTTCACTTTTGGTATCTTAATTAGATATTTTCTATTGATCTATCTTCAAGTCTACTGGTTCTTTGCTCTGTCTAGTCTGCTGTTAGCCTAGCTAATGTACCCTTCACTTATAAGATCTTATTTTTCATTTTTAACATTCCTCTTTGATCCTTTTTTAAAGGTTTTCAGTGTCTCTGATGAAATTCCCATCTCTTAATTCATACTGTTCACTGATCAGATTTCTGTCCTTATAGTTTCATCCTAGTGGAATAATTCAATATGTAGCCTTTTCAGTCTGGATTCTTAATGTTGTGCTCCTGACGTGTATCCATAGTTTTGCATGTATCAGTTGCTGCTGTTAAGTCACTTCAGTTGTATCCAACTCTGTGCGACCCAGCCCCTGGGATTCTCCAGGCAAGAACACTGGAGTGGGTTGCCATTTCCTTCTCCAATGCATGAAAGTGAAAAGTGAAAGTGAAGTCCCTCAGTCGTGTCCAGACCCTCAGCAACCCCATGGACCGCAGCTTTCCAGGCTCCTCCGTCCATGGGATTTTCCAGGCAAGAGTACTGGAGTGCGGTGCCATTGCCTTCTCCAATGTATCAGTAGTTGACTCCTTTTTGTTGCTGAGTAATATACCACTGTGTGAATGTATAGTCAGTTCTGCTATAATACTTCTTTAGAAAATGTGAATTTATTCTAATACGATTGACATATTAGGAAACAATTTGAGCTTAAAACAAGTTATTCCATTTGCTTACATGTGATTTTATCCATGAAAAACACTAGGTGAACAGGCTCATAGGTGTATATCACTACAGCTTGTATGTGCGTGCGCACACACACACACTCAAATGCCTACCATCTACCTCAGTTCATTGCGTATGTTATGAGCCATACCCATCCACAGCTCGAATTACAAGTTTCTGATTTTAGACAACCCTCCTTCTACTGCTTCACAATAACTTACAAGCTGCAACCCCCTGACTCTCACTTCCACAAGCAAACTTTGGGCTTTTTTCCACGTGTCATACTTACTGTAGTATTTATGTTAACTATTTCACATACATAAAGTTGTGCTATTATTTTATTAGATTCCTAGTTTTTCCAGTGTATCTTTGAGCAAGTGTTTGAGTGTTGTGTCCCAATCCCATTTCCCTGAAGCCCTATGGTTTTTATTGCACACTTTCTCATATTTCAGTGATTTTTAAGAATGTATGTTTCATGTTATAGCAGAATAACGGTACCACAGTTTGTTTATCCATCCACCACTTGAAAGATATTTGAGTTCTATTTGGAATGAAACTTGGGAGTATTTGAATAAAACTTGTACAAACATTTGTGTACAAGTCTCTGGACATAAGAGAAAAAATAGTGAGATGTCTGAGGAAGTAAATGTAAATGTTCTGATGTGGATGGAGCTGTGACCTTGTCTGGAGATGGGAGAATGTGGCATGGAGGTCACTCTTCATTTGCACCCCAAGCTCCCTGGCTACCTGCTATATCCAGTGCCATCAAACCTCCTCTAGATGGACTAATAGTAGTAAGGAAAAATACTGAGAAAAGGAAAAGGAAAAATTTTAATTTCTTTTAAAAGCAAAATTTTGTGTTCTATATACACTTAGGTATGTAATGTGTTTGTTATTTTTCTAAAATTTTGATATGTGAAGAATATTAACCATTACACAAGTAGGGTATATCTTTCCTAAAATTGGGGCCATACTTCTGATTTCCTAAGTTGCAGAGTTCTACTGTAACCTTATGAGTAATTCTTCTGCTTTATTTTCCAGGATCAGGCAGTGTCACTGCCCTCCATCTTCCTGAAATTTTCTATGTAATTTAATAAGATGTTGGTTGGGAATTTATCCTGCATAAAATTGTTGTCTCACCCCCCAAAGACAATTCCATATATCCCTTCCAGAGACAATATCCCCTGGAGATGGCAGGACTATCCTGTATCTCTCTTCATCCTTCCAGACTATTGGAGCCGGAGACTGAAGAGAGGGGGAGAGAATCATTGCCCCGGGCAGGGAATGTTATTGCTGTACTACTCCCATAAATGCAGATGAGGGAAGACCAAGGGAAATATTTGTAGAGATCAGAGGTGCCATGAACGATAGAGGAAGTCGTCTCAAAACCTAGGTAGATTCAACATAGACAGTATATTTGCTGATGTGCCCTGAACGTACCTGAGTAGGGGTAAGGGGAAAGAGAGGGATGGCAAACAGAAACTTTGCCTATACTTTGACTTTTGTTTGATAAGCAAGCGTAAAGCCAAGCTGCCATAGTGGGGAGAGGGACTTGAATCATCTTACCTTTGACCACCCAAGAGAATGATCTCTTGGCCAACTGCAAGCAGAGTACCAACTGAAACAGGGAATCATGAAACAGGGAATGTTATGTTAAAACGTTTCAGGTGGAACCACACCTTGAGAGATGGATCTGATGGTTAAGAGCATGGGACATGGATGGACCCAGGTTTATTCAACATTGCTAACTACACAGCATTGCTGGCAGCACAGCTATAAGGAAGTTAACCTAAACTCTCTGAACTTTCGTTTCCTCCTCTATCAATGGGGGGTGCAATAAAATTTGCACCATTAGTAATATTTTGAGGACTAAATGAACCAGTACAGGAAAATGGCTTATCTGGCCTACCATCTCTGCAGGGAGCGAATTTCATTTAGCCCATGAAGTCACTAAAAATAACAGGGATCAAACCTGGGCTATCTCTTATGCCACCAAGACAACAGGACTTTCGGGGATAACTAACATGAATCTGAACTTACCTGGCCCAGTGAGAAATAAATAGACCTGGAGTATGTCTCTTGCCAATTATTCAGTGAATTTGGCCTCAATTATTTCATCTATAAAGTAAAATTAACCTCCCTTGCTCTTCCTTTCTGAACCACTTGATAGAATATGATAGCCTGGACCCTCTGGAAAGAGTGACTTCCTTCTTGGGTTCAAGCCATTGCCATTTTTCTTTATAGAGAGAAAACCTCATGTCATTGAAAGACAGAAACTGGGGGTGACTGGAGGGGAATATTTTAATCACTGTGTTGGTGTCATTGTGTCAGTTGCACAACCCAGGGCTGTCAACACCCTTTGGTTAACAGAGGGGTGTTCAGAGTATCTGCATGAATATCTCCGTTTCCCCATTGGTTGGAAACACTTCTGGTGAAATTGCTTGTTCTTTGAGGTCCTTCTGAAGAAATGATTTCCTAGTTAGAGGGTGGCCAGGAGCTGGTATTGCAGCAGGCCTCCTTCAAGGTCAGATAGATCTGTGAAGTGTGTGCTAACTGCTGCTCCCCACAGAGCAGAAGGTGCTGATGTTCTTTCACAACTGATCTGACCACACAGATATGATATCAGCGATGATGCCACCAGCGGTTCGGGTCAGAAATAGCCCTCACCATCTGGGCTGGAAGATCCACTTCTAAGACGGCTTCCTCGGTCACATGTGGTGCCTGGGCTGGGAATTTCACTGGAGCTGTGTACATATGGCCCTTCTAGACGGCAGTCTAAGGGGTCAAAGATGAGTGTTCCAGGTGAATAAGGTAGAAGCTGCCTGGCTTTTTATGACTTAGTCACAGAAGTCCTATTGTATCTCTTCTACCATAATCAACTGGTTAAAGCAGTCACAAGCCTGATCAGATTCAAGGAGAGGGGACCTAGATCCCTGTTTCTGCACGAGAAGAGTGTCAAAGAAATCTTGGCCATGTTTTAAAACCACTATAGTATAATTTTATCCATAAGTATTTGTATTAGCTTCTTATTTTTTATTTTTATTTATTTAAAAAATTTAAGTAGAATTGATTTACTGTATCATGTAAGTTTCAGGTGTACAGCAGTGATTCAGTTGTATTAGCTTTTTGTTGCTGCTGTAACAAATGACCCCAAACTTAGTGGCTTAAAACAATTCAAATGTATTCTCCTACATTTCTGGAGAGTCTGAAATGAGTCTCACTGGGTTAAAATCAAGGTATCTGCAAAGCTGCCTTCCTTTTTGGAGGGGTGCCCTCCTCTGTTATTTGGGGCTTCCCAGGTGACGCTAGTGGTAAAGAACCCACCTGCCAATGCAGGAGACATGAAGGATGCATGTTGGATCCCTGGATTGAGAAGATCCCCTGAAGAAGGAAATGGAAGTCCACTCCAGTATTCTTGCCTGGAGAATCCCCATGGACAGAGGAGCCTGGTGGGCTACAGTCCATAGAGTTGCAAAGAATTGGACACAACTGAAATTAAAAGACGCTTACTCAGTGGAAGAAAAGTTATGACCAACCTAGACAGCATATTGAAAAGCAGAGACATTACTTTGCCAACAAATGTCCGTCTAGTCAAGGCTATGGTTTTTCCAGTGGTCATGTATGGATGCGAGAGTTGGACTGTGAAGAAAGCTGAGTGCCGAAGAATTGATGCTTTTGAACTGTGGTGTTGGAGAAGACTCCTGAGAGTCCCTTGGACTGCAAGGAGATCCAACCAGTCCACTCTAAAGGAGATCAGCCCTGGGTGTTCTTTGGAAGGAATGATGCTAAAGCTGAAACTCCAGTACTTTGGCCACCTCATGCGAAGAGTTGACTCATTGGAAAAGACTCTGATGCTGGGAGGGATTGGGGGCAGGAGGAAAAGGGGACAACAGAGGATGAGATGGCTGGATGGCATTACTGACTCAATAGACGTGAGTTTGAGTGAACTCCGGGAGATGGTGATGGACAAAAAGGCCTGGCGTGTTGAGATTCATGGGGTCGCAAAGAGTCGGACACGACTGAGCGACTGAACTGAACTGAACTGAAGCAATTTAGCGTGCACACACAAGGGATGATCCATTTTCTTGCTTTTGTTGATTTCTAGAGGTTGTGCCACGTTCCCTATCTGTAGCCAGCAATGGCCCTTCAAGTCTTTCTCACATTGCATCACTCAGACATCGACACTCCTGCTATCCTTATGAGGATCCTTGTGATGACACTGGGTCATACAGATAACCCAGGGTAATCTCCTTATCTCAAAATCAGTTGAAGGCTATTTTGATTCCTCAGCGCTGTGTAATGTCACATAGTCACAGTTTCTGGAGATTCCAGAGTGGCCACTTTGAGAGAGGGGTCATTGGTAGCAATGGGGATAATGCCCTCCCTCCTTGTATATTCAGAATTATATCTTTCATCTGTTTTCTAAAACTGTTAGCTGTTATCTCTTCAGATCTGTTTGCTGTCTCATTCTCTCTTTTTTTTGCCACTTTATTTCTTAATTGAAGGATAATTGCTTTACAGAAGTTTGTTGTTTTCTGTTAAACATCAATAAGAGTCAGCCATAATTACACCTGTGTCCCCTCCCTCCTGAACCTCCTTCCCATTTCTCTTTCTATCCGCTGCCCGCCACCCCTCCCCCAACCCCGCCCCGCCCTTTCTGGGTTGTCACAGAGCTCCTGTTTGAGTTCCCTGAGTCATACAGCAAATTCCCATTTCTCCTCTCGTTTTGAGATTCTGGTCACCCAGACCACAGATGCCCTGCTCTAGCCTCTGTGTGCTCTTATCCTCTCTTTTGTATTTTTTAGTTTTCTGTTTCCCCTTGCTTCATTTTGATCTGTTTGAACTTTACTGGTATGTCTTCTATTGATTTTAACCTGTTCTGAGGTTTTATTTCAGTTTTTGCATTTTTTCGGTTATGGAATTTATTTTACTCTTACAAATCTGCAAGGATACTCATGATAACCTCCAGTTCCTCACCAAAAAGCTCAAGCTTCCTTGTCAGGCATTTGTGGCATCAGCATCTGGGATCGTATTTAAAAATACTCAATGAGTTTGAGATTTTCTAAACTCCCCAAATGATGGGAGCTGGCCTCCTCTTGTTCAAGGGATGGTTTCCTTCTCATTTATTTTTCCTTCTAAGGCATCAGCCCAGACAAAGGATGGTTTCTTGTTGTCCCTTCATTTGGGCAGCCCTGGACTTTGTTCTCCACCAGTCCAGCAAGGCTGAGAAAGGTTCAGCTCACCTTCTTAGCCACCTCTTCTGAATTGCCAATATCCTCAGTCTAGAAGAGGTCTCAGTGCCAGGCTATCTCTGGATTTCTATCCTTTCTTTAACCAGCAACTCACTTCTGGCTCACTGAGGTAGTCTGTCTCTTGGCAGGGAATTGTGCATTCCTGGTAAATCTGCTTCAAGTGATTTACACACTAAGAGACAATGTCTTAGTGTTAAGTTGAGAGTGTGGGTCTTGCTCTCATCTGCAGGTTTGACCATGGCGTTACTAGCTGTATGACCTTGGATAAGCTCACTGAAACTGTTTTCTCATTTGTCAAAGGGAGATACTCAGAGTACACACAGCACAGTGATTTTGAAGAACAGACTATGCATGTAAATCCCTTAGTATAGACCGTGGTTCATAGTAAGTCCTCAAAAGCTGTTAGTCCTTATTCTTAAGAAAGCTTAAATACACATGATCAAATGCTTTGCTTTGGTGTTATTTAAGTGATGAATTTCCTTGCTGCACATTAGTTTACATTTGTTTTCAATCCTTTGCTTTTTTTCTGAACTACAAGAAGTATTTCTCTGGTATAAAGCTGGTGTGGTTGAAATGACACTTATCCTCATTCTCTTGACTTCCCTTTCTGCTCAGATGCCTCTATGCATTCTTTCTTATTCTTTCCAACCAATGAAACTGATTTGTCAAGGGGGAAAAAAAAGTGAAGCCATAAGTCTAAAATATATTTAAGAAATAAAAATAATCTTTATTATTCTGACATTTTTAACAGAGGAAAAGTCTCAGAAAAACTCAATAAGCATCTGTTGATGGATGTGTAGCCAGAGACAGAGTATAAATCATTACTCATCAGCCTCCGCGTGATTGACTGGGAAGGGGCTTGGGAATGAGAGGGCATCATAGGATGTCTCAGAGAAAGCATCAAATGAATAAAACAATTTACATTTCAGTAGTTTAACTAAAGTAAAGAAAGTTTCCAGAATGTGGTGAGTGGAGGGGAGAGGGACTCATGGGAGAGGAAACTTCCGGGCTTGCAGTCCCCTTGCTCAGGTCCCTGAGGCCCAGTCTCTGCCCACATTTCAATAGGTTCCTTCTGGACCACTCAGGGGCTCTTCTCCAGGTCCCTGATGTATTCCTGGACCCAGCTATCAGCAGGATCGACACAGACAGATAGGCCCCTTCTGGTGAGGAAGCTGTGGAGAGGGCAGACGTATAGTACAGAGAATGAGTAGGGATGGTTTTGACCACCTGTGGCCTCTGCATCTTCATCCCTATGGGATTTATGGAGATAACCTCAGGCCACCTCCTTTCTGCTGCCACCTTCCTTTCCTCTTTTCCCTCCACTTCTGGCCACATCCTCCCTGGCTCCCTGCAAGCCTCGTCCCATGTCAGGAGACAGCCCATTGACCTCTCCCTGTGTCCAGTATGGACAAAGGCCCAAGAGTGCTGAGCACCTTCCCAGGATGACCCTTTACCATGAACTGGTGCTCTTGAGATCTACTCCCTGCTCTGACCCCTATGGATACCCCTCACCCTTGCCTCCATGTCCTGAGTCTCCCCAGGGTTGAACAGGAGGACTGACACTTACATGATACCAGATTTGGGGCAGTTGCTGCTGGTCTTAAAATAGTTAACCACATTTCCACGGGGGATTTTCCCAGAGGTGTAGGTGAAGCAGCAAGTGGGTGGGGTGTGAACCCTTTCTGTACAGGAATAAGAATAACAGTTACGCAGGAGCAAAGACAAGCCCCAGAGGGTCAGGAACACATGGTGGGCAAAGGAAACTGGAAATCATTTGATTCTTTCATTTGCTAGTTTC
The DNA here is from genome assembly GCF_027580195.1 of Bos mutus. Taxonomy (NCBI): domain Eukaryota; kingdom Metazoa; phylum Chordata; class Mammalia; order Artiodactyla; family Bovidae; genus Bos; species Bos mutus. Next base: position 47,730,102 of record NC_091635.1, read on the forward strand.
TCATTAATATCCCTAGTCTTGTCTTTGGATTTGTCTCTTCATTTGATCTCTATCTTTCTCTACAGGGAACTAAACCCTAGAACATCTACTCCCTACTCCCAGCTTCCTTTGTGGAAATGTTTTCCTGATCAATTAAAGCATTAAGTGCATGCTAAGTCACTTCTGTCATGTCTGACTCTTTGTGACCCCATGGACTGTAGCCCAGCAGGATCCTTTGTCTGTGGGATTCTCCAGGCAAAACTAATGAAGTGGATTGCTATGCCCTCCTCCAGGGGATCTTTCCAACCCAGGGATCAAACCAGCATCTCAAGCATCTCCTGTATTGCAGTCAAGATTCTTTACCACGGAGCCACCGAGGAAGCCCCCTCTACCTCATGCTAACAAGCAAACATGTTAGACTTCAAGTTTCTCACCTAAAAAGTAGGATAAAACTTCTCCTAACTCCAACCTGCAGCCCAAATCAATGCACTCCTTTTGAAGCTTCTTGAAAAAAGCAACCATGTCATTTTTGAAACCCCATTCAATGTTCTTTAATTTCACACAAGGGTTCTTAAGCCACAGCACTCGGGCTGGACTTTGGACTACAGTATGAGTAGCAACTGACAATGGATAGCAGACTTACCTCGTGCACAGGAGCAGAGGGCCACAGTGCAGAGGACAAAGACAGCAGCCACGAGGACCTTCATGATGCTGGACAGGCAGGCAGAAGAGTGTGGGCAGAGCTGAGAAGGGGCTTGGGAACTCACTTCTGCTTGTCTCCTTCTTGGATGTGAGCTGTCTTCTCTTCTTTTTCTGGATGCCCTGGGCTGTGGGAATATAAAAGTCAGAGGTGTCTATGGTGGAATTTTAAGTGTAGTCATGTCCTGTGAGTTGCACCACGCAGGGCTGCCTTTGATTACCAGAGGAGCTCAGGGAGCACATAACACATAGTTCAGTTACTAATTTGCTTGGTGCTTATGAGAAAGTTGTTTCTCCAGATGGTGGACTAGAAGTTGGCACCGCCCAGGGATCAGCCTTAGCTGTTTCCTTTCCATGTGACAGATTTCTCTCTGAAGTGAGTGATCACAGCCTTCTTTCATAGAGCAGGGTGCCTTGATGCTGCTGCTGCTGCTGCTAAGTCGCTTCAGTCGTGTCCGACTCTGTGCGACCCCATAGACAGCAGCCCACCAGGCTCCCCTGTCCCCGGGATTCTCCAGGCAAGAATACTGGAGTGAGTTGCCATTTCCTTCTCCAATGCATGAAAGTGAAAAAATAAAGTGAAGTCGCTCAGTCGTGTCCGACTCCTAGCGACCCCATGGACTGCAGCCTACCAGGCTCCTGCATCCATGGGATTTTCCAGGCAAGAGTACTGGAGTGGGGTGCCATCACCTTCTCCGAGGGTGCCTTGATAGACTCCCATAATTGTCCTAAGTGTCTAAATGTGACGTGTAAAAACTCCACTGAGCCTCAAGAAGGATACGCTGAGCTTAACCACTTCCTAGATGGAAAGAACAGAATTGGAAAGCCTGGAGGTGCAAGGGTGGTGAAAGTCAGGATTAGCTTTCCAGTAACTGGACTATTTGCCAAATAATCATTGCAGCCCTACAATAAAGTCTGGATTTAATGCTGGATGAGGGTCAGCAGATGTAAAAATGTCTATACTCTGAACCAGAAATTCTATTTTTCAGAATCTATTTTATGGAAATGCACTCATAAATGGGGAAAATTTTAAAGACAGTGTTATTTGGGGTAGCTAATCTATGATAAAATAATTGACACTAAACTACATACTCTACAATGTTGGAATAATAGAATAAATCCACTGATAGACATAAAGGCTAATGTATAGGATCCTAAAGCCAGCCTCTTAAACAAATAGAATGACAAGAACAGACTTAATTTTTTTAGCATTAATTTTTATGGGAGATCAATCCTGGGTGTTCATTGGAAGGACTGATGCTGAAGCTGAAACTCCAATACTTTGGCCACCTCATGCGAAGAGTTAACTCATTGGAAAAGACCCTGATGCTCAGAGGGATTGGAGGCAGGAGGAGAAGGGGACGACAGAGGATGAGATGGCTGGATGGCATCACTGACTCGATGGACATGAGTTTGAGTGAACTCCAGGAGTTGGTGATGGACAGGGAAGCCTGGTGTGCTGTGATTCATGGGGTTGTAAAGGGTTGGACACGACTGAGAGACTGAACTGAACTGATAGTTTCTTTACAATGTTGTGTTAGCTTCTGCTGTATAGCAAAGTGAATCTCCTATGTGTTTACATATGTCCCCTCTATTTTAATTTCCTTCCCATTTAGGTCACCACAGAGCATCAAGTAGATTTCCCTGTGCTATAGTAGATATGCAATAGTTATCTATTTTATACATAGTAGTGTACATATGTCCATCCCAATCTCCCAATTCATCCCATTCCCCTTTCCTCTATGGTACCATATGTTTGTTCCCTATGCCCATGACAGACTTGATTTTTAATATTAAATATTAAAAAGCAAGATGCAGAAAACATCCTGGGAAGAGGAAAAAACAGAAAGAAATAAATCTACTATCTGTGCTTATCTGCTTTTCATCCCATGTCCCATGGGTTGTCTTCCTCCACAAGCCTTGCCTGTCTCTAGGAAGCAGGAATGATCCTGATATGATACCAGGGTAGGAGCACGGGCTGGGGGTACTACCATGATCATCAACAAAGTTGTGGTGAGTCTGGATAGAAATAAGAGAAACAGCAGGCACTGAGGTGTCTGCCCTAACCATGAGGAAGTGGCAATCAAGAGCCACTTCAAAAGAGCTACAATCAAAAGCCAGGTCAATTTCTTCCCCCGTTGGAGGGCGGCCGGCCAGAAGTTGGTGGAGATGTTAATGCTCAGGGCCTGCAGAGTAGGGCACAAAAAGAACCAAGTAAATTAAGCATTTCTTCTTGACCGTGAATTACTGTTTTGAATCTCTTCCTGTCTTGTTCTCAGTCTCTGGCTCCCTCTTCAGGGAATATAGCTATTGGAGCAGGGAGCCCCTGTTTGTCTCTTTCGGGGGAACTTCATCTGGTCCATAGAGACATTTGCTAGCAAGATGCCACCTTCTGTACATCACCCGAAGAGTGGAGCTCCTTGGGAGAGTTGAGGGGCTCTGTCATTTGGCTCATCCTAGGAACCAATCAAACCTGGCATTTGCATCTTGTTAATGAATGCTGAAACTCCAATATTTTGGCCACCTGATGCAAAGAACTGACTCCTTGGAAAAGACCCTGATGCTGGGAAAGATTGAAGGCAGAAGAAGGGGACGACAGAGGTTGAGATGGTTGGATAGCATCATCAACTCAATGGACATGAGTTTGAGCAAGCTTTGGGAGTTAGTGATGGACAGGGAAGCCTGGCGTGCTGCAGTCCATGGAGTCACAAAGAGTCAGACATGCCTGAGTGACTGCACTCAACTGAATGAATGCATTAGACCTCAATTTTCCCCACTAAAAGTGGGTCCTAGTCCTCTTCTGCCTATCTAAGAGAGCTACAAGTTTTGGGGAAGTTTGGGAAACAGCTTGGAGCATTTTGAAAGCTTCTGTGAAGTTTTTTGCTTTCATGTGGGGAATCTCAACCCATAGGCTTAAGTGATGTGGTTTAGACATCTGTCCAGAGCAGTGAGAAGCAATTTTAAAAGGAAGAAAGGGTGAGAGTTGAGTCTTGTGATACAGACAAGACTCGTGAACTGAGGCTTGTGGTGAGGAGATGGTTGACTAGGGCAGCATGGGGACTTGCGTGGGGAAATCATTGATGATGGGCAGGAAGAGGGCAAAGTCAAGATAGAATGGGGCAAGTGCTGCTGCCTCCATCCTTCGGGAGTCCATCCTGTATCCTTGTCCCTTTATAGGCAACTCTAGAGCATGAGAAGCTGGAGGCTGGGCGTGATCAGAGGGGAAGTTGCTGCATGGTGTCTTGTTATGAGTTGCACATGTTGGGGTCCCTGGGGTCACACAGAGGTTCAGAGCATCCAAGAAGAGCCCAGTTGCTCATTTTTGGGGGCTGATTGGCTGGAAAGTTTTTTGCCAGTGACAGGAGGTGAGATGATGCTAGTGTCAGAGCCGTAAGGACATGGAAAGATCTACAGATTAATAGTTCCTCCCACAGAGCAGATCTGATGCTCTGCTGCAGCTGTTCTGATCATAGAGGGTGACACCTACGGGTAATGTCACAGCACCCTGAGCACACAAGTCCCACTGGAAACCGCATCCTGGGTGAAAAGGACCATGACATCATGTTGCTCGGACCGCTTCAGAGGAAATGATTCACAAACAAGGAGGTGGGGGAGCCAGGAGTTGCCGTCATTAAGGGACCAAGCTTAGCTGGTCTTCTACCACGAACAGAGCTTTATGGATCATACCATTCCCTTTTGCTTTTCTCAGAGCAGACATTTCTAATGTTCTTCAAGGTGTTTTGACTATGACATATCTACTGATGCCATCGAGTCTTCAGTAGCCTGAGCCGTGTTTGATCCAGACTCAGATGGACAGAATGGAATTGGGGAAGTCTGGGCTACAGACACGACCATGGTAGATGAAGTCAGCTTTTAAATCCACTTTTCCCATTCATCAAACGTTCACCAGTCCCCACAATATGCCGTCATCTTGTTTAACAGTTGGGTATAGAAATGAACACACATTAGACATAGGGTGTCTCTATAGATCAGGAGCCCTAAATGTCTTTATTTTCTGGCCCAGAAAGTCTACAACTAGAAAAATATCCTATGGGAAAACACGTCATTTGTCGAAAAGTTTTATGCATATAGATATTTGGTGCAGTGTATTTATAGCAAATAAAAATCAAAAACAGTCCAAATGAGCTACAGTAGCACATGATAATATTAATGCACTATGTTGATGGATGAGTAAATTAAGCAGCTCTTAAAAATACTGGAATGATTTGGGAAAGTCTTGTAATGTTAAGTATAAATAAGAAAACTACAAATTGCATCTGTTAGGTAGGTAGAATAGGGAAAAGGAGTCCAAAATGGCAGTGGCTAAAAGACAAGAAAGGGAAAAGCCGGTGAAAATAGACAAAGGAAGGTCAGAGGACCCGAGTGAGGACCTCAGGTAAAACAAACACCACTCCTGGCTGACCCAATTTACATAGGACAGGCCCAGGGAGGGAAACATATAAAAAGAGGAGCCAAAGCTAGCTCTCTCTCTCTCTCTCTCTCTTTCTCCCCCGCACGCTGGGGCGCTCTTCTCTTCATGTCTTTGGGTCGATGTGCCCTCACACCTCGAAGATGGATTTTCCTGCTATCTTCTAAATAAAATAGAGCGGTAACACTGATTTGTCTAAGAGCTATAACACGGTCCGCTCAAGACCTGAGAGCTATAATACCATCTGTCCAAGACCCAAGAGCTATGACACGCCGAGGGGGGCCTTAATGTCCGTCACTCCAAATCTTTGTTGTGACGAGACAAAAACCGAGGAACATACACTCCCTTGACACATCCATATCATGACTACAGTTATGTCCCTTCCCCTGGTAAAAAGTAAGTAACTGAAATATCAAAAGCCTAGGGAAAACTGCACTTGAAAGAAATAAACCAAGTTAATAGTGGTTAAGTTTGGGTAATAGAACTTTCCCTACCTTTAAGCAAAGACATTGTATTTAGATGAGCCTCAGAATTCATTTAGGCCACAATAAGACAGGAAGAATGTAGATGAAAACTCCTCACATTCTTACTTACAATTGCCATGCTGCCTACCCAACTTTCAGAAATTAAACAATATTTTTCTATTTTCTATATACTTAAAATCAATTTTTACTACTTTTGAGGGTAATCTATAGTTAGCATCACAAATTATGTTAAAAAATTAAATTAAAAGCAGTAGTAACACTGCTTTTTCTCTGCCTCTCTGAGACTCCCTCCTATACCTGTGGATGAGGCTTTTTGTGAAGACCTGATGCCTGAGCAACACAAGAGAAGACTCTGCACATGGACACCACCAGATGGTCAACACTGAAATCAGACTGGTTATATTCTTTGCAGCCAAAGATGGAGAAGCTCTATACAGTCAGCAGAAACAAGACTGGAAGCTGACTGTGTGGCTCAGATCATGATCTCCTTATTGCCAAATTCAGACTTAAATTGAAGAAAGTAGGGAAAACCACTAGACCACTGAGGTATGACCTAAATCAAATCCCTTACAATTATATACTGAAAGTGAGAAATAGATTCAAGGGCTTAGATCTGATAGACAAAGTGCCTGATGAACTACGGACAGAGGTTCATGACATTGAACAGGAGGCAGGGATCAAGAACATCCTCAAGAAAAAGCAATGCGAAAAGACAAAATGGTTGTCTGATGAGGCCTTACAAATAGCTGAGAAAAGAAGAGAAGTGAAAGGCAAAGGAGAAAAGGAAAGATACACCCATGTAAATACAGAGTTCCAAAGAATAGCAAGGAGAGATAAGAAAGCCTTCCTCAGGAATCAGTGCAAAGAAATAGAGGAAAACAACAGAATGGGAAAGACTAAAGATCTCTTCAAAAGAATTAGAGATACCAAGGGAACATTTCATGCAAAGATGGGCATAATAAAGAACAGAAATGGTATGGACCTAACAGAAGCAGAAGATATTAAGAAGAGGTGGCAAGAATACACAGAAGAACTATACAAAACAGATCTTAACGACCTCCAAAAAAGATAATCACGATGGTATGATCACTCAGAGCCAGCCATCCTGGAATGTGAACTCAAGTGGGCCATAGGAAGCATCACTACGAACAAAGCTAATGGAGGTGATGGAATTCCAGTTGAGTTATTTCAAATTTTAAAAGATGATGCTGTAAAAGTGCTGCACTCAATATGCCAGCAAATTTGAAAAACTCAGCAGTGGCCACAGGACTGGAAAAGGTCAGTTTTCATTCTATTCCCCAAAAAAGGGAATACCAAAGAATGCTCAAAGTACCCCACAGTTGCGCTCATCTCACACGCTAGTAAAGTAATGCTCAAAATTCTCCAAGCCAGGTTTCAACAGTATGTGAACTGTGAACTTCAGATGTTCAAGCTGGATTTAGAAAAGGCAGAGGAACTTGAGATCAAATTGGCAACATCTGTTGGATCATCGAAAAAGCAAGAGAGTTCAAGAAAAACATCTACTTCTGCTTTATTGACTATGCCAAAGCCTTTGGCTATGTCAGTTCAATTCAGTTCAGTCGCTCAGTCGTGTCCAACTCTTGGCGACCCCATGAATCGCAGCACGCCAGGCCCCCCTGTCCATCACCAACTCCCGGAGTTTACCCAAACTCATGTCCATTGAATCGGTGATGCCATCCAACCATCTCATCCTCTGTCGTCCCCTTCTCCTCCTGCCTTCAGTCTTTCCCAACATCAGGGTCTTTTCAGATGAGTCAGCTCTTTGCATCAGGTAGCCAAAATATTGCAGTTTCAGCTTCAACATCAGTCCTTCCAATGAACATCCAGGACTGATCTCCTTTAGGATGGACTGGTTGGATCTCCCTGTAGTCCAAGGGACTCTCAAGAGTCTTCTCCAACACCACAGTTCAAAAGCATCAATTCTTCTGCACTCAGCTTTCTTTATAGTCCAACTCTCACATCCATACATGACTACTGGAAAAACCATAGCCTTGAGTAGACAGACCTTTGTTGACAAAGTAATGTCTCTGCTTTTTAATATGCTGTCTAGGGTGGTCATAATTTTCCTTTCAAGGAGTAAGCGTCTTTTAATTTCATGGCTGCAGTCACATCTGCAGTGATTTTGGAGCCCCCAAAATAAAGCCAAATACTGTTTCCACTGCTTCCCCATCTATTTGCCCTGAAGTGATGGGACCACATGCCATGATCTTTGTTTTCTGAATGTTGAGCTTTAAGCCAACTTTTCACTCTCTTCTTTCACTTTCATCAAGAGGCTTTTTAGTGCTTGTTCCTTTTCTGCCATAAGGGTGGTGTCATCTGCATATCTGAGGTTATTGATATTTCTCCCAGCAATCTTGATTCCAGCTTGTGCTTCTTCCAGCCCAGTGTTTCTCATGATGTACTCTGCACATAAGTTAAATAAGCAGGGTGACAATATACAGCCTTGACGTACTCCTTTTCCTATTTGGAACCAGTCTGTTGTTCCATGTCCAGTTTCAACTGTATGGATCAGAACAAAGTCTGGAAAATTTAAGAGATAGGAATACCAGACCACCTGACCTGCCTCTTGAGAAATCTGTATGCAGGTCAGCAAGCAGCAGTTATAACTGGACATGGAACAACAGACTGGTTCCAAATAGGAAAAGGAATACATCAAGGCTATATATTGTCACCCTGCTTATTTAACTTATATGCAGAGTACATCGTGAGAAATGCTGGGCTGGATGAAGCACAAGCTGGAATCAAGATTGCCGGGAGAAATATCAACCTCAGATATGCAGATGACACCACCCTTATGGCAGAAAGTGAAGAAGCACTAAAGAGCCTCTTGATGAAGTGAAAGAGGAGAGTGAAAAAGTTGGCTTAAAACTCAGCATTCAAATAACTAAGATCATGGCATCTGGTCACATCACTTCAGGGCAAATAGATGGGGAAGCAGTGGAAACAGTGACTTTATTTTTTTGGGGTCCAAAATCACTGCAGATGGTGACTGCAGCCATGATATAAAAAGATGCTTACTCCTTGGAAGAAAAGTTATGACCAACCTAGACAGCATTATTAAAAAGCAGAGATATTACTTTGTCAACAAAGGTCCATCTAGTCAGAGCTATGGTTTTTCCAGTAGTCATATATGGATGTGAGAGTTGGACTATAAAGAAAGTTGAGAACCAAAGAATTGATGCTTTCGAACTGTGGTGTTTGAGAAGACTCTTGAGAGTCCGTTGGACTTCAAGGAGATCCAACCAGTCCATCCTAAAGGAAATCAGTCCTGAATATTCATTGGAAGCACTGATGCTGAAGCTGAAACTCTAATACTTTGGCCACCTGATGCAAAGAACTGACTCCTTGGAAAAGATTCCGATGCTGGGAAAGATTGAAGGCAAGGGGAGAAGGGGATGACAGAGGATGAGGTGGTTGGATGGCATCACCGACATGATGGACATGAGTTTGAGCAAGCTTTGGGAGTTGATGACAGACAGGGAAGCCTGGCATGTTGTAGTTCATGGGGTCGCAAACAGTCAGACACAACTGAGCAACTGAACTGAACTGAACTGATGCCTGAACAGCAGCAGCCATGAGATGAAAGCCCAAAGAAGAAAAGCCAACAAAATGATGTGGGAAGGGGAGATGTTAAAGAGTTTTTAATGATGCCACTGAGCTACCAGACAAACCCTGGAGTTTTCTCCTTGATTTTACAATAAGGAAATAGGAAATGTCATTGTTACTTAAAGAAAGTAAAATTTCTTTACTTTCACAGTTTCTAATGGTGAATTATTATTACAAGAGGTGAATATACCTCATGTAATTGTAGGCCACTTTTAACTATTATAAATAAGCTGTAACAAACACTATTATGCATACAATCTCATCATTGTGTTTATGTTCATAGGATAGGTCCCTGGCAGCTGCTGCTGAGTCACTTCAGTCGTGTCTGACTCTGTGCGACCCCATAGATGGCAGCCCACCAGGCTCCCCTGTCCCTGGGATTCTCCAGGCAAGAACACTGGAGTGGGTTGCCATTTCCTTCTCCAATGCATGGCAGAGACCTTTGCTATTCAAAGAGTAACAACATTTTAAAGCTCCTCATATTAGCTCCCAGTTAGTCCAGCTAACCCAGAGACCAGCGGTCTTGTGTCAGCCTCAGCCTGTTGATGGTGATGCCTGCAGGCACTCACCTGGGCTATATTTTTTGTGGGAGCCCCACTGACATTTCCCAACTGGAGCCAAAGTTGAAGCTGCATCAGCCATTGTGGTTCTTACTGTGATTGCAACACACACCTCAGCAACAACCATCGGGGGAGTTTGAAAAGACAAGGTTTGTTACTCACCGTCCTGGAGGGTACCTGGAACTGCTGAGGCCACACAGCAAGGTCTCACAGAGGGAGAGAGCTCAGACCTGGGCTCTGCTTTTATTGGGGTGAGGGTGGGGTGCCCAGGGTATTGCATGTTCACTCTTTATTGGTGAATTTAAAAGATAAGACAGAAAGTGTGGAAGGGAAAAGGGAAGCCACTCAAATGGTCAGTTATCTAGGTCATCCAGAACTTTCTAAAAGGGGAACTCCATGGGTAGGGCAGCCTGGCCCATCATCTAGTTCTGTAACGGGGGATGTGCTTATTCAAGATGGATATCTTTGAAATGGATGCCTCGCAATCAAAAGCTTAAGGTAGAATGTTTGAGGAATGAGCCAAAGTCTGAAAGGCCAGCCTCACTCCGGCCCCTTCTGCAGCTGAGTATTCCCCAGATCTGTCCCCACCCAGGGTGTGCTTTTAGCTTGGGTTGGGGGGCTTCTCAAGACTCCGTGGTATTATCGTCTAGGTCAGAGCTGTGTTGTCGGGACAGCTGGGGGTGGGTCCCAGAAGGTTCAGCTCTGTGGGGAGATGCTTGGTGTATAGACCTGCCCTTGTGAGAAAGCACCACATAACCTTGTCACAGGGTCACACCAGCCTCTCACCTCCTCTCACTGGGGAAACCATTTCCCCATCAAGTAAGCAACACGAGCGTTCCTGCAAATACGCTGAGCCCTTGTGGTGACCCGAAGCTTTGCTGGCTTCTGCCACTCACAGCATGATACCAACGCTGCGACAAAAAACACACCCCCCGCCTTGGTCTCCACAAGTTTCCGTCCTCTAGTGTCCCAAGGCTGCCTATAAAGAGAGGACACAGCCCAGACCCCAGCAGGAGGCTGCAGCTTCAAGTCTCGAGTCCAGCTCCACTGGGCCCACCTGACTCTCTCACCCACCCAGCATCATGGAGGTCCCCGTGGCCGCCCTGGCTGTCCTGCTGCTCACCGCGGCCCTCTCTGCCCACACCTGCTCTGCCAGCCGTGAGTCCGCCTTCCCTTCCTTCTGGCCTGTCCCCAACACTTGGCTGGGGCTTGGGCCACAGTGCCGAAGTCTTTCACCTGAGCCCTTAAGTAGAGAGCTTTAGAGAGACTTCAGACACTATTTCCTGAGCAGAATTTTCCTTCCCAAGGGGGATTTTAGCAGTTCTATTCTCTGGCTCTGAGAGAGTGGTGGGGAGGCCCATTTTATGGATTCCTGGGAAAATGAGGCCCAGGTGGGATTCTGACAAAAGCTGGAATCTGTGTCCAGTGGGCTCCCAGTGTAGCCTTTGGTCTCCTCTGGAATCCAGTTGAAATAACACCACTTCCTCCTGGATTCCCCCGCCCCCACCCCCACCCCCCGCACTGCGTCCTGCAGGTCTCCTGACCCTCGAGGGGCCGCTGGCTGCCTTTCCCCATGAACAAGGACTTACCACGGTCTGTCCCTCTCTCACAGTTGGTGCCAACACCCCGACCGCCTGCTGCTTCTCCTTCGTCTCCCGGCAGATCCCGCGCAAATTCGTGGACGACTATTATGAGACCAGCAGCCAGTGCTCCAAGCCCGGCATCATGTAAGGGCCAGCCTTCCTGCCCGCCCTGGGGAAGAAGCCTGGGGGTCTGAGGCACCTCCTCGGAGCTCAGGACACCAGGGGGGCCCCTGCCATCTTTTCTCACCTGGTTTGGGGCCTGCAGAGGGTCCTGAGGGTCTGCCCCTGGGCAGAGGAAGGAGAGGGAAGGGGTGACAGCAGGAAGCTGTCCTCTCTCATTTGCCAAACAACGATGCTGGCTTTCCGAGGGGATCCCCATAGGAGACCCAGGAAGGTCTGTGAACCCCAGAGTTAAGGGGACATGATTTGAGCATGTGGACAGGCCCTGAGATGTCCGGGGCAGAAGGAGGGAGAGGTCCCTGGGGGCTCAGGATCCCCCCAATGCTGCACTCACCAGTGTGTAACCCTTCTGCTGCTCTCCACAGCTTCAAGACCAAAAGAGGCCGGCAGGTCTGTGCCGACCCCAGTGAGGACTGGGTCCAGGAATACATCACCGACCTGGAGCTGAATCCCTGAGTTGCCTGGGAGCTGCAGGGAAGATGTTCCCTCTATGGACAGTCGGGGAAGCAGGGCGATGACCCTGGGACTCCAAAAGGCACCTCTTCTGTGGGTCACACCCCATCCCCAGCCACTCACTGGGGCCCTCCTTCACTTTAATGTCTCCTATTTAACTTTTGTCATTTATTTCCGCCGTCGAAGTGTGTGATGTCATGAATATCTGCTCTGACCCCCTCTTCCCCTTCCTCCGTAACTGTCCTCACTCTCAGTACTTGGATCAATCAGTGTGATTGGCGCTCTCCTGGCACCACTCGTATCATACATGCCAAACAACAAATGCTGGTTGAGTGGTTTTGCCCAGGACTGTGACTCAAAATATTGAAGGCTCTTCCATAAAAGGTAAACCAGGCTTTTCCTTGTGGTGACTCTTGATTTTGTCTTCCCAGCAGCCAGAATCACAGATTGAGACTAATATTGGGGGGAAAGTAGGGGAATATGAAAAGAGGCAGAAACCACGAGAAAGAAAAAGCATCCTAGAACAAGAACACCAGACATTCCCCTGGAGATGCTGTCCTGGAAAGTTGAAACTGACACTTTTTTTTTAATTAAAAAAAATTTTAAGTAAAAGATTTTCATTTATCTATATTAAAAATTGTTTATATTTTTAACTGTGTTGGGTCTTAGTTACAGCACAAGGGCTCTTTAGTTGAGGTACCAGGGCTTAGTTAACCCCTGGCAGGTGCCATCTTAGTCCCCTGACTAGGGAAGGAACTCGAGGCCCCTGCATTGGAAGGCAGATTGTTAACTACTGAACCACCAGGGAAGCCCTAACACATTATTTTACAACCAAATCATAATTGATACAGTCTAGGAAGTTTTCCTACTTAAATGAATACCAAGGTGATGTGTATTTGTACACACAAATGTGTTTTCATGAATGATTTCCTCAAAATGATGGCTAACTCTTATTGAGGGTTTACTGGGTGCTGGGTTTGATGCTAAGTGCTTACAGTAGTGCTGTGCTGAGTGTTTGCCTTGGTGACAGTCTAGCCAACCCTGCCTGCAGTCTAGCAAGGATCTCCTACCCGCCAGTTGACTGAGAGCTTTGCTCACCTTCTCCATTGTTCTGCACTCTGCTTTGTGGGGGAATGTCCTTCAAGCCACATCTGAGCTGAGGTTTGGGAGCTAGAGTGGTCAGTTACATATAATTATAGGGGGAAGAATTCTTTAATATAAGCATGTCCCATGCAATTGCTGAGACATGCTTATACAAAAATTATTTGTTGTGTATCTGAAATTCAGTTTTAACTGGCATTCCTGTCTTTCACCTGGTAACACTACTCGGGGTGCACATCTCTCATAAAGGCTGCCTATTTCCTGTTAGAGTTGAGTAACCCAGGGTTGGTTTGAAGGCAGAGTAGTGCTTTTCAACCTCGAATTCACATTAGAATCATTTGGGGGAGCTTTATACTTTTTAATTAATTAATTTTAGCTGCACTGGGTCTTTGTTGCAGTGCACAGGCTTCTCACCGAGGTGCCTGCCTCCTGCTAAGTCACTTCAGTCGCGTCCGACTCTTTGCAACCCCATGGACTGTAGCCCACCGGGCTCCTCTGTCCATGGGATTCTCCAGGCAAGAATACTGGAGTGGGTTGCCACGCCCTCCTCCAGGGGATCTTCCTGACCCAGGGATTGAACCCTCGTCTCTTATGTGTCCTGCATTGGCAGGAGGGTTCTTTACCACTAGCGCCACTGGGAAGCTCCTCTCACTGAGGTGGTTCCTCTCACTTTCGTGCACGGGCTTCACTAGCTGTGGCATGTAGACTCTAGACCTTGTGCTCAATAGTTGTGGCAAACGGGCTTAGTTGCTCCTTAGCAAGTGGACTCTTTCTGAACCAGGGATCAAGCCTGTGTTCCCTGCATTGGTAGGTGGATTCTAAACCACCGGACTACCAGACAAGTCCACGGGGAGCTTTCTAAAAACTTCATTGCCAGGAGCTCGCCTCCAAAGTTAAGGATTTAGTGAGGTCTAGGTGAAACCTGGGCGTCAGTAATTTTAAAATGTTAATGTACAGCTAGTTTGAGAGCCGATGTTGGAGTGTAGTCATAACCTGTTTTTGGCTGGTCTTGGGGTTTCAGAGGAAATACAACTCCCTTCCAGTTTTTCAAGGCTTCTGATCTGTTTTTTTGGTCAAGTCCGTTGGATGGTTAATTAGCAGAAAATCTGTCAGCTACTGTTACTTTTAGAACAGGGATTTAAGACTCCTCCTCTCTCACAGTGCTGGGAGCTCTGGGCCTCCGTTTTCGCCACCACAGCCCCCATGTAACTGGCTCTGGGCTCCACACTGCCCTCTGCTGATGAAACGATGCCACAGGCGGGGAGGTTGCCCTGATAAGCTCCCTGCCTGCAAACGCATCCCACAAGCCCACCTCCTCACAGGGAACACGAGGGTTGGTTTTGTTCACAGGATGAATTTCTTAGAGGAGGGGTCTGAGAACAGGATGAACCGGGCTGTTTATGGATTCCACTTTTTGTCCTTTCTAGTCTCCCATCCTGTCATTTCTGCTCATATTAACCTTAGCTTGGAGGGGAGAATTCTGCTTTTCCAGATGACTGATTTCTCAACCAGCAAGCAGAAAGGGTTTCTCTTAAGCAAACTAATTTTTTTTTCCTTCTCTGCTATCGGAGGAGGGGCCAGTTTCAAGGTGAATTAGTCTCTTTCTTAGAGGGCTTTGCTGATGTAACATGAAGCAATCAGTCTTCAACATTCTGCATTTTCCTTTTTGATGCAAACTTGGTAGGCAGATTCTCATCTTGACCAGCTGTCGTGCTGGTTAGAGATGTCCTCCCTGACTTTGACCTCAGCTACTGCCCTCAGCCAAGGTCACTTTTGCGATCTGCTGCTTGCAGCACTGCCGTCTATGTCATGTATACCTGTGGCGGATTCATTTTGATATTTGGCAAAACTAATACAATTATGTAAAGTTTAAAAATAAAATAAAATTAAAAATAAAAAAAAAAAACAAAAAACAAACAAAAAAAACACCTCATAAATATGTCAGCTCGGGATGACAGAGGATGAGATGGTTGGGTTGCATCACCAACTCAACGGGTTGGTGCAAGTTTGAGCAAGCTCCGGGAGATAATGAAGGACAGGGAAGTCTGGGGTGCTGCAGTCCATGGGTTTGCAAAAAGTCGAACATGACTGAGGGACTGAACAACAGCAAATCAGAAAAGCTGGCTCCATCTGACTTAACTGATGATACTCAAACTTGTTATTAATAGTTTGCATAACTAAAGTTACAAGAAGTAGATTACCTTCAGGCAAAACTTGATCCAGAAAAAAAAAAAAAAAAGGAAAAAAGCCAACTTGATCCAGTGGTCCTTAAAGTATCACCACAAACCATGTTCCTTTCTGAACTTCTGATCTCCCTTCAATTTGAGAGCTTCCTCCTAGGACATCAACTGTAGCCAGCTTGCTTGCAGTCCCCACCAGCCCGCCTTGAAACGCCTTCGTGTGGTTTCAAGGAAAGAGGTAACGATCTCTCCTCACAAAGGGTGGAACCCAGCAGGTGGGCCACTCTTGCTTCTTCCTGTGGATGCAGAATGAACTTGTCCCCTTCCTGAGCCAGACTGAGTGGGAGAAAAGAAACTGACATAAGAGACAGGGCAGAGAAAGGAGTGTGGGGGCAGCCATGCTCCCATCACATGGAGTGAATTTCCTCTTTGTCAAACCAACTTGTGGAAGGTTCTGGAGCTTTTTTTTTCCCCTCAAAAAAAGCTTTGAATTTTGTATCGGGCTATATATTGGGCTATAGCTGATTAAAAGTGTTGTGATGGTTTCAGGTGGACAGCAAAAGGATTCAGCCATACATATATTACATGTATCCATTCTGCCCCAAACCACCCTCCCATCTTGCCTGCCATATAACATTGAGCAGAATTCCCTGTGCCATGCAGTAGGTCCTTGTTGGTTATCTGTTTTAAATATGGCAGTGCGTATGGAAGGTTCTGGAGCTTGAGCATTCTTCTCATTGACACTACACAGATTGGGGAATTATATATCCCACCTCATCTGAAGAAGACCCCATTTTTGCTGGTTATGCTAGAATATTACTAACAGTATCCTCTTTGTCTCTCAAAATCGTCATCCTAACAATAGTAGGTCTACGGCTTGAAGGGTCTCCAGTGACATGTGCTCGGTGAGATGGTCTCAGAGTTGATATCCATAAAGGTCCCTGACTGTGTGGGCAACGGATGCTGAAATCCAGTCTGCATGCCGCCTAGACAGTCTTACATCCAACACAGGGCCAGGTGTGCTCCAAGAGGGAGCCTTTTTTTAATGTCCTTAGGCTAGCAACGGCCCGGGTGTGCTGCCAATGGTGTGGGTGGAGGGAGAGGTGAAGGATGCAGGCAAAAGTGGGGTGCTGACATCAGGGAACTAGGCAAAGAAAGGACCCACAGAACCCCCTCCATGCAAAGAAATGCATGTGCTGCCCAAGAGAGCATCAGTGGCTTGTTGGCATTAAAAAGAGAGGCAGAGAAGACAAGCAGAAGGGAACAGGGACTACATCTGTGTACATTTACAAGAACTTCTCTTTACTCCATTATCACCCCACATAGACGCCTTCTCCCCAACACACCAGAAGAATTAGGCCTTTAAAAGAGAGGAGGGGAAGGGGTCCAGGACCACCTAAAGCCTCATCTTGCTCCAAAAACCTCTAAGCCTGATTTGCACCAGTGGGAGGAGTGGAGGGGGTGAGAAGTGGAAATGAGATCAAATTTGAATTGGAGCTTTAAACTAAAAGAATTTTAATTACTGAATGTGGCCAGAAGGTTATGGAATCTGCCCAAATGATGTTAAGGTTGCTGGAAGAAAAGTTCAGCATTTTATGTTTATTTTCTGTAACCGTTAGGATCAGTTCAGTTCCGTTCAGTTCAGTCGCTCAGTCATGTCCAACTCTTTGTGACCCCATGAACCGCAGCACGCCAGGCCTCCCTGTCCATCACCAACTCCCGAAGACTGCTCAAACTCATATCAATCAGGTTGGTGATGCCATCCAGCCATCTCATCCTCTGTCATCCCCTTCTCCTCCTGCCTTTAATCTTTCCCAACACCAGGGTCTTTTCCAATGAGTCAGTTCTTTGCATCAGGTGGCCAAAGTATAGGATAAGGCAGTTAGGATAGGACAGGCTATAGCTGACTAACAACCCCTCAATGGATTAACAAAATAAAAGTTTCTCACTAGCACCAGATCTGACGTAGGTCAGGTTGCTGGTTCTCAAAACTGAGTGTGCGCCAGAGCCACCTGGAAGGCCTGTCTAAGCACAGAGTCCTGGTCCCCACGTGAGAGACTCTGATGCTGCATGTCTGGGGTCCGGCTCAGCTCTGCTTTTCTCATGGGCTTTCCGGTGATGCTGATGGTGCTGGTGCATGAACCACACTTGGAGTAGTACTGACCCCAGAGCAGCTTGCCTCTAGGTGGTGACACAGGAATCCAGGCTGCTACCATCCTGTAGCTATCGATTCTGGAATGAGGAAGGAGACAGAAAAGCCATACTGCTTTTAACTGTCCTGGCCCAGAAGGGACGCACATCACCTCTGCTTATAGTCCATTGACCAGAAATAGTCACAAGAGACCAATTCGTCTGCAATGCAGGGAAACACATAGGCTATTAATGTTTAGGGAGTGCTAACGTCTCTGCCAGTTACTCTCAACAAGAGGTTAACCAATGAAAGGGGGCCTTCCAAGGTGAATTTTTTCTGGATACACCAGGTGGCTAGTGGGATCTTAGTTCCCCAGAGACTGAACCTATGTTCTTGGCAGTAAGAGCCGAGTCCTAACCACTGGGCCACCAAGGAACTCCTGACCAGTGTGAACTTGCAGTCTACGCGTACTTACAGCTGCCCAAATGAAAGGTATATTCCATATTCAGAGTTTTAAATTAATACCATTGATATCTTTTCATCTCAGCACATTCATAGCAATACTTCTTCCTTTTCAAGGGTTTCATATGTATTATGTGGGTGTACTATGGTATTTTTAACATTTAGAACGCTTGTGCACTGGTTTTTTGTTAGTTTGTTTTTGGCTGCGCTGGGTCTTTGTTGCTGAGAGCAGGCTTTCTCTAGTTGGAGCCGTCGGGGGCTTCTCTTCATCGTGGTGCACAGGCTTCTCACTGCCGTGGTTTCTCTGGTTGTGGAGCGTGGGCTCTAGGCTTATGGGTGAAGCGTATGGGCTTCAGTAGGTGCAGCACACAGGCTCTCAGGAGTTGTGGCTCGCAGGCTTAGTCGCTCCTTGGCATGTGGGGTCCTCCCAGACCAGGATCGAACCCTTGTCCCCTGCATTGGCAGTCAGATTCTTAGCCACTGTGCCACTAGGGAAGTCCATGTACTATGATGTTTTAGACTATTGTCTCTCTCTCTTTTTTTTGATGAATTTGTTTCTCTTTCATTGCTTTCACTAACAGGTCTGCAAAGAACTGTGTGCCGACACCTTTATATCTTTACGTGGTGTTTCTTGAAATAGATTTCTCGAAATAAGATAGATTGAAGGGTTTGTACATTTTAAAATCTGCTAGAAACTGTCATTATGCTTCAAAAACCCTGACCATCAAAATTCCACTTTTTAATACTAAAAAAATAAAGTGCTAGTGTTAAGTTGCTTCAGTCGTGTCTGACTCTGTGACCCTGAGGACTGTAGCCTCAGGCTTGTCTGTCCACGAGATTCTCCAGGCAAGAATACTGGAGTGGGTTTGCCACGCCCTCCTCCAGAGGATCTTCCTGACCCAGGAACTGAACCCTCGTCTCTTGTGTCTCCTGCATTGGCAGGTGGGTTTTTTTTTTTTTAAACCACTCATGCCACCTGGGAAAACAGAGATTTTAAAACAAAACAAAGTGAGTAGGGCTTAACAAAAAGTAATATACATTTGTATTTCTCATAAGCATGTAGAATTTCTCCCTCTTGAATTTTACAACAGAGACTCTGATTTAGTCTAACTTTCTTATTCTTAAAAACATAATCTAGGCCAGGACTCAGGAAAGTTTTCCATGAAGGGTCAGATAGTAAATGTTTTGGGCTTTGCAGGCATACAGTCTCAGTGGCAATTATTCCGCTCTGCCATAGTAGTGGGAAAGCACCCACAGACTCTATGGAATGGAATGGATATGGTTGTGTTCCTCTGAAATGTTATTTGTTAAGACAGATATCGTGTTGGATTTCTTTTTTTTGGCCATGACACATGGCATATAGGGATCTTGGTTCCCCAACCAGGGATCAAGCTGGTGGCCTCTGCAGTGGAAGCTTGGAGTCTAAACCACTGGACCACCAGATAAATGGCTTTGTGCTGGATTTGTTCTGAGGACTGTAGTCTGCTAAACCTGATCTTGGAGAAGGCAATGGCGCCCCACTCCAGTACTCTTGCCTGGAAAATCCCATGGATGGAGGAGCCTGGTAGGCTGCAGTCCTTGGGGTCGCTAAGAGTCGGACACGACTGAGCGACTTCACTTTCACTTTTCACTTTCATGCCTTGGAGAAGGAAATGGCAACCCACTCCAGTGTTCTTGCCTGGAGAATCCCAGGGACGGGGGAGCCTGGTGGGCTGCCGTCTATGGGGTCGCACAGAGTCGGACACGACTGAAGCAACTTAACAGCAGCAGCAGCAAACCTGATCTAGATAATTGATCTAATAAATCATTTGTCTGGAAGTCTTGTTGCCTATATCAGCTGATTATTTTTTTCTTCTCTGATGTTAGCCATTGATTTTGTGGCTCCATGGATTCTAAGAAAATCATATTCAGGTAACATGTCTATTGCCACATGCATCTTATTAAGAAGAGTGGTAAATTCTATTGACTAATTCTGTGGTTTTTGGTTTTTTGGCTTCATGTAAATCACTTGGGAATTTGGGGAAAAATCTAGATTCCTTGGTCCAAATTCAAGAAATTCTGATTGTGACTATTTTAAACAATCTTGCCAGATGGTTCTGAGCTGCTTGGAGAAATGCTGATATTGGTTTGTATTTCAGTTATACTATTTATTAGCTACATGACAGTGGGTGAATTGTTTCAATTCTCTGATCCAACAACATGTTTACTTCTATCAAACGGGGATACTTAGCTCTTGGTGGAATTGTTAGGATTTAAAGAACGATATATAATTCTTGG
Source organism: Bos mutus (assembly GCF_027580195.1). Taxonomy (NCBI): domain Eukaryota; kingdom Metazoa; phylum Chordata; class Mammalia; order Artiodactyla; family Bovidae; genus Bos; species Bos mutus. Next base: position 47,750,248 of record NC_091635.1, read on the forward strand.
GCTTCCCTGGTGACTCAGATGGTAAAGAATCTGCCTGCAATGCAGGAGACCTGGGTTTGATCCCTGGGTCAGGAAGATCCCCTGGAGAAGGGAATGGCAATCCACTCCAGTATCCTTGCCTGGAGAATCCCGTGGACAGAGGAGCCTGGTGGGCTACCGACCACAGGGTCACAGAGAGTCAGACTCGACTGAGCGACTAAGCACAGCACACAGCACAGACTTCAGTGCATGAATATATAACAAGAATGAATTTACCTGAATCATATAGATGATGCACTAAGTGCTAGCATTTTATAAAAGAATCATTATTTTGCAAAATCGTCTTCCAGTTTTAACTTTCAGGGTATGTTGCCTCTAGATGTGTTTCAAACCTAAAGCCCGGCCCTCAGGCTGGGGCACGAGGGCGCCAACAGGCCTGTTTCACAGAGAGGCTGCTCTGTTTCAGCGTGCTGTTCATGCCGTGCCCTGAGGCTGGTAGCCTGTTTTCCCTGATTGTTACAGTCCGGAGGGACCCAGGAATGCAAGCCCCTGTGGCAACTGGAGTCAGGCGTTCACTGGGCATCCCCCGGAAGCAGCTGCAAAGCCCAGACACCAGATGGAAAAACTTGGGCCTCATCTTGCTCCTTCAGGTGTGTGTAAAAGCCCTTCTCTGAGGGACGCACATGTCCTGGAGTGTGGCGGGGATGAACACAAAGACAGTGCCCACTGCTTGGAGGATAAAGATGTCATGGGCGGAGGAAAAAACAAAACCATCACCACCACCACAAAAAACCCAGTGCTGACGACTGGCTTTGGTAGAGAGCAGGAAAAGAGCAAAATGGTTCTACCATGCCCATTCCTGGAGACTATCCCAGCGGCCGGCCCCTCAGGCCGCTGCTTTACGATGAGTGAATGTGAGTCTTTGTCATCAAGCCTGGCGCTTCTGTGCTGGTTCCTGGGGCGAGTGAGCTTGCCTCAGGAGCCCCTTAAGAGGCATTTCTCAGTTTGCTACAGCCCTTTGGGTCTCGTGGACACATGCCCCATTGGTTTTCGAAGCCAGATGTTTAGAGAGCTCATTTCTCAAGGGCTGTTCTTAAAAGTCGGGCAAAGAACTTTTCAGGTAAAAGTTCTCAGTTGTTGGGTTGCAAGTCCTTTGCTTCCTGGGGAGAAGCTCCTGGTTTGTGTGTTCCCTCCTGACTGTGGGTGGTCACGCTGAGGTTGAGGTTAATGGCCAGACCACATTTCAGACTCTCCTATCCCCCTCTCATGAGGCACTTTGGAAAAAAAAAAAAAAATTGAGTTTTTTTTTTTACAATACTGCATTAGTTTCAGATGAGCAACGTGGTGATTCAAAATTGGTATAAATTATACTCCATTTATAGCTATTATGGGGCTTCCCAGGCTGTGCTAGTGGTAAAGAATCTGCCTGCCAATGCAGGAAATATAAGAGACGCAGATTTGATCCCAGGGTTGGGAAGATCCCCTGGAGGAGGAATTGGCAACCCATTCCAGTATTCTCGCCTGGAGAGGCAAGAGGAGCCTGGCGGGCTACAGTCCATAGGGTTGCACAGAGTCGGACACGACTGAAGCGACCTAGCAAGCATGTAGCTACTGTAACATATCGGTTGCATTCTCTATGCTGTGTATACCTGCAGCTTATTTATTTCACATATAGTTGCATCTCATTACATGTAGCTTGCATCTCTTCATCGTCTCCCTCATCTTGCTCCTCCTCTGCTCCCACTCCCCACTGGTGACTAATAGTTCTTTATATCTGTGAGTCTGTTTCCTTTCCTTACTATTTACTGATTTATTTGTTATATCCCATACGTAAGTAATAACACACAGTATCTGTTTTTCTTTGTCTGACTTATTTTACTAAGCATCATGCCTTCCAAGTTCATCCATGTTATTGCAATTGGCAAAATTTCATTCTTTTTTAATGGTTGAGTAACATTTCCTTGTATGTATATAACCACCTACTCTTATCCATTCATCTATTTAAAGACTGAGGGCAGTTGGGTTGTTTTCATGCCTTGGCAATTGTAAATAAAGCTGCTATGAACACTGGGTTGCATGTATCTTTTCAGATTAGTGTTTTCTCTTTTTCCTGATGTATATCCAGGAGTGGAATTGTTGGATGGTATGGTAGTTCTAGTTTTGTTTTTTGAGGAACCCCCATACTATTTTCCACAGTGACTGCATCAATTTTCAATCCCACCAACAGTGTTCAAGGGTCTCCTTTTCTCCATATCCTCACCAAAATTTGTTACTTGTGGTCTATTTGAACATAGCCATTCTGACCAGTTTGAGGTGATAACTCATTGTGGTTTTGATTTACATTCCTGACAATTAGCAATGTTGAATGTCTTTTTATGTTCCTGTAGGCCATCTGATGTCTTCCTGGAAAAATGCCTATTAGTATTTTCTGCTCATTTTTTAATTGGGTTGTTTGTTTATTGCTGAGTTTCATGGGCTGTTTATATGTTTTGAGTATTAACTCTTTACCAGTCATATCACTTGCAAATACTTTCTTCCATTTTGTAGGTTATCCTTTCATTCTGCTGAGAGTTTCCTTTGCTGTGCAAAAACTTCTAAGTTTAATCAAGTCCCATTTGTTTATTTTTGGCTTTGTTTCCTTTGCTGAAGGAGACAGATCCCAAAAAATATTGCTATGGTTTATGTCAAAGAGTGCTCTGCCTCTGTTCTCTTCTTGTAGGGAAACAGAGCAGGGCCCTGTGGTCTTTGACCTTCCCCTCCCCCGCCACCCTGCCTGTAGTCTGTGGAAAATTTTAGGCAAAGAATAAGTTTAATCAGAGAAGTGAGAAATGCAGAAACAAAGGAAAACAGCCAAAGGAGACCAAAATTAATAACGTAGTCATCGAGCATAGTCGAGGACCTTTGGTTCCTTCTCAAGGGCTGTAGATAATCTTCTGAGCCATATCCTGGAAGCTGTCCTATAGATACCAAAGAAGTTAACTAGATAATGACCAGACTGTATCTATGACATAAGCTGCCACAACTCCGAGAGCTGGCCTCGAAGAAATGGGAAAAAGCAGACCCTGGAACAGAAGGTTAACTGTACCTGAAACAACCAAGATGATGCTGGCAGACCCCTGATGAGCAATTTGAAGATGACTGTTAGAGCTGACGGAGCTGCTTTGCAGCCCTCTCCTGTCTACGAGAGCTCTTGCCCCGATGGTTGCCAGTGAGGGGAGAGCTGGCCTTTGGACAGATGCTCACCTTCACTTCCCACGCCCCTACTTTATTCTGAAATAAAGCAAACTTTCCTTTCCACCAACCTGGCCTGTTTATTGGCTTTTGAGCAGCAAGCAGCCAGACCCCACACATTCTTTCAGAAAGGGTAGTTTTATGGTTTCCAGTCTTATATTTAGGTCTCTAATCCATTTTGAGTTTATTTTTGTATATGGTGTGAGAAAATGTTCTAATTTCCTTCTTTTACATGTAGTCGTCCAGTTTCCCTAGTACCACTTACTGAAGAGACAATCTTTTCTCCATTCTTGCCTCCTTTGTCATAGATTAAATTGAATATAAGTGTATTCATTTATTTCTGAGCTCCCAGTTCTGTTTCATGGATCTTTGTGTCTGCTTTTGACCAGGATCATATTACTTCGACTATTGTAGTGATGTAGTATAGTCTGAAGACAGGGAGTGTGATTCCTTCAGCTCTGTTCTTTCTCAAGATTCCTTTGGCTATTCCGAGACTTAATTTTTTCTATGTAATTTTAAAAATATTTGTTCTAGTTCTGTCAAAATTGCCATTGGTATTTTCATAGGGATTGCCTTGAATCTGCATAATGCCTTGGGTAACATGGTCATTTTAACAATATTAATTTTTCCAATTAATCACTAATAACATGGTATCTTTTCATCTGTTTGTGTTGTCTTCAATGTCTTTCATCAGCATCTTACAGTTTTCCAAATGCAGATCTTCTACTTTCTTAGGTAGGTTTATTCCTAGGGATCGTATTCTTTCTGATGCAATTGTAAGTGGAATTGCTTCCTTAATTTCTTTCTAATAGTCCATTATTAGTGTATAGAAATGCAACAGATTTCTGTATATTAATTTTGTATCCTGCAACTTTACTGAATTCAATGATGAGGTCTAGTAGTTTGTGTGTGTGTGTTTGTGTGTGTGTGTGTGTATTATAGATTTTGTGGTTACTCTGAGGTTTATAAATAGCAATCTATATATATATATATTATAGGTTGCTGATCTCTTAGTTTCAAGCACATTTTAGCAACCCTCCATTTTTATTCTCTTCCCCTTATGATTACTGATCTTGATATCATATTTTACATCTAATTGTTTTGTTTATGCCTTAAACTGCTTATTGTGGATATGGATGATTTTACTACTTCTGTCTTTTAACCTTCCTACTAGCTTAGTAGAGGCTTCCCTGGTGGCTTGGTGGTAAAGAATCCACCTGCCAATGCAAGAGACATGGGTTCAGTCCCTGGGTTGGGAAGATCCCTTGGAGAAGGAAATGGCAGCCCACTCCAGTATTCTTGCCTGGGAAATCCCATAGACAGAGGAGCCTGGTGGGCTACAATCTATGGCACTGCAAAAGAGTCAGACACAGTTTAGCAACTAAACAACAATAACTAGCTTTGTGCATGGTTAATTTACTGATAAGCCTTTTCCTTTCACGGTTTTCATGCTTCCAGTTATGGCCTTTTCACTTACAGATGTCCCTTTAACATTTCTTGTAAAGGTGGTTTGGTGGCATTAAACTCTTTTAGCTTTTGCTTGTCTGTAAAACTTGATCTCTGCATCAAATCCAAATGAAAGACTGTCAGGTAGAGTGATTCTTGGTTGTAGATTTTCCCCTTTCATCATTTTAAATGTATTATTCCACTCCTTTCTGGCCCGTGGAGTTTCTGCTGAGAAGTCCTCTGAAAGCCTATGGGAGTTCCCTTGTGATTAACTTTTTGCTTTGTCAATGCTGCTTTTAATATTCTCTTTAATTTTTGCCATTTCAATTACAATGTGTTATGATGTGGTTCTCTTTGGGCTGATCCTGTTTGAGACTCTGTGATTCCTGGACTCGGGTGTCCATTTCCTTTCCCAGGTTAGGGAAGTTTTCAGCTATTATGTCTTCAGATATGTTATCTGCGGTACTTCCTGGGTGGCGCTAGTGGTAACAAACCCACCTGCCAATGCAAGAGACACAGGTTCGATCCCTGGTTCAGGAAGTTCCCCTGGAGAAGGAAATGGCAACACACTCCAGTATTCTTGCTTGGAGAATCCCATGGACAGAAGAGACTGGCAGGCTATAGTCCTTGGGGTCACAAAGAGTCAGACACGACCGAGCCACTGAACACACATGTTCTCTGCCCTTTTCTTTCTCTGTCTCCTTCTGGGACGCGTATAATGCACATGTGATTATGCTTGATGTTGCTCCAGAGGTCTCTTAAACTCTTCTCTTTATTCTTTTTTTCTGTTCATCCTCAGTGATTTCCACCACTCTCTTCCGGATGGCTGATTCATTCCTGTGTATCATTTAGTCTATTGCTGCTTCCTTCTAGTGTAGTTTTCATTTCAGCTATTGTATTCTTTATCTCTGGTTGTTCTTTACATTTTCTCTTTGGTAAAACTTCCAACTTCTCCCTCTGTTTGTCCCTTCTTCTCCTAAGCTCTTTGATCATCTTTACAATCATGACCTTGAACTATTTCTTGAGTAGATCAGCTATCTCCACTTCACTTTCTTCTTCTGAAATTGTATCTTGTTCCTTCATTTGGAATATGTTCCATTTTCACCTCATTTTGTCTACCTTGCTAATCTTATTTCCACGTATCTGGTAAGTTGGTTATGTTTCCTGACCTTGAAGAAGTGGCCTTTTGTAGATGTCCCAGGAGTCCCCATAGCACACCCGCTGTGGTCACTAGAGCTATGTTCTATAGGGATTTCCCCTATATGGGCTGCTTGGATCCTCCTGTTGTGGTGGGCTACCAGTCAGTAGCGGTGGTAGTCTAGCAGGCTTAGTTGGCTCCTGGTCTGTTGATTGCTAGGCCCTGCCTTGTGTAGAGGTTGACAGTCAGTTCTTGGTGGGGCCCAGTCATAGGGCAGAGCCAAGTGTCAGTCTGGCTGGGGGACCCTGGTGTTAATGCTGGCTCACTCGTGGGAAAAGTTGGGGTGCAGGAGGTCCCCAGGCTGGTGCCCACCCACCAGTGGGTGAATTCAGATCCTAGGGCTAGTGGTTGCCCACAAGTGGACAGAGTTGGGTCCTCGGGTCTGGCTGCAGGTCCAAGAGTTCCAGAACTGGAGTCTGAGTGCTGGTGGGTGCAACTGAATTCTGACACAGCTGGCTGTGGGGTCTAGGGTATCCTGAGGCTTGTGTGGCCATGCTGGGGGCAGGGCCTGAGGCTGGTCAGTCCCCAGGCTGATGTTGGCCCACTGGTGGGTGAGGCTGGTGCTGAGTTTAGGGCCGGCTCTCTGGTGGGCGGGGCCAGGGCCCAGCTGGTCTGAGGTCTGGTGCTGGCCTGCTGGTGAGTGGGCTGGACCCACAGGCCCAGGGCTGAACCCACAGGCCCAGGGCTGAGGTTTTCCGGGGGCTTGTGTTAACCCATTGGTGGGTGAGACAGGTCTAGAACAGGCTTACTGGAGGGAGGGGCTGGGGATTCTGAGGCTATTGCCTGCCCACTGTGGGGTGGAGCTGGGTTCCGGGGTCTCTGGCTATAGGACTCTGGGGGTCCCAGACTTGGCGCCTGCTCACTGGTGTGTAGGGCTGGGTCCTGGGCCCTCTGGTGGGCAGGGCCATGTTCAGAGACGGCCATGTGCTCAGGCAGTCTTAAGGCAGCCTATCTGATGGTAAGTGGGACTGCATCCTTGCCCAGTTAGTAGCTTGGCCTGAGATGTCCCAGTACTGATGCCTATGGGCTGGTGGGTATGGATGGGGCTGGATCCTAAGGCTAATAGGCTGGAGGGAAGATTCCAAAATGTTACTTACCAGCAGCAGTCCAGGTAGAATGGACTCCCCCAAATGGCTGCTGCCAGCGTCTGTGTCCCCAGGGTGAGCTGCAGTTGCCTCCTGCGTCTCTGGGAGACTCTCCAAGATAAGCAGGTAGGTCTGCCTCAGGCTACTGTCAAAGGACTGCTTCTGCTCTGATCCTGAAACAGGTGAGACTTTTGTGTGCCAAAAAGAGTCTCCTTTAAAAGTGGAGACTCTATTTCCCACAGCTCTCTGGGACTCCCAAAAGTAAGCCCACGGGCCTTCAAAGACAAACATTCTGGGGTCTCATCTTCCCGGCCCAGGACCGCTGGCCAAGGAGCCTGAGGTGGGGCTCAGACCCTTCCCTCCTTGGGGAGAACCTCTGTAACTGTAATTCTCCTCCTGTTTGTGGGTTGTCCACCTGGGTGCCCATCTTGACTGTACCGTGACTCCTCCCTTCCTGTCTTGTCGTGGTTCCTTCTTTATATATATAGTTGTAGAAGATCTTTTTTGGTAAGTTCCAGTCTTTTTCACTGATAGGCGTTCTGTAAATAGTTGTAATTTTGGTGTTCCTGTGAGAGGAGGTGGGCACAAGGTCTTTTTAGTCCTCATCTTGCTGTGCTGTTCACTGTGGCTCTTTTCCTGTTTGCTGATGTGAAGTAGCTGCTCAGCTAGTTTTCAGGTCTTTTTGCAGAGGAAATTGTTCAATATGTACCTATAGATTCAGTGTGTCTGAGGGAAGCGGTACATTCAGGATCTCCCTAAGTCACCATCTTGGAATCTTAGGTTTGGTCTCTATCTCCCTCTGCAGGGAAGACAGCTAACTGAATGGCCTGCCTCTTGTTTCAGTTCTGTTTGGGGCTTCCTTGGTGGCTCAGATGGTAGAGAATCTTCCTGCAATGCAGGAGGTCTGAGTTCGATCCCTGGGTCCGGAAGATCCCCTGGAGAAGGGAGTGGCAACCCACTCCAGTATGCTTGACTGGAGAATCCCATGGACAGAGGAGCCTGGTGAGCTATAGTCCATGGGGTCCCAAAGTGTTGGACACGACTGAGTGATTACCACTTTCACTTTCAATCTGATATAAGAAGAGATTTTTCCTGGTCTAAGAAAAGATTTTTCCAGTGAGAGGCTAACTCTGTAAATCACCTATAAAGTAGCAATGAGGTGACTTTACTACTCAGCTGATGACTGGGAAGCAACTGAGCCTGGATTCCACCTCCTGTTGAAAACCCACTCAATTTTCCCAGTCCCACAATAGGACAAGCCCCCACCCCATCTTCTGGGTGTATAGAATTGTATATAATAGAAATCTACAGCTCCTCCAGAAAGAAAAGCCCCTCTAAACAGATAGCCCAAGGCATTTTGAAAATCCACTGGGACGTCCTGTATTTCATTTGGTACCTCTGTACGTAGGGCTTTGGTGATGTGGTCTGACCTGAGCCAGGACCTGGAGGTCAACAGCAAAGGGCAGCAGGAGGACACCCACAAGAGGAGGCCTGGGAACAGAGGGCCATGGTGAGGGGGCAGTGAGGGCCAGAACTACTTGCTGTTGCCCCCTTCTGGGGGGCCAAGCGATGTCCCCTACTCTTAAGACCTAAGCCACGGGCTATGGGGAGATAGAAACTGGGGGTGACGAGAGAGGAAGTTATTAAGCACAGTGGTGCTTTGTTGACTTGTATATGCAAGAGGGGTCTTGGGTAACCACAGGGCTCAGGGTATTTGCAAGAATAGTTCAAGTGCTCACTTAATTTGGGCTGTTTACAGGGAAGTGGTTTCCACAGCGAGAGGAGGTGAGAGATGGGTGTCATCCTGGGACCACACTTAGTTGGTTCCTTCTCATTAGAAGCCCTGCAGTCACAGTTTCCCCCAGCAGAAACTTTTGTTATTCCACAGCTGTTCTCACGGCAAAGACGTGGCCTTTGCAGTGACTCCATGAGTCTCGAGCAGCACGCCTCACTTTAAACCACACCCAGGTAGACAGAGTTGCATGATCCCAAATTGGGCTGCAGGAATGATGAGAGGGTGGGACGCCTTTCAGACACTCACTAGTTCAAGAGAGGCTTATCAAGGGCCTCAATACGCACAAAGCAAAAACATGTTACGTATGTATGTATATGTTCAGTCACTCAGTCATGTCCGACTCTCTGTGGCCCCATGGACTGTAGCCTGCCAGGCTCCTCTGTCCATGGAACTTTTCAGGCAAGAATACTGAAGTGGGTTGCCATTTCCTACTCCAGGGGATCTTCCTGACCCAGGGATCCAACCGCTTCTCTTGCATCTCCTGCATTGGTAGGTGAATTTCTTTACCACTAGCATCATCTGGGAATGGTGCTAACATACGTGCTGCTGCTGCTGCTGCTAAGTTGCTTCGGTCGTGTCCAACTCTGTGCAACCCCATAGACAGCAGCCCACCAGGCTCCCCATCCCTGGGGTTCTCCAGGCAAGAACACTGGAATGGGTTGCCATTTCCTTCTCCAATGCATGAAAGTAAAAAGTGAAAGTGAAGTCACTCAGTCGTGTCCGACTCTTAGTGACCCCATGGACTACAGCCTTCCAAGCTCCTCCATCCATGGATTTTCCAGGCAAGAGTACTGGAGTGGGGTGCCATTGCCTTCTCGGCTAACATACATAAGGAACCTTAAAATGATCTTAACCTTTGACCAAGATAATCCATGTTGAGGAATAAATTTCCTATGTAAACCCATTTAATTTTTTAAATTTACCAAGGCTAGATTTGTACCCCAGCATGTGATCTATGCTAGAGAACATTCCATGTGCACTTGAGAAAAAGGTGAAATCTAATATTTTGGGGTGAAAAGCTCTGTAGATATCAATTAGGTCCAACTGGTCCATTGTATCATGTAAAGCTTGTGTTTCCTTGCTAATTTTTTGTTTGGTTGATCTGTCCATAGGTGTGAGTGGGGTTTTAAAGTCGCCAACAATTATTGTGTTACTGTTAATTTCTCTTTTGATTCATGTTGATGGATGGCAAAAAAAAAAAAAAAAATCACAATATTGCAAAGTAAATTATCCTCCAGTTAAAATAAATTAATTAATTTAAAAAATGAAAACATACATTTAAATATGGAAAAAAAGTTTATGCATAAGAATATTTTGTCCCCAGCATATTGAGAACAATTTAAAATTAGACCTAGTCAGAAAGAGAAAAATATCCTACATTAATGCATATATATGGAAGCTAGAAAAATAGTACTGATGAACCTATTTGCAGGGCAGGAATATGGACACAGAGGTAGAGAATGGACTGTGGACACAGCAGAGAAAGGAGAGGGGGGGACGAGTTGAGAGAATAGCACTGACATATACGCACTACGGTGTGTGAAATCGCTAACTAGTGAGAAGATGCTGAGTAGCACAGGGAGCTCAGCCTGGTGCTCTGTGACGACCCGAGGGGTGAGATGGGGGCGGGGCAGGAAGGAGGCTGAAGAGGGAGGGGATGTATGTATACTTACGGCTGATTCACATTGTCGTAAGGCAGAAACCAGTGCAGCACTGTAAAGCAACTATCCACCAATCAAAAATAAATTTTAAAAAAAGTTTGAAAGGAGAAAAAGAAAAATAGACCTAATTTAAATTGTTTACAATATGAAAATGGTAAAGAAAATTATGGTATCTTCACTTGGTTTGCTATTAGGCAACCTTTTCAAACAATATGATGACATGGGAAATACTTACATTCTAATGATGAGCTTAAAAAAAAATCCAAGATGAAGATTGACCCATTTTGGGACTGGGGAGGTGGTCAGTTCCATTCAGTATTTTTTGTGGATACTGTTCCCAGGAAAAAGGGAGAATAGAAGGAGCAAGGATAGTGTGTCTCCCGTCATCTACCCTTGGTTGATTTAATAATAAAGGGTTCTCCTCTCTTCCTCAATATGGGCAGTTTCAGTAATGATGACTCACTATTCTGAGAGTTCTCTTGATTGCCACCTTCCCCCATCTTCTGCTTTTACAAAGCAGGGTGGGTAGTGTTTGTGGCGGGACCAGTTCTAACCCTCTTAGCATGTTCTGGAATGAACACTAGGCCTATTTTGGGGTTGTGACTTTGCCACCATGAAGAGCTTAATGTCTCAGATTTGGGTAATAGTCATTTACAGAGCAACAGGAAACACACAAATCAGCATCTTCTTGAAAATTAAGTCATTCTGGAAGGGGAAGACTAACAGTTTATTATCTAGACAGCAAAGGAAAAACATATTTATCACACCTTAAGTGTTAGTGTTGTTATCTCAAGAAAGAGAAAAAAAAAAGACAGGAAAAAGACAAAAGACATGTTTTTCCTGACCACCATCTACTCTACGTCCTTCTTGATATCAGAAACCCACAATTCCTTTGGGAAGCCACTCTATCGCAAAGTTCTCAGATTTTAAGTTTATGTGAAATTCATCTAACCACAATCCAGGATATGGTTTTTCCAGTAGTCATGTATGGATATGAGAGTTGGGCCATAAAAAGGCTGAGCACCAAAGAGTTAATGCTTTTGAATTGTGGTCCTGGAGAAGACTCTTGAGAGTCCCTTGGACTGCAAGGAGATTCAACTAGTCAACGCTAAAGGAAATCAGTCCTGAACATTCATTGGAAGGACTGATGTTGAAGCTGAAACTCCAATACTTTGACCACCTAATGTGAAGATCAGACTCATTAAAAAGGACCCTGATGCTGGGAAAGATTGAGGACAGGAGAAGCAGGCAACAGAGGATGAGATGGTTGAATGCCATCATCGACTCAATGGACATGAGTTTAAGCAAACTCCTAGAGATAGTGAAGGACAGGGAAGCCTGGTGTGCTGCAGTCCTTGGGATTGCAGAGTCGGACATGAGTTAGTGACTGAACAATAACAACCTTAATTAGCTTAAGCAGATCAATGAAATGCATCCCCTCAGCCACAGCAACTGGTTAGGAGTTGGACTTCTGACATGTCAGTCAAATCCAAGAGAACCCAGTGACTTTTTTTCCAGTGAAGACACAGCCTCTTTCTTCCCTGAAGAAAATGAACAAGAATTCATGTAACATGATGACCTAGAGAGGTGGAATGGGGAGTGGGTTGGAGGGAGGCTTAAGAGGGAGGGGATATATGTATGTGCTCTGCTGTGCTGTGCTTAGTTGCTCAGTTGTGTCCAACTCTTTGTGACCCCAGGAGCCTGCCAGGCTCCTCTGTCCATGGGGATTCTCCAGGCAAGAATACTGGAGTGGGTTGCCATTTCCTCCTCTAGGGGATCTTTCTGACTCAGGGATCCAACCGTGTCTCTTACGTCTCTTGCTTTGGCAGGCAGGTTGTTTACCTCTAGTGCCAAGTGGGAAGCCCAGAAAGGGCTTTAAAACCTGACAACTGTTGTCAGTAATCTGGAGTCTCAAAGGGCTGTGAATGCAGATATTTATTTCTACTTCAATCTAAAATCAATGTGAATAGACTGTTATATTTAAAGTGGATAATTAACAAGGACGTACTGCGTAGCACAGAGAACTCTGCTCAGTGTTTTGTGGCAGCTTGGATGGGAAAGGAATTTGGGGAGAACGAATACATTAGTCACTCTGCTGACTCTAGTACACCTGAAACTATCACAATATTATTAACAGGCTTTACCCCAATGCAAAATAAGAAGTTTTAAAAAAAGTTAATGTGAATAGAGACAAGGAGATGAGAGACTTAACAGGAGAGCAACCTGGGCTCTGACTGGGTCCTAAGTCCCCCTCCTCACCTCTCCTGTGAAATATTTGCTTATTTGAAGTAGACAATCACCTGCTTGTAAAGGAGCAGGTAAGAGGTAGCTTTGGGCATCAAATATTCATCACTTCTGCATGTTGCCCCATCTCTGCAGGGGCCAAGATAGAAGCAGAGGTCTCCCAGCCCATGGCTAGAGGTAGGGGTGTAAGGGGTGACTGTGGTTTTGAAGGCCGTGCTAGGAGACACACGTTCTCAACCCTAGATAAACTGCAAGATATATGACTAGACAAGCTCTGTCTTTTGGGTTATCAAGCTCATGGAATTGATCGGAAGCAAAGAGATCAGAAGCCTGCTGTTACTAGAAGGGTGTTACTTGCCAGAGAAACTACAAGATCACTCCAAAATAGCTGTAAGCTGCTCAACACCTAGGACAAACTCTAGGCTCCTAACTCACATGGTCAAGAAGTTGGCTGCCCCCCGGGAAAGGGCTTCTCCTCAGCACGCGTGTGTGTCCAAGGAGGACAGTCCCCAGGGAGGTCAACCAGAAAGACCGACCAAGGACCTCAGTCAAGCCTTGGACTCTGAAATGCCCTATACGTTAGTTAGCAGTGCAGTTCCCATGCTCTCCGTTCTCCTTGCTCTCACACTCTTTGTTCACAACACTTGTATTGAGGGGGTAGTGGGCACAATTGTGCTTCTGTTTGCCTTTGGGCTTCCAGACCGTGAGAAGCAGTTCAGCATAAATGAGCAGATTTTGTTTGTCCTAAGATGCTGGAAACCAACAGAAAAGAAATGGTGACACCTCCACTGCTTCTTTGGGGACAAAGCTCTTCCTCCCATTCTCCTGATAGAATCTTCACACTTGTCATGGGTTGACCGGTGCGGTTTTAGGGGAACGGGGCATTTCTTAAAGGAAGGGGATTGTAAAACGCTTTTGGGAAGAAGCTCCATGTGTGTGTACATGTATGTGTGTGTGTGTGTGTGTGATGATAGGAAAGCCTTGGGTGAAAGGACTTGTTCCTTGCTTTGTTCTCATTTGATGAAAGCCATTATGAGGACTTCCCTGGTGATACAGTGGATAAGAATCCACTTGTCAAAATAAGGGACATAGGTTTGATCCCTGGTCCAGGAAGATTTCACACGCCACAGAGCAACTGAGCCCATGGGCCACAACTCCTGAAGCCTGTGCGCCTAGACCTGTGCTCTGCAACTGCAATGAGAAGCCTGTGCACGGCAACGAAGAGTAGCCCCCACTTGCTGCACCTAGGGAAAAGCCGGCAGGCAGCAATGAAGACCCAGTGCAACCCAAATAAATAAATAAATACATTAATTGAAGAGACACGTGTACCCCAATGTTCATCGCAGCACTGTTTATAATAGCCAGGACAGGGAAGCAACCTAGATGTCCATCAGCAGATGAATGGGTAAGAAAGCTGTGGTACATATACACAATGGAATATTACTCAGCCATTAAAAAGAATACATTTGAATCAGTTCTAATGAGGTGGATGAAACTGGAGCCTATTATACAGAGTGAAGTAAGCCAGAAAGAAAAACGCCAATACAGTATACTAACGAATATATATGGAATTTAGAAAGATGGTAATGATAACCCTGTATGCGAGACAGCAAAAGAGACACAGATGTATAGAACAGTCTTTTGGACTCTGTGGGAGAGGGAGAGGGTGGGATGATTTGGGAGAATGGCATTGAAACATGTATAATATCATATAAGAAACGAATTGCCAGTCCAGGTTTGATGCATGATACTGGATGCTTGGGGCTGGTGCACTGGACGACCCAGAGGGATGGTACGGGAAGGGAGGTGGGAGGGGGGTGAGGATGGGGAACACGTGTACACCCGTGGTGGATTCATGTTGATGTATGGCAAAACCAATACAATATTGTAAAGTAATTAACCTCCCATTAAAATAAATAAATTTATATTAAAAAAATAAATACATTAATTAATTAAAAAAAAAGACTTTATGACATCAAGACTGTGAGCTCAGCTGAGCTCTGTTTTCTTCATGCCAACTTAGAGCCCCAGCCAGAAAGTAGTTTTGATAGATGGAATATCATCCATCAAAGGGTAGCTTTGATGATCTCAACTTTGATGATCAAAGTTGAGAATGGAAAGGTGAGCAATACATGTTTATCAAAAAGTAAACCAAATTTAAAATGACAGACTTGTGGTCCAGTGGTTAAGACTTTGCCTTTAGTACAGGAGTGTGGGTTCATTCGATCCCTGGTCAAGAAGTTGAGATCCCCCATGTCTCATAGCCATAAAACCAAAACATAAAACAGAAGCAATTTGTAACAAATGAAATAAAAACTTTAAAATAAAAATTTCTACATTAAAAAAGTACAGAAAATAGTCTCTATTCCTTTAAAGAAAAAAGAATAAAAATTCCATTTCCTCTAAGAAACCACCATAGTTAGCTATTTGATATGTATCTTTCCAAATATGCCTTTGCAAATATGTGTTTATAGTTGTTGAAAGTAAAAATAATATTGCTGTATATGTGTAGTTCTGTAGAACATGTGTAGAGTATCCTTGCATTTACTAGAGGTAAACAGATATCTTTTGCACCTAATATTATGGACAATTTCCACAGATATAGATGTGTGTTATCTTTTTTACCAACCACTGAATATTGCATTGGTGGACACCTCATTTCTCTACTGATTTTATCTTCTGATTGTTTAAGTGCTTGTTTCCATTTGTTTGATGTTTGTAAACCATGCTGCAAAGAATATCGTTGTGTCTATATATTCCTGACCTCTGGTTGTGTTGCTTCAAAACAGATTCTTAGAAATGGAATCAGCGCAAACAATATTTTGGTCCAACAGGATAGGCATCTTAATGTTTGCATATTGAAAAGCAGAGACATTACTTTGCCAACAAAGGTCCGTCTAGTCAAGGCTATGGTTTTTCCAGTGGTCATGTATGGATGTGAGAGTTGGACTGTGAAGAAGGCTGAGCGCCGAAGAATTGATACTTTTGAACTGTGGTGTTGGAGAAGACTCTTGAGAGTCCCTTGGACTGCAAGGAGATCCAACCAGTCCATTCTGAAGGAGAGCAGCCCTGGGATTTCTTTGGAGGGAATGATGCTGAAGCTGAAAC
The DNA here is from genome assembly GCF_027580195.1 of Bos mutus. Classification (NCBI taxonomy): domain Eukaryota; kingdom Metazoa; phylum Chordata; class Mammalia; order Artiodactyla; family Bovidae; genus Bos; species Bos mutus. The sequence continues at coordinate 47,765,995 of NC_091635.1, forward strand.
TCCAGTACTTTGGCCACCTCATGTGAAGAGTTGACTCATTGGAAAAGACTCTGATTCTGGGAGGGATTGGGGGCAGGAGGAGAAGGGGACGACAGAGGATGAGATGGCTGGATGGCATCACTGACTCGATGGACGTGAGTCTGGGTGAACTCTGGGGGTTGGTGATGGACAGGGAGGCCTGGCGTGCTGCAATTCACGGGGTCGCAAAAGAATCGGACACGACTGAGCGACTGAACTGAATTGAATGTTGAATTGTACTCTAAAGAGTTTGATCACTACAAATCTAAACTAATTTGGGTATGAAAATTAGATTATTTTCAACAAAATGAAATAATTGTGGTTCATAAAAGTTAATATCTGTTTGATTTTCGTACAAGTCTTCTGAATTTCTCTTTCTTCTACAAACAGGACTCTAACTATAAAACAGGCAATCTATTAAATAACCGAGCTTTCACAGTAAACCTATAAACAGAATCCTGTTCCACATGTAGGCTGGTTGTCTTTTCCTTCTCTAACATTAATCATTTATTTTGTGGAGCACGGATTCTAGGAAAAGAATGTACACTATATCTGTTACCTTATGCAGATATACAGCACATTTGGAAAAGAGAGGTGAATTCTAGTGACTATTTCAGTGGTTCTCAGCTGTTAACATTCATGTGGAATGGTTGATAAGCTTGGTAGAATATCAACTCTCAGGGACATACCTGGAAAATTCTGATGTAAGGGGCTTAAACAATCATTGCTTGCGACTTGAATACAGGTGAATTGCATTTGGGGAAATAACCTGGTTGGTGATGAAGAGCAAAGTCTCTCGTTATGTCAGAATCTAGCTTCAGAACTCAATGGTGCTGTTTGTTCACTTGCTGTGTGATCTTGTCCAAGTTGCTTAACCTCTCTGACCCCACAGCCTCAGTTTACTGTTCCATCAAATGATAATTTAATAGCATTTAGACTATATTATTTCACTGTGAGGATCAAATGAACACAGCAGAAAAAGCCCTCAGCCTGGAGTAAATCTCATGTTAGCTGTTGTTATTAAGAAAGTTTGATTTATCATAAATATATACTACAGATACTCTTCTTAATGGTATCCATTATGATTTGATACATAAAATACTCACAATTTCAGTGTTCTGGAAATGTGAGACACACATTCCAGTGTGTTAACTGAAAAAAAATGGACAGTCTAAAAGTTGAGAGTTAAGATTTATTGGTGGGCAAAACTGAGCACTTAAGCCCAGGACGCAGTATCTCAGATAACTTGGAGAGACTGCTCTGTAGAGGCAAGGTGAGGAGCCAGGATAGACATAAAGGAGTTTTTGCAATGAAGACCAGGTAGCTGGGACATCCAAAGATTCCTGCTAATTAAAGAAAACCAGATATCTCAAGTTAAGGAATTTAGCCCTTTTGTACATATGGGGAGAGGCAAGAGGGTGGGGTCACTGAAATATTCCTGTGATGTACACCTCTGCTGTCTGAGTGTCTTCAAGGTGAACTGTTGGGGTGACTGTAGTGGTTGATGGCTAGATGCTGGGCATCCTGTTTCTATCCTGAGTTCCCTCAGGGCTCACTGTCAGGGCAGCTGTAAAGTGATGGCTTGATGTTTGCAGCATCCTTCCTTTATCCATATGGCAGTCACCATTGTTCAATCACAACTGTCAAACGGAGTAGCTGTATGGCATGTAGCCCCCTCTTCATCTTTCTCAAGTTCCCTCCATTTCCCATCTTCCTATTCTTTAACTTACTATGTCTTTCAACCAGTGATTCTTTTTTTAAAACTTATTTTTAATTGGAGTATAGTTGATTTACCATGCTGTGTTAGTTTCTGCTGTACAGCAAAGTGAAATAGCCACACATATACACATATCCAGGCTTCCCAGGGGGTGCTAGCCATAAAGAATCTGCCTGCAATGCAGGAGCCACAGAAGATGCGGGTTCGATCCCTGGGTCAGGAAGATTCCCCTGGAGGAGGGCACAGCAACCTACTCCAGTATTCTTGCCTGGAAAATCCCATGTACAGAGGAGCCTGATGGGTCCATAGGTTCCAAAGAGCCAGATACAGGTCATTACAGAGCACAAAATAAAAGTTCTCTGTGCTATACAGTAGGATCTTACTAGTTATCTTTTATATATAGTAGTATGTATTTCAGAGAAGGCAATGGCAACCCACTCCAGTACTCTTGCCGAGAGAATCCCAGGGTCGGCGGAGCCTGATGGGTTGCTGTCTATGGGATCGCACAGAGTCGGACACAACTGAAGAGACTTAGCAGCAGCAGCAGCAGCCGTATGTATTTATCAATACCAATCTCCCAGTTTATCCCCTACCCCTTTTCCCCTTGGTAATCATGTTTGTTTTCTGTATCTGTGACTCAGTTCATGTTTTGTAATTGGTTCATGTGTACCATATTTTTTAGATTCCGTATATAAATGATATCATATGATGTTTGTCTTTCAGAGAAAGTCAACCAGTCATTCGGATTTGCCAGATAAACAAAACCAAACTCGAAGCTAGTTTACTTTCCGAAGGAGCATCTTTATTATTTCGCTGGGCTGAACACAACACTGAACAGAAACCTCCAGTACACAGTGTCGGTCTTGCGGCATTGGCGCCATCTCCTCCTCTAACAAGCTGGCGACAGTCGCTCAACTGTCTCCACAGTGCAAGTGAAGGTGGGGCGGGAAGGCTGGTGAAAAGGTATCTCGGGACCTCTTGGAGCAAACAGTCCCAGACCCCAGTGGGGCATTGAAATTAAATTACAAATATTAAATAGTATATATAAATAAGTTGCAATTTCAGTTAGGGACGAGTCCCAGAGTGTGGCTGTTTGACAACAACCAGCGCACAGGAGAGGTAGCTATGGAGGCGACAGGGGTGCTCCCAAGGCTCAGACCCCCGCTGCTCAGTCAGGCCCCTGAGGTCACTTCGTTCCTCAAAGCTTCCAGGCCACTCAGGGATTCAGCTCCAGGTCGGTGATGTATTCCTGGACCCAGTCCTCAGTGGGGTTGGCACAGACCTGCCGGCCTTTTTTGGTCTGGAAGCTGTGGAGAGGAGTGGAAGGATTACACACTGCGGAATGCAGTAGGGGGAGGCGATCCTGGGGGCCCGCTCACCCCCAACTCTCTGTCCTGAGCAGCTCAGCCCTCCCAGACTCTGTAAGCCTGGCCAGGTCAGGTCACTCCTCAGAGACACAGGTCCTATATATTTGATAAGCCCTGGAGGGCTGGGCCTTCCACGATGGCTCCCTTGACCTGTCTGTGCCTTTGGGTGCTGACCCCCACCCCTACTCCCCACCCCCAAATCCCCCGTCTCCCCAGAGGCGGGCAGGAAGACTGGCACTTACATGACGCCAGGCTTGGAGCACTGGCTGCTGGTCTCAAAATAGTCAGCTACGATTTTGCGAGAAAGCTGCCGGGCGACATAGGAGAAGCAGCAGGCCGTTGGGGTGTCAGCGCCAACTGTGGAGGAAGGGACAGATTGAGCCTGAGTCATAGTTCAGATGAAAAGGCAAGACCCGTGATCTGTGAGAGTGTGAAGAAGACTCACAGGAAGAGAAACAGCCCCACTCAGGGTGCAGACTGGGAGACCAGTCATTGGGAGGTGCTGGGGATTTTGCCTAGAAATTTCCCTGTCTCTGTCCTTTATTTCTGTCTGAACACTTCTTCCTTTTTGACTCTTCACTGTGGGCTCTCTCTTATCACATCTCCCTTCAGGAATTTGTGTCTGGGTCAGAAAATCATTAGCCTTTGGCTCAGTGGTAAAGAACCCGCCTGCCAATGTAGGAAACACAAGAGATGCGAGTTCAATCCCTGGGTCGGGAAGATCCTCTGGAAAAGGAAATGGCACCCCACTTTGGTATTTTTTGCCTGGGAAATGCCAGGACAGAGGAGCCTGGTGGGCTACAGTCTACAGGGTCACAAAAAAATCAGACACCACTTAATGACTAAATAAGAAGTCACATCCCAGCAAAAGAAAAAAGCTTGGCTGTCTCTCATAAGACATCCAAAGGACAAATTCTTGCGGAGACCTAGGAAGGGTTAGTGGAAAACTAACACCACTGGGCAGTAACCAGATTTGGACTCTGCCTTTTACAAACTCATTTGTTTAGGTCTCAGTTTTGCCATCTGTAAAATGGGACTATAACTCCCTCACCCTGGCTCTAGATCTGAGGTTCCCTTTAAAAAGATTAAAAATCTTGAAGAGAACAGCCAAGATGTTTTGCAACCCTTAAAGAGGTTCTCTGTTTTCTCTTGGGGGCTCTCAAGGCCACAAGATTGGCATGGGGCCCCCCTCAGCTACTACCCAGACTCACATGGTGCCGAGAAGACCTGGCTGCAGAGGGCCATGGTGCAGAGGAGAACGGCGAGAGCAGCCACGGGCGCCTTCATGATGCTGCGAGACGGAGTGTGGGCTTGAGCGTCAGTGGAGCCGAGGTGGGACTCGGTGCTTGCTGCTGCCTCTGTCCTTCTGCAGTGGGAGACCATCTCCCTGGCTCTTTATAAAGGCAGCCCTGGCAGATGGGGAAGTGGAATCTGGGGGTGAGGAGGGAAAATTTTAAGCATAGCGGTGCTTTCACGCGGAGTGTTGCACAACTCAGGGTCCCCGACAACCACAGGGCTTCAGGATATCCAAGAATAGCTTCTCTCTGCTATAAGTGTCAGCCCGCAACACATGACTTATTCTGGTTTCATGTGAGGAAATGGTTTCCCCTGTGAGCGTCTGGAGAGGGGTATATGTCCACCCAGGGCTATTCCTGTCTGGTCCCTGCCTCTAACACATTCTGTATCCCAGACTTTTCCACAGAACTGAGAGTGCTGTGCTTCTTCAGTTGCTCTAACCACACGAATAGGGCAGGCGCGATGTTGCCCGGGACGGTGGCCCAAGCCTCCTTTGGATGGAAGGAACTGAATTAAGGAATTCCCGCCAGAGGACCAGGAAGCCTGAGGTCATGTTTCTGTCATTTGCCCATTCATCAAACAGTCACCAAGTGACCAGGGCCACTGGGTTAAATGCTAGTTGAAAATCATAAAGAGAAATTAGATGTGGGTGTTGTTAATATGTCAGGAGCCTAAAAATATTTATGCCCACTAATCTAGAGACCACATTTCTAAGAAAGAGTTCTGAAGAAACAAGCCCAAATACGGAGGTGTCTTCAGAGAGGAAGGTGCTGACCCCAGCGTCACAACTTGAAATAAAGAAATATAAATTTTTCCCTATCAGGGGATGATAAAGTAAGTTAGGCTATACCCACTGTAATGTTTCTTATTAAACCATTAAACTAAATGAAGTAGCAAAAATATAATCAAAACCTCAGTTGTCAAAAAGTAAGATTAAAAAATGTACTAATTGTATTAAATGTACTAATTGTACATTAGTACTAAATGTACTAATTATATACAGAATCATACAAATATATATGTGTACATACACATACTGGTATTAGTATATGTGTATTATACATATTAATTGTAATACACATTAATTGTATTAATATACTAATTGTACATTAGTATTAAATGTACTAATTGTATACAGAATTACTTCCCTGGTGGCTCAGACGGTAAAGCATCTGTCTACAATGCGGAGACCTGGGTTCGATCCCTGGGTTGGGAAGATCCCCTGGAGAAGGAAATGGAAATCCACTCCAGGACTATTGCCTGGAAAATCCCATGGACAGAGGAGCCTGGTAGGCTACAGTCCATGGGGTCGCAAAGAATTGGACATGACTGAGGAACTTCACTGTTCACTATATATGCGTACATACACATATATGGTAAATAGTGTAACCAAATATGTGTGTGTGCAAATACACACATAAATATGATCTAGGAATGGAAAAAATAAAAAGCATTAGAAATAAATGCTCAAAGCATCAATAGTACTTATAGTTGTGTGACAGATGAATGGATGATTAATTTTGTTTTCCTCTTTTTCTGGAATTTTCTCATTGTTTTGTACTAAAAATGTATTACCTTCCTGGCCAGCCCACACATTTATGGACACATTCTGTCTTAAAGCATTTACAATACAACCAGTTGGAAAGCAGATTGTTGTCAGTGGTTCAACTTAAAAGAATTTTTGGATGAATACACTAAGGTTTCTTCCGAATACCTTTGCTGAAATGAAGTCTTGATTTCCATTTCTCTGAATTATTTTGAGGAACATCGTGCTCATGCTAAGTCGCTTCAGCCTTGTCCGTCTCTTTGAAGGGGGTTTCTTTACTACTAGCACCACTTGGGAAGCCCTTCAGGAACATAAGTCTGAATTTGGCATTACTTGAGGAACATAAGTAATGCCCAATTCACGGCAGTTTTCCTTTCCTATTCTTTTCAACTCATAATTTCAATGGTGTGAAAGGGCCTACTTTCTCAGCCAGACATATATTTTCTTTTCTGTCTTTTATTATTTTATTATTATCAGTGGGCATAGGCCACCTCTGGTGGTTCAGATGGTAAAGAATCTGTCTGCAACACAGGAGATGCAGGAGACACAGGTTCGATTCCTGGGTCGGGAAGATTCCCCTGGAGCGGAGATGACTGAAACAGCTGAGCACACACGCATACACATAAAATGGATAACTAGTGGGTACTTACTGTATAAATCACATTTTTACATTGAAAAATAGATTTAGTTCTTTCCAATGATCTTTTGAAAAACGTTACTGATATAATTGCTTTACAATGTTGTGTTAATTTCTGCTGTATGGCAAAGTGACTCGGTTATACATACGCTGTTCTTTAGCTGCTAAGTTCTGCTCGACTCTTTTGTGATCTCACGGACTGTAAGCCCGCCAGGCTCATCTGTCCATGGAAATTCCCAGGCAAGAATACTGGAGTGGGTTGCCATTTTCTTTTCCAGGGGATCTTTCCGACCCAAGGATCAGACCCACATCTCCTGCTTGGTAGGCAGATTCTTTACCACTGAGCCACCTGGTAAGCTCCACTGATACAGACGTGTATATTGTTGTTGTTTAGTCACTCAGTTATTATGTCCAACTCTTTGCATAGACTGTAGCATAGTCTTCCCTGTCCTTCACCATCTCCCAGAACTTGCTCAGACTCGTGTCCATTGAGTTGGTGATGCCATCCAACCATCTTGTCCCCTGTCATCCCCTTCTCCTGCCTTCAATCATTCCCAGCATCAGGGTCTTTTCTGATGAGTCAGTTCTTCACATCAGGTAGCCAAACTATTGGAGCTTCAGCCTCAGCATCAGTCCCTCCAATGACTATTAAGGATTGATTTCCTTTAGAATTGACTAGTTTGATCTCCTTGCTGTCCAAGGGACTCTCAAAAGTCTTCTCCAACACCACAGTTGAAAAGCATCAATTCTTCAGCGCTCAGCCTTATTTATGGCCCAACTCTCACATCCATATATGACTACTGGAAAAAAAATAGCTTTGACTATACAGACCTTTGACAGCAAAGTAATGTTTCTGCTTTTTAATATGCTGTCTAAGTTTGTGATAGCTTTTCTTCCAAGGAGCAAGCATCTTTTACTTTCATAGCTGTAGTCACCATCTGAAGTGATTTTAGAGCCCCCCAAAATAAAGTCTGTCACTGTTTCCATTGTTTCCCCATCTATTTGTCATGAAGTGATGGGACTGGATGCCATGATGTTAGTTTTTTGAATGCTGAGTTTTAAGCCAGATTTTTACTCTCCTCTTCCACTTTCATTAAGGGGCTCTTTAGTTCTTCTTCACTTTCTGCCATAATGGTGGTGTCATCTGCATATCTGAGGTTATTGATATTTCTCCCAGCAATCTTGATTCCAGCTTGTGCTTCATCCAGCACAGCATTTCGCATGATGTACTTTGCATCTAAGTTAAATAAGCAGGGTGACAATATACAGACTTGACATACTCCTTTCTCAATTTGGAACCAGTCCATTGTTCCATGTCTTGTTCTAATTGTTGCTTCTTGACCTGCATACAGGTTTCTCAGGAGGCCAGTAAGGTGGTCTGCTATTCCCATCTCTTTAAGAATTTTCCAGTTTGCTGTGATCCACACAGTCAAAGGCTTTAGCATAGTCAATGAAGCAGAAGTAGTTTTTCTGGAATTCTCTTGCTTTTTCTATGATCCAACAGATGTTGACAATTTGATCTCTGGTTCCTCTGCCTTTTCTAAATCCAGCTTGAACATCTGGAAGTTCTCGGTTCATGTACTGTTGAAGCTTAGCTTGGAGGATTTTAAGCATTACTTTACTAATGTATGAGATGTGTGCAACTGTGCAATAATTTGAACATTCTTTGGTGTTGCCTTTCTTTGGGATTGGAATGAAAACTGACCTTTTCCAGTCCTGTGTCCACTGCTGAGGTTTCCAAATTTGCCAACATATTGAGTGTGGCACTTTAACAGCATCATCTTTTGGGATTTGAAATAGCTCAGCTGGAATTCCATCACCTCCACTAGCTTTATTCATAGTGATACTTCCTAAGGCCCACTTGACTTCCCATTCCAGGACAGCTGGCTCTAGGTGAATGATCACACCATCGTGGTTATCTGGCTCATGAAGATCTTTTTTGTACAGTTCTTCTGTGTATTCTTGCCACCTCTTCTTAATATCTTCTGCTTCTGTTAAGTCCATGCCATTTCTGTCCTATATAGTGCCCATCTTTGCATTGGTATCTCTAATTTTCCTGAAGAGATTTCTAGTTTTTCCCATTCTATTTCTCTCCTCTATTTCTTTGCACTGATCACTGAGGAAGGCTTTCTTATCTCTCCTTGCTATTCTTTGTAACTCTCCATTCAGATTGGGTGTATCTTTTCTTTTCTCCTTTGCCTTTCACTTTTCTTCTTTTCTCAACTATTTTTAAGGCCTCCTCTGACAACCATTTTGCCTTTTTGCATTTCTTTTTCTTGGTGATGTTTTTGATCACCAACTCCTATAGAATGTTATGAACCCCCATCCATAGCTCTTCAGGCACTCTATCAAATCTAATCCCTTGTATCTATTTGTTACTTCCACTGTAAAATCATAAGGAATTTGATTTAGGTCATACCTGAATGGCCTAGTGGTTTTCCCTACTTTCTTGAATTTAAGTCTGAATTTTGCAATAACAAGTTCATGATCTGAGCAATAGTCAGCTCCTGATCTTGTTTTTGCTGACTATATATACAAATATATATGTGCATATATAGCATACATACTATATATATATATGTTCTTTTAAATTATGGTTTATATTTTCTAACAATCTTTATCCTCTAGATGCCCCCAGTCCAATAGGAGCAGGTAGAGTATAAACAGGCAACCATAGCACTTAGCAGAAAGCACTAAAATTCTTAGGAGATAAATAGAAGAAAGCTCAGAACAAGAGGAGGAGGCAGTCATAGGCTTCCTTGAGAGGACAGGGAAAGGTGTCCCAGAAGGGATAGAACTATTGGTCTTGAAAGTGACACAGGATTTCAACATACAGACAGTGTGGCAATAGATGACTTGACCAGCTGATACAGAGTCACAGGTGTGAGATTGCTGCATCAGAGAGAGAAGTGGGTTGTTCTGATTCAGCTGCAGGATGGAGGAGCAAATAAGAGCGAAGAAGTTAAATTTGGGCCAGTCCAAGAGGGCTTTGAATTGTCCCAAAGGAGCTAGAATAATGGAGGAAATAAGACATAAGCCAAGTGAGACCACACCTTAGGAATTCTGTCCTTCCTTTGTCTGTACAGTTACTTCTCTTAAAACACATGAGCCGTGTTTCCATCCATCTCTATGATTCTTGATGCTGGTCCTGAGGGAGGTGAAGCAAAGGCAAGATTTGGGGCAATAGCAGATTTCACTGGGGCTGTAGCATTCAGCTGTCTTTCTTGGTTACTGTCAATTAAAAACAAATGGAGTCTATCACCTGCTTCATTGGAAACCTAGTCATAGGCAATGCCTCCTCCTCACACCCACCCTACTCTGCTCCAGTCCTCAATCAATTCCTCGAATTGCATTCCCTTCTTTACTCTTCAGGGAACCCCCTTCACACTCGTGATTCAGTTTCTGCAAGTGGATGAATTTGAGTTGAGGAGGGTGAGAAGGAGGAAATGGAAACTGCTGAATCAATCACATTTCTGATAACAGACCTTATTATCTACCTCTACCATTACTGTACTTTCCACGTTGGGCAATAATTAGTTACCTAGGTAGCTGTCTCTTCACAAACTTAGAAGATGTTCTGTTGATTTTACTGATTTTTTATTTTAAAACAAATTTATTTTTAAAAAATTTTTATTATCATTTTTTTTAACTTTACAATATTGTATTGGTTTTTGCCATTCATTGACATGAATCCACCATGGGTGTACATGTGTTCCCCATCCTGAACCTCCCTCCCACCTCCCTCCCCATCTCATCCTGCTGGGTCATCCCAGTGCACCAGCCCTGAGCACCCTGTCTCATGCATCAAACCTGGACTGGCGATTCATTTCACATGTGTTAATTTACATGTTTCAATGCCATTCTCCCATATCATCCCGCCCTCACCCTCTCCCACAGAGTCCAAAAGACTGTTTTATACATCTGTATCTCTTTTGCTGTCTTGCATACAGGGTTATCGTTACCATCTTTCTAAATTCCATATATATGCATTAGTATATTGTATTGGTGTTTTTCTTTCTGGCTTACTTCATCTGTATAATTGACTCCAGTTTCATCCACCTCATTAGAACTGATTCAAATGTATTCTTTTTAATGGCTGAGTAATACTCCATTGTGTATATGTACCACAGCTTTCTTATCCTTTTGTCTGCTGATGGACATCTAGGTTGCTTCCATGTCCTGGCTATTACAAACAGTGCTGCGATGAACATTGGGGTACACGTGTCTCTTTCAATTCTGGTTTCCTCAGTGTGTATGCCCAGCAGTGGGATTGCTGGATCATATGGCAGTTCTATTTCCAGTTTTTTAAGGAATCTCCACACTGTTCTCCATAGTGGCTGTACTAGTTTGCATTCCCACCAGCAGTGTAAGAGGGTTCCCTTTTCTCCACACCCTCTCCAGCATTTATTGCTTGTAGACTTTTGGATCGCAGCCATTCTGACTGGTGTGAAATGGTACCTCATTGTGGTTTTGATTTGCATTTCTTTGATAGTGAGTGATGTTGAGCATCTTTTCATGTGTTTGTTAGCCATCTGTATGTCTTCTTTGGAGAAATTTAAAATTAAAAATTTTTTTTTACTGAAGTATAGTTGATTTACAATGTTGCATTCATTTCTGATGTACAGCAAAGAGATTCAGTTATTTATATTCTTTCATATTCTTTTCCATTAAGGTTCACTCCAAGATATTGCATATAATTTCCTGTGCTATAAGTAGGTCCTGTTGTTTATCTATTTTATATAGAGTAGTTTGTTTCTGCTAAGCCCAAACTCTTAATTTGTCCCTCTTCCTGTTCCCTTTGGTAATCATAAATTTGTTTTCTATGTCTGTGAGTCTGTTTCTGTTTTATAAACAAGTTCAATTGTACCATATTTAGATTCCACATATATGTAATATCATATGATATTTGTCTTTCTCTGACTTACTTGACTTAGTGTGACAGTCTCTAGGTCCATCCATGTTTCTGCAAATGGCCTTATTTCTTTATCCATTCATCTGTCAATGGACATTTAGGTTGCTCTCCTGTCCTGGTTGTTGTAAATAGTGCTGCTTAAACACTGGGGTTCACATATCTTTTCAAATTAGAGTTTTCATCTTTTCCTGATATATGTCCAGGAATGGGATGGCTGGATCATGCAGTAACTCTATTTTTCATTATCTAAGGAAACTCCATATTGTTTTCCATAGTTTTGCACCAATTTATATCCACCAGCAGTATAGGAGGGTTCCCTTTTCTCCATACTCCCTCCAGCATTTATTATTTGTAGACATTTTAATTATCACCATTCTGATCAGTGTGAGGTGATACCTCATTGTGGTTTTGATTTGCATTTCTCTAAAAATAAGTGATGTTGAGAATCTTTTCATGCGCCTATTGCATGTCCTGTTGATTTTAAACCAAATTCATGCCATGTCTTTGTGGATTTAAATAAAATTCTAGCACATGGTGATTATAAAATGGTTAATTTTCTGACATAACCTCTAATTCTTATAATTTTGTTCTTTTTAATTCAGTTCAGTTCAAAGGTGATTTATTGAATATAAAATTCTCTCTTAGTGATTATATGTTTGTAAGATTTTTCATACAATCCTAAAACCATAGTTCTTGGTCATATATGTTTTTATTTGAATCAGAAAAAAATATACCTGTATACAAAGTATGTGCTTCATATGTACATATTGAATGAATAATGTAAGGAAGCTGTAGGAAGATTGAGCTGGAAGGGTCTCAGAAATTTCCTAATTGGTAAATTGATGTTCCCAGGTGAAATAACTTGTCCAGGATCACAGAGTTAGAATTAGTCAGCTTTATATTTCAGCTGTTTTTATTGTTTAGTTGCTAAATCATGTCCAACTCTTCTGCAACCCCATGGACTGTAGCCCTCTAGGCTCCGCTGTCCATTGGGTTTTCCAGGCAAGAATACTGGAGTGAGTTGCCATTTCCTTCTCTAGGGGATCTTCCTGTCCTAGGGATCAAACACATGTCTTCTGCACTCCCAGGCAGATTCTTTACCAATGAGCCACCAGTAAGCCCTTACATTTCAGTATCTGCATTATTTAACAGTGCATTTCCAGCAGTAACCACAATGCCTTAATACGTATTTGGTGAACAAATGATTCATTGATTTGACTGACAGCATGTATTATGCCCAAAGTCTCACTATGGAATTGAAATACTGATATTATATAAAGGCTCAGAAAGGCCGTGGTGTCAAGGTCTTGATTTTTGGGGGCTACCCAAGATCTCATAGGTGGTGAAGTCAGAAAGTAGCCAACAATCAAACTGGTGGATCTTTCAGCATGGAGGGGTTTGATTTGAGTGCGAGGTTTCTAGCTCATTCCAGCCTCTTTGAGGCCCCACTTCAGCCTAGCAGAGCATCCCCAGCCAAGAGTACAGGGAATTCTGGCTGAATAATCCAGGTTCTGCAACACCTCTGCCTCATCCTTCTCTGCTCACCTCCTCAGTGTTTCCCGTGCCCTGGCCCCGACGGATTGGTTTCCTTCTGGTTTCCAGCCCCACAGCTCTACATCCCCAGATATCAATCTCAGCTCTTTCCCTCCAGCAGCAGTGGCTCCATGGAGGGGCTCACTGATAATGACACCCGTGTTTCGCCCAGCCTTGGTCTGCTTTTTTCAGCTGTGGTCCATACAGTCAGGTTGCAGCAGGCTTGGCCCTGCCTTTCACGTGGGCAGAGACAGTATCCTGAGGGCCCCTTTCTAGCATCCTAGAGAGACAGTATCTTATCGATGCAGTCCCTTCTTTCTGCAGCCAGACCCTATCCTATCTTGAGTTCTTCTTGTCATTTTCCTCTGGCCATCGTGTGTGTGTGTGTGTGTGTGTGTGTGTGTGTGTGTGTGTAAGCGGGGTACACATCTTGGTACTGGATTAGATACTTCCACCTGTCTGCCTGCTCCTCCCTCTGTAACTCAGTAAAAAGCATGCCCTCTTACCAAGCTTCCAAACCAGAAACCTGGAAGTCACCCTTGACTCCTCCCTTCTCATCTCCTCCATCCATTCAGCCACAGACTCTGCTGTATACTTGAAACTGAGTGTATCTACGTCTCACCTTTCCCATTGCCTCTGCTGTTAGGCAGGCCCTCATCACGTCTTGCCATGACAGCTGTAAGAGTGTCCTGTCAATTGTTTTTTTCCCTCCAGTTTTTGCCTCTGTTCAATCTGTCCATCACAAGGCATTTAAGTCTCTGTTGAAAACCCTTCAAAGAGTCTACACTGTTTCCAGCATGAAATGGAAGCTTCCCCTCTTTGACCTGACTTCTATTTCCCCTTTGGCCTCATCTCTTGCCACCTTCAGACTTCCTGGAAACAAAGACTCAGTTCTCTGAACCGCATGCGATTCCTTAAAAGTGCAGGTCTCTGCTCTGCTTTTTATGAATGAAGTGTCACTTGGTAAAGCACAATTTCCCCTTCTGGTAGATCACAGGGCAGAGTGAAATACTATATGTTCGATTATATCCCATGACAGCTGCAGAGCTTAGTATTTAGAACAAATAAAGGAAACCACTATTTAACTCCCTTAATTTTCTATGGAAAAGAGAGAAATCCATGACTCGCACTGTTTAAAGACATGCAAAAGGCAAAACTGAAAGACATTTTACATCATAATAACACAACTCCGGCAGTTAAGCTTTTGACACACGTTTGTAATAAGCACTCGTTTTCTGGTTTATTTATGCTCTGGAGTCATACTTTCTCGGTGTCATTTCCAAATTTATCTTGTGTGAGCTGTGTGTTCTTCCCTGGGTTACTTACCTCTCTGTGCTTCAGTTTTCTCATGTGTGAAAGGGGATAATAACAGTACCTACTTCAGAGAACTACTGTGAGGATGAAATACACCCAGTTCAATTGCTCAGTCGTGTCCGACTCTTTGCGACCCCATGCACTGCAGCACTCCAGGCTTCCCTGTCCATCACCAACCCCCAGACCTTGCTCAAACTCATGTCCATTGAGCGGTGATGCCATTCAACCATCCCATCCTCTGTCGTCCCCTTCTCCTCCTGCCTTCAATCTTTCCCAGCATCAGGGTCTTTTCCAATGAGTCAGTTCTTCAGATCAGGTGGCAAAGTATTGGAGTTACAGCTCTCATATGAGTCCTACCAATGAATATTCAGGACTGATTTCTTTTAGGATTTACTAGTGGGCTGCAGTCCATGGGGTCGCACAGAGTCGGACACGACTAAGCCACTTCACTTTCCCTTTTCACTTTCATGCATTGGAGAAGGAAATGGTAACCCACTCCAGTGTTCTTGCCTGGAGAATCCCAGGGACGGGGGAGCCTGGTGGGCTGCCACCTATGGGGTCGCACAGAGTCGGACATGACTGAAGCGACTTAGCAGCAGCAGCAGCAGTGAAATATGTTAGTGTGTATAAAGGCTTGGAACATCACTGGCTCATAGTAAGTGCTATGTGTTCGTTACTATTATCATTATAACTAAAATATTTCAAGTAATCTATTTTATATATTTTTAAAAGTACAAGTCTCTTGTTCTTTTCCTGAATGACCCCACTCTCACACTCTTTTCCTGATTAATCATCCTTCAAGTCTCAGCTAAATTTAGAATAAAGTTAGAATAACCTGAGGGGGCTAAGTAACAGAATGGTTAAATATAAATTTTGGTATAAAAGTTTGATATACTCACACAATGAAACATCATGAATGCTAATTTTGAATAACTTTTTAATAACACAGAAGAATATATAGTAACAACAATGAGATATACTGGTTCCATAAAGGATATTAAGTAACAATAATAAAATACAAAACCATGTACAGAATGCTGGATAATTTTTGTTTTCTTATTTATGCCTTCCAATATTTTCTAAATTTTGTACAGTAACCATGTATATTCCCTGAAAAAGAAAAGCAAACTGACATGAATTTTTGAAAAATCAAGCATCATCTTTTTTGAAAGCCTTTAACATGTATACCCAATGTCTGTCACATAGTAGGTCCCCAACAAAGTTTTACTAAATCATTTTATTCTGTTTCTGGATGTGCCCCGTGACCAGCCTGGAAAGAACTTGAAACAGATGTAGAAGTGTCGTCTGAAGGAAGAAAGATGCTTCAGGACGAATACTGAAAGTTTTCTTCACGAACCCACCAAATAAACTCCTCTCCGGAAGTTGACATCCCCTGAAGTCACTGCCATCCACCTCTGATGGCTAAAAAGCAGGCTGCGGATGGCTGTGAAGGCACTTTTCCACTTTAAGAAGAGGCACTGATGGGCAGCTTCAACCAGCTCACTATTCTGTGGACTCCACCCTGAACCGTGTGTCCCTAAACTTTTTCAATCTACAATCCCTTTTCTGCTCCCATTCCCACCAAGGAGTTGGGCTACCGTGTTGGCCAGACCAAAGGATTCACCTCTTATTGGTTTATGATCTTGGCGGAACGACCATATATCTTAGCTCAGGATGGCTTTGCAGTCTCAACATCCACTCACATGGAATTCTCTAGTTCTGGGCACTCTGCGTCCTAGCGGCTAGTGCTCTTGGTCTTCACACCCAGTGGTCTCCCCTACACTTGCATCTTGGCCTTCCCTTTTAACAAAAGCAGAGAATGTCGGGATTGACCACCTCTCCTTCTGGTTACTCAGCAGGAAGGAGCTTTTGAAATCTCTCCTGAGAGTCTGGTACCTACAGAGACTTGCCACGTGTGATCTCAGAAGGTCACGCCTGTCAAAGAAATTTGGTCATCTCTGGACCAGGAGTTATAAGAAATTAAGTCTTGACATATATCCTATGTAACCTTAATCAAGTTGTTTTTTTTTTTTACTTCTCTAGGTCTTGCTTCCTAATCTGAGGCAAGGAAAAACAGATTGGACTCAGATAAAATCACAGACATGGATGTGCTGAGGGAAATCAAAAGTGTTGAGGGAAATCAACACAAAAAGTACTAGGACTTTTGAAAGGTCATGTGATGGCTGGGGTCAGCGGTCTTGCTTTCAGCCTCCGGAAGCTGGAGGACAAAATGACAAAACAGATGTGAAAGTTCCCAGGATGGAGTTTCGAGCACAGTGGCAGTGGAGGGAAGCAGTGGGGGTGTGGGAGGGGAAACTGCTTATCAGCACAAGTGAGGGGGAAGTGGAAAGTTTCCCTGCTCAGGAGTGAGGGGGCGGCTCACAGTATGCACATGGGGTCCCCCGGAACCGTGGTTGACTCTCACTGTCACTTCTGACATGCCTGAACTGGGAAGGGCTGAGTCCTGGAGTAGTATCTTTCACCATAAAACCACTGGGCATGTGGGTTGAAGGAGGGGAAGCAGGAGAGTTACTATTCCATCAAAACATTCTAAATAGGGGTTGCCCTGGTGGCTGAGTGGTAAAGAATCCACCTGCCAATGCAGGAAACACGGGTTTGATCCCTGATCCTGGAGGATCCCACGTGCCGCGGAGCATCTGAGCCTGCACACCCCAACTACTGAGCCTGTGCTCTAGAGCTGGGAACTGCAACTGAAGCCTGTGAGCCCTAGAGCCTGTGCTCTGCAACAAGAGAAACCACCACAGTGAGAAGCCCACGCGCCTCAACTACAAGTAAAAAGCCCTTCCAGCAGTGAAGACCCAGCACAGCCAAAAATAAATAAATAAATAAAATTAGAAAACAAAACAAAAAAACCCAGAAACATTCTGGATAAAGTGTAAAACGTCCAGTTCATTAGTACGTCATTTGGCTACTTTGAATTCACATCCTGAGTTCATGTTACCCATCAGTTCAGTTCAGTTCAGTCGCTCAGTCGTGTCCGACTCTTTGTGACCCCGTGAATCGCAGCACGCCAGGCCTCCCTGTCCATCACCAACTCCCGGAGTTCACTCAAACTCATGTCCATCGAGTCACTGATGCCATCCAGCCATCTCATCCTGTCATCCCCTTCTCCTCCTGCCCCCAGTCCCTCCCAGCATCAGAGTCTTTTTCCAATGAGTCAACTCTTCGCATGAGGTGGCCAAAGTAGTGGAGTTTCAGCTTTAGCATCAGACCTTCCAAAGAACACCCAGGAACACCCCCTCAAATTAAAACAGCTTGGGCTGCCTTTGGGCACTTAACCAAGTATTTATTGAACATATACTGTATACACAGAGAAAAGCAGAACACAACTTCTGCCTCAAGGAGCTCCCTTTCTAGCCGAGGAGACAATCGAGTAGACAGACATATTATAGGTGATGCAATGGAGGTCCCCAAAGGGAGATACAGAATTCAGTTGCAAGAGAGGTCAGGGAAGGTTCTCTAGAGGAGAAGAGTAATTTTTTGGTTGTGCATACCAAAGGCATTTGTTATCATTCTCTATTGATTATTGGGCTTCCCTTGTGGCTCAGCTGGTAAAGAATCTGCCTGCAGTGTTGGAGACCTGGGTTCGATCCCTGGGTTGGGAAGATCCCCTGGAAAAGAGAAAGGCTACCCACTCCAGTATTCTGGCCTGGAGAATTCCATGGACTGTATAGTCGATTACTGCTTAGAAAAGACCTCAGTGTATAAATCTTGGAGGCCATTAATTTAGCTAAACATGTTGACACAAGCCTTTGTTTTCTCTCTGTGAAGCTTCACTGGTGTGAACGAAGTATTATTGTTAAGACCTTAATGAATAAAAACATTTTTTACCTGCATTAGCCAAAGATCAAATCAAGGCTAGGAGGCAAAAATCAACAGTCAAATTCATTGTGTGGCTAATCACCTATTCTTATCATTCTTATGCATCTGCATGGCTTAAAGACTAGCACTCCCCACTCATTTACACTGAGGTCTCCACATCAAGGGCTCTTTCGTAGTGCACAGTGGATTTAGTCTTGACCAGCAATGATTCATTTACACCTAAGGGATAGTCTTCTCCACATTTTGGGCTCTCTGACATTTTGTTTCTACCTCTGACATGAGATGTACCATATTCTATCTTAAGAGATAGTTATTTCCATCACTGTCATCACCTCTTGACTAAGAACTCTTTGAGGGCAGGGGTGGGGCTTCATTCAGCTCTGTCTGCCCTGACAGAGAGCAGGTGGCTTGGGGTGAATGGAAATGCCACGGATAACAAAGTCTGTGTAGATTCCAGGTGCTATAAGACACATCTGCCTGCTCTTGAAGCAAAAAAGATGTGTGAAGATGAAACTCCATCAACCAGGGAGAGACCTTGAGAGATACTTGCAATAGATACCAGGGATCATAGACTGTTAGAGCTGGGGATGGGGGTCTTGGTGAAGATCAGAACATTTGAAGCAAGACTCACAGAAAGAAAGGGGTGAGGAGAGAAAGGTTAAAGGAAAGAAGTACAGGCTGGGTGCCTGTGTAGGTGGTGGGGACAGGGAGCAGGGACAGTGATGAAGTAGGCTGACACTGAACTGTATTTAGTGATCCTGAGATTCTCCAAGATGCTCTGACTCCTTCTCTCCCATATTGCTACAGTTCCCAGGAGGCCTGGCTCCCTCTTTTCACTCTTCCTTGTTTTTCAAAGCAGGGGGAGTCAGGTGGCAATGTGAAAGAGGGGGTGAGCAGGGGGTCAGAGGTGATTGAGTTAGAGGTGGGTAGTGGTCTTGATCCCATGACTCTAACTTTCCCAATTCATGCGCTACTGTATTCCTGGCCTTCGGAAACTTCACATAGTCACCTTCAGGCCCACAGCAGCTGCCGCACCAGGCAGGGCTTTACATAAATACAAGGAATTGGATGACTGTGGAACACCCACACGATTAGATTATATACTTTATCTGTAACATAGATGAATTCATTGCCAAGTATATCCAGTTCCTTTTTTATAATGTAGGAATATTCTTTTAAAAACTTTTTATGTATTTAAAAAATATTTATTTATTTATTCGGCTGCACCAGGCCTTAGTTGTAGCGTGTGGGATCTGGTTTCCTGACCAGGAATTGAACCCAGGCCCCCTGCATTGGGAGCGTGGTGTCTTAGCCAGTTGGACCACGAGGGAAGTCCCAATAATGGAGGGACTTCCTTTATCTGAGTATCCTCCTAAATTCTTGGTTCCTCCTAAATTCTTTCTCCTTTTCTGTTCTTGGCTCAAGGGAGCACAAGGAAGGCTTGGTTTCTTTCGCATTCCATTCTTGTTCCAGGACAGATGACCCACACTTCTTTCCTGCATTCAACCCCGAGTCTTTGCGTGTGGCATGGCTGCAAGGTGGCTAGCAGTTTCTGTCTCTCTGTGGTCACCTTCGAGATGTGTCCTGGAGGTGGCAGGGTGGAAAGAAAATAGATTTTAGGGTCAGATGAATCTCAGTCCAAATCGTGGCACTGCCACTGAATAGCTGTGTGGCCTTGAGATTATCAGCGGTTTCTGTTCAGCTTTCTGACCTTCATTGCCTGGGGAATCATCACACCCCTGCTCCGGGTTATGGTGGATGTTATATGGTTAACATCCATATAAGGATGTTATATGTAAGGAGAAGGAAATGGCAATCCACTCCAGTACTATTGCCTGGAAAATCCCACGGACAGAGGAGCCTGGTAGGCTACAGTCTATGGGGTCGCAAAGAGTCTGACACGACTGAGCGACTTCACTCACTTCACTATATGGTTAAAGATGTCTTGTGTGTAAAGGGCAGCTTGCCCAGTGCCTGGCACATAGTAAATGTTCGCTGTGCGGAAGCTATACTTCTGTTGCAGCCTTCTGCACATTCAATGCTGGACTCTTTCTTTATGCCCAAGGAAATATACAGGGGGCTAAAGTCACTCAGCCCAGCCGAAAGAGGCCCTGCAACGGGACATGGAATCTTGGCTTCCTCTTCCTTCTTGGGGCCAGGTCTGCGATCGCCCTGGAAGAACTGACATGAAGTCTGTAGCTTCTGGAGGTGCTAACCACTGAGAGCAGGATGGTTCTCATCTACAAGCCCCGGCTAGCAGGTGTGAAGCTTCCATCTTTCCTCGTGGGCTTGCAATTCTCCCCCCAGGCCTCAGTCACTGTCTCTGGTGTACCACTTCCCTCTAGGGTTCAACCCACTTCTTCTCTCCCCCACCTCCCTCCGCTTTCCTCCGTGATGACACCACTGAGGAAGAGAAAGCTGTGCAGAGCTCCTCCCTGTCAGCTAGCTTTAGTTTCCCTCTCAGCACCATGACATCATCTATACCCTGGAAATTCCACTCGCCCGCCAATGCCCTCACCTCTGTCCCAGGCCTCAGAGTTCCTATAAAGAGGGGTTCCCAGCTCAGGATCAGCACAGGGCACAGAAGGGTTCTGAAGCTCCTGGGTGCTGCAGTCCAAGCTCCGGGTGAATCTCTCCTCTGCCAAGATCATGAAGCTCTGCGTGACTGTCCTGTCCCTCCTCGTGCTCATGGCTGCCTTCTGTTCTCCAGCGCTCTCAGCACCAAGTAAGTCCACCCTTCCCGCAGCCCCTGAGTCAGGATGTAGAGAGAACTGACTTTTCTAGTTGGTGCTGGTCCAACAGTAGCATTCAGGGATGGGGCAAAAAGGAGCCAGGGAGATCTCTAAGTAGCCTGCTGTTAAATGCAGAGCCTAGTAAACACTCAGTAATATTCAAGTTCCTGTTTTCATAAGAAAGACCAACTCATAGGCTGGCTTAAGCAAGTCCCTGTCTCTCTGAGTGCCTTAGTTTCTCCATCTGTAAAATGAAAGGAGTTAAACACATGTGATCTGAGACCCAATCCAGCCTCAACCTTGTAGAATTCTTTCATCTCTAGGATCCTCTCTTCAGAATAAGACTCCTACTCCAAGTGGGCGGGCTTGAATATAAGGGACTGCACTGGGGAATCTGGTAGATGTACAGGAATGTCCCTTGAATATCTATAACTAGAAGCTAAAACGAAGAGCTCCTTGTAGAACTTTGGTCTTACCTTGGCCTTTCTTTCCAGTGGGCTCAGACCCTCCCACGGCCTGCTGCTTCTCTTACACTCTGCGGAAGATTCCTCGCAACTTTGTGAATGACTACTTTGAGACCAGTAGCCTCTGCTCCCAGCCAGCTGTGGTGTGAGTATCAAACCTGGGCTTTTCAGGGAGGCAAGGGTAAGGGCAGGATTAAAGAAGGGGATCTATTTGGGGTTGGGGGGGTGATTAAGCAGTAAAATAAAAAAGGTGATAGGAGATACGGGCTGTTTCCTTAAAGCATGCTTAGAAAACATGTGGAAAAGTCATTGATGGGGACAGCAGGAAATGAATGGGAAGATTACATCCGCATTGATTGCAAAACTCATGGGTTCCTAATCTGGGCAACCCAAGAGGCCAGAGCTAAACCCCAGGGAGGAAGTTACAAGGAATCAGGTTCCAGCAGCCCCCGACTAGGCTGTGCAACATGAGCTAAGGATGGGGAACACCCAACACAGGCAAGGCCCCAAGGGATTCTGACCTGGCCACTCTTGGTTCCACAGATTCCAGACCAAAAAGGGCAGGCAGGTCTGCGCCAACCCCAGTGAGCCCTGGGTCCAGGAGTACGTGGATGACCTTGAATTGAACTGAGCTGCTCCGAGCTCCGGGGCAGGTGTTCTGCAGGAAAGATCACCTGAACCCGACGCTTCTCACCGAGATGCACCCTCTCCATGCTCACGACTCCCCTCAGCAGATCCTGTTCCTTCTCTTAATTTAATTTTTTTATTCTGTGCTGTGCTATTACTGTATTTGGTATTGTTCCCCATTATTTATGTTTGTTTTACCAGAGGACCCATGTCCCCCATGGGGATGGTCTGCCATCACTGTCCCTCTGCTACTGTGAATACATGGATAATGCAACTGATTTCAAGTGTTTTTGTAATAAAATGGTTTTTTTTTAAACATAGACCGTTTCTTTGTGCTTTAATTTGATTTGTAGTAAAGGGAATTGCCTGGTATTATGAAGAGGGACAAACTCCAATTTCCAAACACAATAAGAATGAACAATTCCTGAGGATGGAATATGGGGTAAAATGTCTAAAGATATAAACCTCACTTAATACTTGGAGCAAGGAGGGTTTTAACACCCTTATGAAGTAGGGACTATTATTCTCAATTTTACTGATGAGGGCATAAAGGCTCAAAGGTGAGGTGACTTGTTCAGGCTTGCACATCTGCTTGGGGAGCACCGTGAAAGGATGACTCAAAAAGATCTCTGTGCTGCGCGGAACATCTTGCAGGGAAGTTGTAAATAGAAAGATGAAGTAGTTCGGAGTCAGAAAAATGGGCCTCCGTTCCTCACTAGGATTAAGAAAGTCATCTTGTTGAAGCAGAAATTGCTAGACAGGATAGGACTCTGAGACCTCGGTTCCTTTTATTTTCTAATTTCAATTTTTTTTTCTTCTAAAGTAAACATCTCACTTCTTTAACATAAAGCTAAACTCTTTGTACCAGTTTCTAGTCATTCAGGGGAAGGCCTCCCTGGTCTGGAGGGTTATAAAACATTCAGACCCAGGACAAGACAATCATTAACTGCTTATCCAGTTTATCAAGGGAAAAAACCTCCAGGTGGATCATTAATTCTTAAACATACTTCTGGCCCCTAAATAATGGTCTGGGGTCTTGGAAAAGGGTCGAGGGATGGCAATGTGTGGGAAGACTGAGAAAGTGGGGCCCAAAAGAAAGCCATAAAAATGACAACCTGGACATTCCAACTTTCAAACTGATTGGTCAGAAATTACATACATCTGGCCCCAAGCCAACCAAAAATGAACAGATCAATTCTAATAAAATATAAACAGCTATTATTCCCACTTATGGGGAGCTCTTCACACCCCATCTCAGTGTCTATGCTGAGAGTTTTGTATTTCTATCCTCTAAAATTTTGCCTTGTGTGAGTGTTTGTGAATTTGTGAAGTTCAATTTTCAGCCCTGCAAACAAGAACTCAGTTTCCTGTTTCATTGTCTTCTTGGACCTCAGTTTTCACACCTGTAAAATGGGAGTGATATTATTCACTTTGAAGGGCTGTTGTGAGGTGATGTGCAAAGGGCGCATTAGGGGCCCTGGTACCTGGAAGATTCTCTCTTTCCCTCTCTGAGTCTCAGATTTTTCACTTAAAAAGGGCCATGATCATCAGGGCCAGGGTCATCAGGCAGATTAAATTAGTGAACCTAGAGCCAAAGCAAATGCAAACTGTTGTCACGAGGACAAAAGAATAAATGTCAGATTTGGTTTTGCAGTGTGGTGGGTATAATCCAAGGCCATTTCTCCTTGACAGTCCTTCAATCAAGCATTCCCATGAATGAGTCAGAGAGATCATGGGCTGAAATAGAATTATATGCACAATTAAGTCTTGATCCATCAGCTGGGAGGAAACTCTCAGACCATCTGGTCCAGCCCTATCATATTATGGAAACTGAGGAACAGGAAATGAGAAGTGATTTGTCAAGGCCACTCAGAAAGTGTCAAGGCCAGTGCCAATCCCAGGTTAGTTCCCTTTTCTGAGCTCTGTCATATGCCACTGTGGTCCCCAAAAGGACAACTCATTGTATAAGTAGGGTAAAGAGGGGGCTACCTCAAAATTGCTTGTATTCTTTCTTACTGAACTATGGTTGATTCATAGTATTGTGTTTCAGGTGTACAGCAAAGTGATTCAGATTATACATATATATGCATATATGTATATATATAATTTGTTATATCAGTTCAGGTCAGTTTAGTTTAGTCGCTCAGGCGTGTCCGACTCTTTTTTGACCTCGTGAATCACAGCACAATAGATATACATTTATACATTTATACATATATATATATATATATAATTTCTTTTTCCATTATCGGTTATTACAAGATAATGAATATAATTTCTTGTCTTATACAGTAAATCCTTGTTGTTAAGCTATTTCATATATAGTAGTATATGTTACTTCCATACTCCTAATTTATCCCTCCTCTCTCTTCCCTTGCCTTTTGGTAACCATAAGTTTGTTTTCTATGTCTGTGAGTCTGTTTCTGTTTTACAAATAAGTTCATTTGTATTATTATTTATTTTTTAGATTCCACATATATGTGATCACATGGAGTATTTGTCTTTCTCTATCTGACTCCACTTAGTGTGATAATCTCTAGGTCTATCCACGTTGTTGCAAATGGCAATATTTCATTCTTTTCATGGCTGAATAGTATTCTATTGTATTTATGTACCACATCTTCTTTTTCCCTTCAACTGTTGATGGACATTTAGGTTGCTCCCATGTCTTGGCTATTGTAAATAGCCATGGTAGGCTGAATAATGTCCCCCAAGATGTTCACATCCTAATCTACAGAACCTGTAAATAGTGTTGCTGTGAACCCTGGGGTGCATGTATCTTTTCAGATTAAGCTTTTTGTCTTTTCCAGACATACACCCAGGAGTGAGATTGCTAGGTCATATGGCAATTCTATTTTTAGTTTTTTGAGAAACCTCCGTACTGTATTCCATAGTGTCTGCACTGATTTACATCCCCAATAACAGTGTAAGAGGGTCCGCTTTTCTCCACATCCTCTCCAGCATTTATGATTTGTAGACTGCATGATGATAGTCATTCTGACCAGTGTGAGGGAATACCTCATTGTGGTTTTGATTTGCATTTCTTGTTTAAGTGTTCTTAGTGCGATGGAAAAGCAGAACTGAGACTGTGTGTCTCTCTGGGGCCAACAGACACAAATCCCTGCCTTGCCTGCCCTCAGTCACTCCCATCATCCCAGAGTTCCTGTAGAAACCTCCTTCGGATTCTGCAGGGACTGAGAGAAGGATATTGGGGGCTGAATTGATCTGGTCTTCCCTTCTACTTTTGATCTTCCTACATCTGAGCTGTCCGGTATGTAACCACGAGCTGCAAGTGACTATTTAAATGTCAATTAAATGTAATTTCAATTAAAAGAAAACTAAAGTTCTGGACTTTCCTATAGTGGAGTGGATGGGAATACGCCTGCCAATGCAGAAGGCATGGTTTGAGCTCTGGTCCAGGAGGATTCCCCATGCCATGGAGCAACTAGGCCAGAGAGCCGCAGCTACTGAAGTCTGCATGCATAGAGCCCATGCTCTGCCACAGAAAAGCCACTGCAGTGAGAAGCCTGCACATCACAACTAGAGAGCAGCCCCTGCTCGTTGAAACTAGAGAAAGCCCTCGCTCGGCAATGACAACCCAGCACAACCAAAAATAAAAATAACGAATAAAGTTCAGTGCCTCAGTTACAGCTGTCACATTTTTAAACATTAATTACTTTATTTAGTTTTTGGCTGTTCTGGGTCTTCACTGCTGGGGTAGACGTTCTCTAGTTGCGGTGAGTGGGGGTTACTCTGCAGTGGTGGGATGAGGGCTTCTCATTGTGGCGGCTTCTCTTGCTGTGGGCCTTGGGTTCTAAGGAGTGCAGCCTCAGCGGTTGTGGCTCGTGAGGCCAGCTGCTGCACAGCATGTGAAACCCTCTCGGACTAGGAATCGAACCCGTGTCCCCTGCATTGACAGGTGAATTCTTAACCACTGGACCACCAGGAAAGTCCACACTAGTCACATCTCAAGTGCTCGCCAGCACCTGAGCCGTGTGCCTTATGGCTGCCATGTCGAGTGGTAGAGATACAGAACATTTCCTTCATCGTAGAAATTTCCATTGGACAGATATTCTCAGGGCCTAAAGAGAATGAAAGGAGAAGTTGGGGTGGCCTGGAAGGAAAGGACATGGTCTTTGGCAAAAGACACACAACACTAGTCTGAGGGAAGGGGTTGGGAGAGAGAATCCATGATCCCCAAGCCCAAGACAAGGTCTAGATCACCATGGTAGACGGAATAATGGTCCCCAAGCTGTTCACATCCTAATTCCAGAAGCTGTGAATATTGCCTCACATGGCAAAATGGACTTTGTAGATATGATCAAGTTAAAAATTTTGAGATGAGGAGATTATCCTGGGTTATTTGTCTGGACTTTAAATCTAGTCTTATGTGTCCTTATAAAAGGGACAGATGATCTAACCACAGAAGAGAAGGCAATATAAAAACAAAAGCAAGATACCATGCTGCTGACTTTGAAGATGGACAAAGAGACCATGAGCCAAAGACTACAAAAAGGATACAATTCTAGAAGGTGGAAAAGGGAAGAAAAAGGTTTTTCTCCTAAAACTTCCAAAAGGAGCACAGCCCCCTTGGTTTCAGCTCAGTGAATCAGATTGTGAACTTCTGACTTCCAGAAGCTTAAGGGAATAACTGTGTGTTGTTTTAGGACACTAAATGTGTGTGATTTGTTACAGCAGCAGTAGGAAGCTAATACAATCACCAATATCAGAGTCATTCACAATGACCCCCCACCCCCCACCCCAGCTCAGTGTGGAAGGGAATGAAACATTCTAGAAAGAACCAATGGTTTTCCTAGTAGTCATGTACGGATGTGAGAGTTGGAGCATAAAGAAGACAGAACGCCAAAGAATTGATGCTTTCGAACTGTGGTGCTGGAGAAGACTCTTGAGAGTCCCTTGGACTGCAAGGAGATCAAACCAGTCTATCCTAAAGAAAATCAGCCCTGAATATTCATTGGAACGACTGATGCTGAAGTTGAAGCCCCAATACTTTGGTCACCTGATATGAAGAGCCATCTCACTGGAAAAGACCCTGATACTGGGAATGATTGAGGGCAAGAGGAGAAGGGGACAGCAGAGGATGAGATGGTAGGATGGCATCATTGAATCATGAGTCTGAGCAAACTCTGGGAGATAGTGAGGACAGGGAAGCCTGGTGTGCTACAGCCCATGGGGTTGCAATGAGTCAGACACAACAGAGCGACTGAACAACAAACTTCAAGTTTGTTTCAAGTTTGAAGACTGAAAGTGAGACAAACTTCCCCAGAGGAGAAACCCAGGGTCAAGTGGAAACATTCTAGGGTGAAGAACTATAATGAGGTGAGGCATCTAACACAGAAGTGCTGCTTCAGCAGCTGAGTATGAGGGCCAAAGCTTCACCAGTGACTCCACACCCATCACATTAAGAGGAGTCTTGATTCTTCTCCAGACTCCGGGGGGCCTCTGGGTGTCTTGCATTCCTAACTGGGAGGAATCCACCCTCTCCTTTGTCTAATAAAGCCCAGAGCAGAGCCATGGCTCTTCATGGTTCATTATTAGAGAGAAGGCAGGGTTAGGGCCAGGATCCGGATTTCCTCCCTCCCCTTGGAGCCCTTTCCCCGCACCTCCCTGCCCCTGAGCAAGTTGGAAGGGAGGAGACTCCACTCCACTGAGGCCGGATCAGCAGGGAAGACGGCAGGAAGCCTGAACACCCTCGTGAAGAAATGCTTTACCAGGGAATTACAGATGAGAGCACAGACTCCTCATGCTGGGGCAACGTGGGGCTTCACCTGTTGTGCAATATCAGACTTGTGTTTTCCCCCCTCTTTTTATACAACTTCCTTTTCTCATCCAGAGGCCAGGGAGTTTGTATCAGCTTTCAAGACTGTCTGGTGGAGGTTTCTCTGGGTTTCTGGGTAGGGGCCAGAACAGATGAGGCAGGATGGGGGTGGGGAGCCACTGGATGCCTAGCCTGTGCTTTCTGCTTTCCTGCAGTCCCTGTCCCCTCTCACCCCCGTCTCCCTCTCTAGACGGCAGGAAGGCAGTCACCTCCTGTTCTTATTTAGGCAAATTTTGTGTCCCCTCACTACCTCACCCCAGTCCCCAGAATCTTCGATAATCTTCTATGTTCTCATGACACAGGCGTTTTCCTCCTAGGAGGCCAGGAGCTGAGCTCACAGGAGCCAAGGATGTGACTGGAACTGCAGAGGGTGAAAGAAACCACAGCTCTTCCTGACGACAGGGCCAGCGGCCACAGGGCTGTCCTGAGTTTGCATAGTCACTTTTTGCATAGTCACCCTTCACAGACCCAGGAGTCCCGTCACAGCGTTCTGGGTCCGGTCCGGTCTAGGTCTCTGCCCCATTTGACGCAGCCTAAGCTCCTCTGAGCCCAGCAGTCTTCTTGGAAAGGCTGGCAGCCTTCCTGGGTTGTTCCTTCGCCCTGCCAACTCTATCTACAGTCCACCCTCTTCCCATGCAGGGATGAGACCCTATTGAGGCTATTCTCAGATGTCTCACTTTTCAGCTCACATCTTTCCTTTATCCTCTCACTAGTGTACATCTTATTTTTCTCTCCCAATATGTGGGAGGAAAGCTAGCTCTTAAATCATGAATTTAAAAAACATTTATGTTATCAACCCTATGTCTGGTTTCTTTCAGGGCTTGGCCTTATTCCCATCCTCCCACCTCCACCCAAATCCTATTCTCCCACCCAAGCCCAGATCTTGAAATAGGAAACCTGTGCTTTCAGAACTAGTGAGTCTGAAGGAAAATCGCCTGAGGAATTCAGCTGACTTGCTTCTCTAAGCTGTGTCCACCCTCCCCGAAAGGCCAGGGAGTCTAGTTTATAATTGACTGCTTGCAAGACAGAGAAATGGGTGTGAGAATAAGGAAGTAGGGGAGGGTGGGAAGGCACCTTGCAAATTCCTCCAAATATGATCTGTTCCACACTTAAAGTTATCCAGAAAGGCAGCAGGCCCACAGGTGTTGAGAAGATGTCTTTGGCCAGATCTGTGCCATCTGACTTTTTAAATTTCATCATCTCTGACTTAACAAGGTCTCGTGCTCTGTTACACAATGCCTTGGTGTTCTTTCTTCTTTCTTGGCTCTTCATGAAACAGGATAAAGATGACAAAGATATAACATGAACAAGATCTGGGGCTGGGGGGCTGAGTGTGCAGTTGGGTGTTTAAAGGATTTGGCAGCATTGGGAAATGACTCTCTGGAATATGAAATTGCAGGAAAAATAGAATTCCAGGAAATTCAGGAGACTGAACAAAGAAGCTGCTGCAGTCTCAAGGTCTCTCGTGTCATCCTGAAAAAAAAAGAAAAATGAAATACAACTTTGATAGCTTCAAGTACAACAGGTAGATTTGTTGCCGGAAAGGCAGACCCCTTTCAGGGCCTGACATTGGGCTCTTGTCTAACACTCAGAAATGAACTACCTAAGGAGACACCTGCTGACAAAGTGAGAGATTTTTTTGGGCAGAGAGCAGCAGGGTAAGGGACCCAGGAGAATTTCTCTGCCACATGGCTCGAAGTCTCAGGTTTTATGGTAATTGCGTTAATTTCTGGGTTGTCGCTGGCCAATCACTCTGACTCAAGGTCCTTAGTGGCACGCATATCACTCAGCCAAGAAGATTCCAGTGAGAAGGATTCTGGGAAGTTGGCAGGACATTTGGACTGACATCTCCTCCCTTCCTTTACTGTTCTTAAATGTTTCTGTTTGGTGGTAACTTGTTAGTTCCACATTCCTCATCAAGATCTGTTTAAAATGACTCACGCAGAATGGATACAAGTATATGACTGGCTGAGTCCCTTTGCTGTTCACCTGAAACTATCACAGCACTGTTAATCGGCTATAGCCCAATACAAAATAAAAAGTTAAAAAAAAAAAACCCACTTATGTAAGTGGTTACTGTAGTGCCTGGCCAGGGCAGTGGTTTTGGTCAGTGGTTCCCCAAACATGTTTTACAGACTGAGAGTAAGTGAACCAAAACTTGGGTGGCTCCCTTGCATGTAGTAAAGCGAATCTACAGACACCAGGTTACAGGGAAGGGAAAGTGCAGTGTTTAATGTGAGGTGCCATACAAGGACAGAACAACAAGTGCTCAAAAAGTCTGAACTCCCCGATGGGTATCAGCAAAGCCTTTTAAAAGGCAAGGTGAGGAGGGGAGTCCCAGGGGTGGAGTTGTGAGCAGCTCGTGCACAATTCATTGGTCAATGGTGAGGGTGTTTCAGAGGTTAATAACAACCCTGAGGCTCCCATAGGCCTGGGGACTATGTGCTCACGGTCATTAAGTAGCTAATTTTTTCCCATTGGTGGTGATTTTAGCATGTGTAAAGCAACTCAGTAAATGTGCGTCAGATACTATTATCTGTGTACTTTGAAGAGGAGATGGGGCTTCCCAGGTGGCGCAGTGGTAAAGAATCTGCCTGCCAATGCAGGAGACACAGGTTTGATCCCTGGGTTGGAGAGATCCTCAGGAGAAGGAAATAGCAACCTTACTCCAGTATTCTTGCCTGGGAAATCCCATGGACAGAGGAGCCTGGTGGCTACAGTCCATGGTGTCGCAAAGAGTCGGACGTGACTAAGCACTCACTTACTTGGAGAGGAGCTAAAGCAGAGGATATGGGGGAAGGGTTTGTCTAGGGAAGCCCCCACGGGGTCCTGGCTCAGACACAGGAGGACATCTAGGAATTCCCAAGGTTTCCACTCAGTCTTCTCCTTTAATTGTTCATTTGTGTCTTATAAAGGCTGCAGACACCTGGTCTTTTCAAATGACAATATGTCATGAGAACTTAGCAAATCCCCAAATTTGTGACTGTCACTTGAGTCCTAGAAATCCACTTTTTATAGGAACATCATTTTGTTTTGTTTTCCACAAAGAAATCAAGATTTTAATCAGGTAGGTAAAATGCTCCTCGTTTTCAGGTTCATGAACAGCATCTGGGGAGGTTTTCTGGACCCCGCCCTTGGAGATTCCACAGCAGTGAGTCTGGGGTGGGTTTGAAGTGTTCACAAGGCATCATTTCTTTGAGTTTCATTTCTTCATCTGGGACATGGAGATATTGGTGGAAGCAACCCCACAGGCTTGTGAGCCTTCATTGAGATGATGGGTATAAAGTATAAACTCAGGACCTACCAGACAATCATGTGCTTAACAAAGATCAAGTATTGTTATAATTCTTGGAGAAAGTCCCTCCTTCATAACCTTGCAACACCTGTTATTACGATGAGTAGTCAACAAGACATTATAGACCATGATTATCCTTTGCTTCATACTGGGAACTTGACGTGTTAGAGTAGCAAGCAAATTATATTGTGTTATATAATTTCTGCCAATTAAGTTCTTTTACTGGAGTGAGAATTCTTTGCCTCATATTCCCAATTTGGATATATCCCAAGGGGAGTAAAGGACTACACAGCTTGAGATAGTCCATTAAAAATTTAAGGGAGGAGGGATAAATTAGGAGTTTGATAATTACTATTATATAGAAAATAGATAACAAAGACCTACTGTATAGCACAGGGAACTATGTTCCATATCTTGTAATAACCTATAATGGAAAAGCATTTGAGAAGAACAGATATGTATGTATATGTATAATGGCTTGCCTGATGGCTTAGTGGTAAAGAACCCACCTGCAAATGCAGAAGGCCCAGGTTCAATCCCTGGGTCAGGAAGATACCTGGATAAAGAAATGGCAACCCACTCCTGTAGTCTTTCTTGGGAAATCCCAAGGACAGAGAAGCAGGAGGCTACAATCCATGGGGTCACAAAGAGTTGGACAGTACCTAGAGACTAAAACAACAGCAATGTATAACTGAATCACGTTGCCGTGATTCAGCAAATTAATGCAACATTATAAATCACCTGTACTTAAGCCTTCCCTGATAGCTCAGTTGGTAAAGAATCCACCTGCAATGCAGGAGACCCCAGTTCAATTCCGGGATAGGGAAGATCCGCTGGAGAAGGGATAGGCTCAGATCAGATCAGATCAGATCAGTTGCCCAGTCCTGTCCGACTCTTTGCGACCCCATGAATTGCAGCACGCCAGGCCTCCCTGTCCATCACCAACTCCCGGAGTTCACTCAGACTCACGTCCATCGAGTCAGTGATGCCATCCAGCCATCTCATCCTCTGTTGTCCCCTTCTCCTCCTGCCCCCAATCCCTCCCAGCATCAGAGTCTTTTCCAATGAGTCAACTCTTCGCATGAGGTGGCCAAAGTACTGGAGTTTCAGCTTTAGCATCATTCCTTCCAAAGAAATCCCAGGGCTGATCTCCTTCAGAATGGACTGGTTGGATCTCCTTGCAGTCCAAGGGACTCTCAAGAGTCTTCTCCAACACCACAGTTCAAAAGCATCAATTCTTCAGCACTCAGCTTTCTTCACAGTCCAACTCTCACATCCATACATGACCATAGGAAAAACCCCAAACCTGCTAAATGTCTTAACAATTAAAGTCTGGCCAAATAAATTATAAACCATTCATAAAATGGAATTTTAGATAGTAGCTATTATTTTTTTTTAAAAGAGAAGATACTAACCTGGAAAGCTCTCCAAGACATCACATTAACTGAATAAAGCAAAATAATGCATATAACTTCATTTCTACAAAAAAAATTATGTGTTTATATACACACGTAAATATATGCAAAAACATAGGAAAAGAGCTTTGAAAAATACAAAGCAAACTGGTAATATTGATTGCTTCCTGGAAGGTTACTCGGGATATATCTGTATTGTTGGAATTATTTACCACAATCGTGTGTTGTGTGAAAATGAACTTTGACAGATGATGTTAACTCAGGGATAGTCATCGTATCTCAGTCACTTTTGGGGAGATATTCTCGGCAAGCCCTCTCCTTGCCAACAGTGCTGCTCCAGAGAATGCTCCTGCAAGCTCTTTGGAGCTGTCCAGCCCTGGCCCCACGATTGAGGCCACAATACGTAGCAGCCTGGGGTCCAGCCAGCCATCATGGGTTTGGATCTGGGCTTGCCCTTTGCTTTGGTCTGTGCTGCGTGGCACCATTGATCTCCACCCTGGACTGAGCTCTCTCTCTAGGGACCCTGGTCCCTCCTTCAGACTAAGGAGTCATTCTTAGCATTCAAAAATGCTTTTGCCCTTTGAGTCTGCAGAGATTCTGAGATGCTAATGTGAGCTCACCGCCTGACATGGACAGGCTGAGCCCCCTCTTGGCTGACTTTGCCTTTCTCTGCCCAGGCCTCACCCACAGGAGGTCTTAAGGTGCTTGTCTGACCTCTGACCACCAAGGACAAAGCAGACTTTCTCTTCACTCTCACTGTCATTGGGGGTGTATCTGCACGCACCTTTCTCAGAGATTTCGTAATTGAGATGGGAAAGTGGGCTAGGCTCCTTACACAAGCCCCTGAGGACCCTTTTGTGTCTTTCTCCTGTAGTTCTGCTCATGTAGGGCACCCACACAACCTTCTCTCCAGAAACTTCTTGGTATGAAGCAGGGTAGCCTCAGAGACCACCAGACACCAAGATCGACCATGCCTCTCCACTCTCAAGGCCCCTGCCCAGCTCGTGGTCTTGAACATCCATCCCCTTAGATGAGTGACTTTTTCACGCTCACTGTGGTTCCACCCTCAGCCATGGGGGCAGCTCCAAAGCACACGTTCACCATCCTTGTGTAACTGGAGCAGCAGGAGACCCCAGATGGGCCCTTACAAACAACACCTAGCTTAAGCTCTTACTCTGATAATATAATGTAGAAGGAGAAAATTCTTTTATTTGGCTATGGTTCCTAGAGGCACGGGGGAAATCAGGGCTAAGAAGTAATGGAGCAATGAATGAAGAGCTTAAACATGTTCCCGAGCTTTCCAGTTTAATATTCGCCTCTCCTAGAACCCATTACCTAGCCTGAGAAACCAGTTGTGAAATAGAACAAGGAAATTAGAACAAGGACACTCCCTTGAGAGCTTACATTTTAATACTCTTCCTGCTCTACTGCTTCCCACCCCACCCTCCTTTCTGGTGACAGTGAGAGTATAAATTATAGCTGGGCTCTGCCCCTTCACCACACCAGAAGCCAACATGAAGACAGGCACTATCTTTGTTCTGCTGGCTTTCATCATCATGGGGCTGGAGGTGACCTGGGCTCAGAAGTCTCCTGTCAAAGGTGAGGGTGCTGAGGGGACCCCAGCTGACCGCAGAGAAGGCTCAGAGCCCAGTGCTAAATGTGGGAATGGTTTGGCCTGGAAGCAACCACATCCCCTCATGCATTTCCCTTGATCTAAATGAGAGTTCACCCTGCGTTTCCCATTGTCCTTATCAGATTGGGTTGGGTCTGATTGGAAGTCAAGTGTAGTGTTCTCTCTATTAGGACTTTGCCCAGATGTGGGACTCCACAGGGAGCTATGGGACAAGCACATGTGGACTCACACACATGAACGGGGAGCTGGAGACCTCTGTGAGCAGAGACTTCTCTAAGATCTTCTTATAATCGGGAAAAAGAGGCTTATGACTGGGAAGGTTTCTTGTCCTCTGAGACCGTGCAGACTTTGGAGCAGGGAGAACTTTCTGCTAAGGCCAGACTGTGGGCTGAAGACTGAGAGTGGAGAAGTCAAGGCTGAGGGAGGAGTCTTGCCAGCGATGAGGGCTTCAGGGCTCCAGCAGCCGTTCTCAAGCCTG
This sequence comes from Bos mutus, assembly GCF_027580195.1. Lineage (NCBI taxonomy): Eukaryota > Metazoa > Chordata > Mammalia > Artiodactyla > Bovidae > Bos > Bos mutus. The sequence goes on from NC_091635.1 coordinate 47,800,661, forward strand.
TCTTGGTGACTATTCCAGACTGCACAAAACCATCCTGTGTTTCAGGACGACAGAGACCTGGATTCTGCCCAGAGGTGCCCAGAGGTATTTTGGGAGCTTGTGTTGAAATGTGCTCCGGTGATGATTCCTGTCCCAGGGGAATGAAATGCTGCAGCCATGGGTGTGGTCATTCCTGCACAACTCCTGTCTTCCGAGTGAGTACAAATCAACCATGCACTGGCCAAGGATGCACATGACTCCCCAGGGCACTTTGCTGGTGAAGAGGGCTGCTCACATGTCCGCTGCATGTGAGAGTCTGGAAGATTCTGGGAGAAAGGGGCTAGAAATATGGCAAAAGGACAGCTGGTTGCACTATCTGAGGTCTTCTCTTAGAAGAGGAGCCCTATCCCAAGACAGCCCTGATGGGTTCAGTTGAGAAAAGTAGCCGTGACCCTAGAAGCACAGGTCACTCTTTACCAGGAGTTTCTCACTTTCCTTCTCCTCCCTCACCAAAGGGGCTTAATGCTTCCTGGAAAATAGGTCATCCTGGGAGGAGGAAGAAAGGGAAAGGAACCCCAAGTATCTCCTGTGTTGGGTACACATTGTGCTGGAATTGAAGTAAAAAGACAAGAACAACATGGGTCAGGAGACAGATCTCGATAAATAATTGCAACCTAGTGTGAGGAGTGCCCCAAAGAGAGTTCGCCTGAGATCTGTGGGATCAAAGAGAGGAGTTATTGACTTTGCCTGGGAGGAGAGAGATTGGGAAAGTTGTCAGAGAGTAGAGAACATCAAGGGAGAGCATAAAGGATGCATGAAGTCAGCAGGAGGAAGGCAGGGCAGCTGAGAGAGTGGGAGGAGTGTCCACCTGCCCCAGTAAGAGAAGAGAAAGCGATGGTGGTAGGAAGGGATTGTAATATCTCAGAGGGTGGTGGAGGGAAATCCATACCAGAGCCCAGAGAGGAATGGGCTTCCTGCTGAAGAGTTTGGTAAACTGCTGGATGCTTCTAAGCACAATTAATGTCATGATCAAATTTGTATTTTAGAAAGGTGGCTCTGGTGGCCATGGGAAAGTTGGACAGAAGGTTTATTGAGCATGCCTGGAGACCAGCCCCAGAAGATTTCTCACGAATCAATGAATTTGATGCTTGTCATAACTACAAGATTTTCACATCCATTCCAGACTCTTTTCTATGCCTGGAATTGTAGCCCTGGAAGATGAAGATCTAAAATGGTGGGATGTCTGCTTTCTAAAGAGCCTGTGTGGAAAATAAACTAAATTTGTGGCATAGTTTGGGCTGTGTCCTTCTTTCCATGTAGGCATTCTGGTGGCCCCTCTGTGGCTTAACAGGACCACATGTGTATACATGCGCCCATGAATACAGGACACTCAGGATACAAATAGACCAGAGGCAAGTCCCCCTCCCGCCACCCCCCACCTAATTTCAGTCCCCTCCCACTTAGTTTCATTCCTCCAGAGGAGCCTGGTGAGCCACAGTCCACAGGGTTGCAGTGAGTTAGTCACGACTGAGCAACAAACACTTTCACTTTTATCTGTATGTACCTAGACAAGGTAGAAGGTCTGAGAATGTTTTTTCAAGTGCTCTGTGAATGATTTTGGTCGAGCATAAAAAATAAATAACTATGACTATGGAGCACATAGCAGGCCTGTTACAGCAGACTTCATTAAGACAAGACTTGGAAGGGACAGTGCGGGGATACCCTATTCTAAGGCAAGGCGCCAACCTCTATCGGGACTTGATGCCTAATTCTAGGAGAGGGAGCCTGATCCTTGGCATGTGGAACTTGGGCTGGCATGCGTTGGGAAATGCCAGCTCTTGTCTTGGAGTGATTTGGAGTCAGGATACAGTTATGAGAAAGGCTTTGTGGATGGAGCTTTGGATTCAGATTTTCCCTGAGGAAGAGGATAAAACTTGGTCTCCCAAAGATTCTGGCTAAAATGATAGTCTGGACAGTCTGCTTGTGAGCTTTCTCTCTTCCAGCTCTCTGTTCACTTCTTCCTACTGAATCCCCCTACTTTGCCTGCTCTTCCATATCTGTATGTCCTTGTCACCAACACTGCTCTTGCTTCTCATATAGCACATTGTAGAATCCTAATGCCCCATGGCCTCACCAGTCTGTGCATCGGAATGAGGGGATATTAGCCCTGAAATCATCTTTAAGTGATGGAATGGCTGGCCATTCCCATTTCAAAGGATTCCATGCCCCTGTCTCCCTTGGTCATTCAGGGAAGTTCATGACCATACCACTAAAATGTTCTCAAACATTTATCTGCCATACTGAATGACCTTCCACTGCAAAGATATTTGAGGATGGCATCCTATAACTTCCTCTTAGGTTTCTCCCTTCCAGGTAGTCCAGATGTCCCTAGAAAGTTTTTTACTTTTAGTAAACTTCTCATTTTTCTCACCGGCATTTATTTTTTCTTTTTTGGCAGGGGCTGGGGGTGTGTGCTCTGCAGCATGTGAGATCTTAGTTCCCCTACTACGGATTGACCTTGTTCCTCCTGCACTGCAGGCACGAAGTCTTAACCATGGGACCACAAGGGAAGTCCTCACCTGCATTTAAACTGCCTTTATATTTAAGAGAAACTCTATTTCTCCCTCTGGAGATTGGCAAGGCCCAGATACTTCTTTCCTACTCCCTGAAAAATAGGGCTTGGAATTGTATTGCTTCTCTCTGATGATGTGGATCTACAGGGAATGGCACTGTGACTTAGGGATCAGTTCAGTTCAGTTCAGCTGCTCAGTCGTGTCTGACTCTTTGTGACCCCATGAATCACAGCACACCAGGGCTCCCTGTCCATCATCAACTCCCGGAGTTCACTCAAACTCATGTTCACTGAGTTGGTGATGCCATCCAGCCATCTCATCCTCTGTCGTTCCCTTCTCTTCCTGCCCCCAATGCCTCCCAGCATCAGAGTCTTTTCCAATGAGTCAACTCTTCACATGAGGTGGCCAAAGTACTGGAGTTTCAGCTTTAGCATCATTCCTTCCAATGAACACCTAGGACTGATCTCCTTTAGAATGGACTGGTTGGATCTCCTTGCAGTCCAAGGGACTCTCAAGAGTCTTCTCAACACCACAGTTCAGAAGCATCAATTCTTTCGGTGCTCAGCTTTCTTCACAGTCCAACTCTCACATCCATACATGACCACAGGAAAAACCATAGCCTTGACTAGATGGACCTTTGTTGGCAAAGTAATGTCTCTGCTTTTCGATATGCTATCTAGGTTGGTCATAACTTTCCTTCCAAGGAGTAAGCGTCTTTTAATTTCATGGCTGCAGTCACCATCTGCAGTGATTTTGGAGCCCAAAAAAATAAAGTCTGACACTGTTTCCACTCTTTCCCCATCTATTTCCCATGAAATGATGGCACCAGATGCCATGATCTTCATTTTCTGAATGTTGAGCTTTAAGCCAACTTTTTCACTCTTCACTTTCACTTTCATCAAGAGGCTTTATAGTTCCTCTTCACTTTCTGCCATAAGGGTGGTGTCATCTGCATATCTGAGGTTATTGATATTTCTCCTGGCAATCTTGATTCCAGCTTGTGCTTCTTCCAGTCCAGCGTTTCTCATGATGTACTCTGCATATAAGTTAAATAAGCAGGGTGACAATATACAGCCTTGATATACTCCTTTTCATATTTGGAACCAGTCTGTTGTTCCATATCCAGTTCTAACTGTTGTTTCCTGACCTGCATATAGGTTTCTCAAGAGGCAGTTCAGGTGGTCTGGTGTTCCCATCTCTTTCAGAATTTTCCACAGTTTATTGTGATCCACACAGTCAAAGGCTTTGGCATAGTCTATAAAGCAGAAATAGATGTTTTTCTGGAACTCTCTTGCTTTTTCGATGATCCAGCAGATGTTGACAATTTGATCTCTGGTTCCCCTGCCTTTTCTAAATCCAGCTTGAACATCTGGAAGTTCACAGTTCACGTATTGCTGAAGCCTGGCTTGGAGAATTTTGAGCATTACTTTACTAGCGTGTGAGATGAGTGCAATTGTGTGGTAGTTTGAACATTCCTTAGCATTGCCTTTCTTTAGGATTGGAATGAAAACTGACCTTTTCCAGTCCTGTGGCCACTGCTGAGTTTTCCAAATTTGCTGGCATATTGAGTGCAGCACTTTCACAGCATCATCTTTCAGGATTTGAAAGAGCTCAACTGGAATTCCATCACCTCCACTAGCTTTGTTTGTAGTGATGCTTTCTAAGGCCCACTTGACTTCACATTCCAGGATGTCTGGCTCTAGGTGAGTGATCACACCATCGTGATTATCTGGGTCATGAAGATCTTTTTTGTACAGTTCTTCTGTGTATTCTTGCCATCTCTTCTTAATATCTTCTGCTTCTGTTAGGTCCCTACCATTTCTGTCCTTTATCGAGCCCATCTTTGCATGAAATGTTCCCTTGGTATCTCTAATTTTCTTGAAGAGATCTCTAGTCTTTCCCATTTTGTTGTTTTCCTCTATTTCTTTGCATTGATCACTGAGGAAGGCTTTCTTATCTCTCCTTGCTATTCTTTGGAACTCTGCATTCAGATGCTTATATCTTTCCTTTTCTCCTTTGCTTTTCGCTTCTCTTCTTTTCACAGCTATTTGTGAGGCCTCCTCAGACAGCCATTTTGCTTTTTTGCATTTCTTTTCCATGGGGATGGTCTTGATCCCTGTCTCCTGTACAATGTCATGAACCTCCGTCCATAGTTCATCAGGCACATCTATCAGATCTAGGCCCTTAAATCTATTTCTCACTTCCACTGTATAATCATAAGGGATTTGATTTAGGTCGTACCTGAATGGTCTAGTGGTTTTCCCTACTTTCTTCAATTTAAGTCTGAATTTGGCAATAAGGACTTCATGATCTGAGCCACAGTCATCTCACGGTCTTGTTTTTGCTGACTGTATAGAGCTTCTCCATCTTTGGCTGCAAAGAATATAATCAGTCTGATTACTGTGTTGACCATCTAGTGATGTCCATGTGTAGAGTCTTCTCTTGTGTTGTTGGAAGAGGGATTTTGCTATGACCAGTGTGTTCTCTTGGCAAAACTCTATTAGCCTTTGCCCTGCTTCATTCCATATTTCAAGGCCAAATTTGCCTGTTACCCCAGGTGTTTCTTGACTTCCTACTTTTGCATTCCAGTCCCCTATAAAGAAAAGGACATCTTTTTTTGGGTGTTAGTTCTAAAAGGCCTTGTAGCTCTTCATAGAACCGTTCAACTTCAGCTTCTTCAGTGTTACTGGTTGGGGCATAGACTTGGATTACTGTGATATTGAATGGTTTGCCTTGGAAACGAACAGAGATCATTCTGTCTTTTTTGAGATTGCATCCAAGTACTGCATTTTGGACTCTTTTGTTGACCATGATGGCCACTCCATTTCTTCTAAGGGATTCCTGCCCACAGTAGTAGATACAATGGTCATCTGAGTTAAATTCACCCATTCCAGTCCATTTTAGTTCGCTGATTCCTAGAATGTCGACGTTCACTCTTGCCATCTCCTGTTTGACCACTTGATTCATGGACCTGACATTCCAGGTTCTTATGCAATATTGGTCTTTACAGCATCGGACCTTGCTTCTATCACCAGTCACATCCACAGCTGGGTATTCTTTTTGCTTTGGCTCCATCCCTTCATTCTTTCTGGAGTTATTTCTCCACTGATCTCCAGTAGCATATTGGGCACCTACTGACCTGGGGAGTTCCTCTTTCAGTATCCTATCATTTTGCCTTTTCATACTGTTCATGGGGTTCTCAAGGCAAGAATACTGAAGTGTTTTGCCATTCCCTTCTCCAGTGGACCCCATTCTGTCAGACTTCTCCACCATGACCCACCCGTTTTGGGTGGCCCCACATGGCATGGCTTAGTTTCATTGAGTTAAACAAGGCTGTGGTTCTAGTGTGATTAGATTGGCTAGTTTTCTGTGGTTATGGTTTCAGTGTGTCTGCCCTCTCATGCCCTCTCATAACACCTACCATTTTACTTGGGTTTCTCTTACCTTGGACGAGGGATATCTCCTCACCACTGCCCCTCCCGACCTTGAACGTGGAGTAGCTCCTCTCCGCCCTCCTGCACCCATGCAGCCACTGCTCCTTGGACGTAGGGTTGCTCCTCCTGACTTAGGGATAGTCCAAAACAATTCACAGCAGCAGAAGTGCCAGCAACCAGATTGTGGCTGTGAGCTGAACTTGGTTATGTCCTCTGCTACCTGCCTTACATTGTTTCTTAATCCATTCCTAAACCTGATTCACCAGTCTGTTTTTTCTATGAGCTGTGTAATAACAAAATTCCTGTTGTCTCAACTTAGGCAGAATTGCCTTCTTTTGTCTGTATCTAAAAGGGCTTAATGTGGGTGGAAACTGGTGTCAGGAGTGATAGAGGACAACTGTGCTCAGGGAAATGGAAGGAATCTGGGTTTCATGAATTGATCCAGTTAGAAGCCAAAGGCAATGAGAATGTTGTTAGTCTCCTAGGATGGAAATCTGGCATTCGATGATAAAACAGGTAATAACCTCCTATGTTAAATATTTCTAGGTATTTTATTCTTTTGTTTGCTATTGTAGATGGAATTGTTTGCTTAGTTTCTTTTATGGATTTTTCATTGCTGATGACTTGCATTGTGTACTGACCTGAACTTCACTGAATTTATTTTTTGCCTCTTGTAGAATCTTTGTAAATTCTTTATGATTTTCTGTGTATAGAATCATGTCATCTTCAAATAGAGGTAGTTTTACTTCTTTTTTCCCAACTTTCATACCTTTTATTTCTTTTTCTTGCATGATTTCTGTGGTTAGAAGCTCCAGTTGAATAGCAACAGTGAAAGCAGGAAACCTTGTCTTTTCCTGGTCTTAGAAGGAAAGCTTTTAGTCTTTTACTATTGAATATGATGTTAGCTATGAATTTTTCATGAATTCCATCTATTGCGTTGAGAAAATTCACTTCTATTCCTAGTTTTCTTAGTATTTTTATCATTAAAGAGTGTTAGGTTTTGTCAAATCCTTTTTGTGTATCAGTTTAGATGTTGACGTGTTTTTTCCTTCCTTTATTCTATTAATGTTCTGCATTATATTTATTGATTTTCACCACCAATGCCTTCTTAAGATAAATCCTACCAGGTCATGATGTATAATCCTTTTGCTATGCTATTGAAATCACCTGGCTAGTTTTTTTTTTTTTTAGGATTTTTGCACATATTTTTATAAGGGATATTGGCCTTTAATTTTCTTTTCTTGTAATGTCTTTATCTGGCTTTGATATTAGCATAATATTGACTTCATAGAATGAATTAGGAAGTGTTTCCTCTTCTATTTTCTGGAAGACTCTAAGAATTGTTAAGAATTTTTATTTTTTTGCATTGCAGCTAGATAATATAGTTTATAATATCAGGAATAGGTTTTTAATTTCTTTGTGGCCTAGTACTTGTTTGATTTTTGTGAATGTCCTATAAACACTAAAAAAGAAAAAAAATTGTCTTCTCTGTTGTTGAGTGTAAAGTTGTCTATTATCCATTAGTTTTGTTAGGTAGGTAGAATAGGGAAAAGGAGTCCAAAATGGCGGTGGCTAAAAGACAAGGAAGGTCAAAGGAAGGTCTGAGGACCAGAGTGAAGACTTCAGGCAGAACAAACAGCACTCCTGGCTAAGCCCAATTTGCATAGGGCAAGCCCAGGTGGAGAAAAAAACATATAAAAGGAGGAGCCAAAGCGCGCTCTCTCTCTCTCACTCCCCATGCCCCCCCCCCACCTCCCCACGCACTCCTCCACTCTCTTCTCTTCGAGTCCTTGGGCTGGCATGCCCTCACACTTCAAGGATGGATTCTCCTGCTATCTTCTAAATAAAATAGAGCTGTAACACTGATTTGCCTAAGAGCTATAACACGGTTTGTCCAAGACCTGAGAGCTGTGACGTGCCGAGGGCTTTAATGTCCATTGCTCCAAATCTTTGTTGTGACGAGACAAAGAACTGAGGAACATACACTCGTGTGACAGTTTGAATTTGTTAATCTTTATGATTTAATTTGTCTTTTTTTTCATTATTTTTGTCTGTATTATTCATTAATTTCTGAGAGGGATTTGATAAAATGTCCAACTAAAATAATTTATTCATGTATTTCTTTTACTTTTATCAGTTATTTCTTTGTATATATGTCAAGTAATAATTTTAAGAGTATATGTGTTTGTGTTCACAATCATCTTCTTAATTTATCATTCCTTTTAACATTAAATAATATCCTTTTCCCTTTATATATTTGATATTAAAATATTTTTGCTAAATATCAAAATTGATAATTCAGCATTCTTTTAGTTCATATTTGTCTAGTAAAATTTCCATCTCTATAAGACATACTATTAGACCTTTTTCATATATTTCTTAAAGCAGTATTTTGCTTGACTTAAACTCATTTTATTCAGTTTGAGAGGTCTTCTGTATCAGGACCAGCCCAACAACGAACCAACCCGAGGGAGCAGTGCCACAGAAGAATAAGGAAAAATAAGACTCATTCGCAGGCAAAAGCCCGATCCTAATCCTTGCATGCCTTTTATTGCTAACATCTACTTCCTTGAGCTCTAGAGATATCTGTTTTTTACAATCTCAGATCGGGGGTTAAAGATATACAATACACAGTCCTCAATGTCAAACCTTCAGGCCATTCATGATTGTGTTTAGCACTTCAGCTAGTGATGACCTTTCTCAACAACTCCTTCAAGGCTCTGGTTACGAGAACAGTCACTAATGGTTTTCCATCAGTCACATCAGTACTTCAACATCTTGTTTTCAAGATGTTTTTCCACTATGTACTTTTTACTGCTCCCAGCCCTTTGCCTGGGGGTGATGAGAAAGTCGTTCTTATTTTTCAAAGAAGCCCTGTTAACTATAGAACAGGCCTGTACTTAGCATATTGCCTACATTCTGATCAGAGAGTTTAACCTATTTATGTTTATGGCCCTAACTGTTAAACTAGGATTTATCCTGTCACCATATTTCTTGTTTCTTATTTATCATACTTTCTTACTGTGTTTTCTAGTTTGCTATTCTTTACTCTTTCCATTAACTAGGTTAAAATTTTCATCTAGTACTTTAAAATTCATACTTCTAATTTTATTCTTCAGGAATTTACCCCTGTTGATTTTTTCAGTCAGCCAGTTCAGTCGCTCAGTCGTGTCCGACTCTGAGACCCCATGAATTGCAGCACGCCAGGCCTCCCTGTCCATCACCAACTCCCAGAGTTCACTCAAACTTATGTCCATCGAGTCAGTGATGCCATCCAGCCATCTCATCCTCTGTTGTCCCCTTCTCCTCCTGCCCCCAATCCCTCCCAGCATCAGAGTCTTTTCCAATGAGTCAACTCTTTGCATGAGGTGGCCAAAGTACTGGAGTTTCAGCTTTAGCATCATTCCTTCCAATGAACACCTAGGACTGATCTCCTTTAGAATGGACTGGTTGGATCGCCTTACAGTCCAAGGGACTCTCAAGAGTCTTCTCCAACACCACAGTTCAAAAGCATCAATTCTTCGGTGCTCAGCCTTCTTCACAGTCCAACTCTCACATCCATACATGACCACAGGAAAAACCATAGCCTTGACTAGACGGACTTTGTTGGCAAAGTAGTCTCTGCTTTTGAATATGCTATCTAGGTTGGTCATAACGTTCCTTCCAAGGAGTAAGCGTCTTTTAATTTCATGGCTGCAGTCACCATCTGCAGTGATTTTGGAGCCCAGAAAAATAAAGTCTGACACTGTTTCCACTGTTTCCCCATCTATTTCCCATGAAGTGGTGGGACCGGATGCCATGATCTTCGTTTTCTGAATGTTGAGCTTTAAGCCAACTTTTTCACTCTTCACTTTCACTTTCACTTTCATCAAGAGGCTTTTTAGTTCCTCTTCACTTTCTGCCATAAGGATGGTGTCATCTGCATATCTGAGGTTATTGATATTTCTCCTGGCAATCTTGATTCCAGCTTGTGCTTCTTCCAGCCCAGCGTTTCTCATGATGTACTTTGCATATAAGTTAAATAAACAGGGTGACAATATACAGCCTTGACATACTCCTTTTCCTATTTGGAACCAGTCTGTTGCTCCATGTCCAGTTCTAACTGTTGTTTCCTGACCTGCATATAGGTTTCTCAAGAGGCAGGTCAGGTGGTCTGGTATTCCCATCTCTTTCAGAATTTTCCACAGTTGATTGTGATCCACACAGTCAAAGGCTTTGGCATAGTCAATAAAGCAGAAACAGATGTTTTTCTGGAACTCTCTTGCTTTTTCGATGATCCAGCAGATGTTGACAATTTGATCTCTGGTTCCCCTGCCTTTTCTAAATCCAGCTTGAACATCTGGAAGTTCACAGCTCACGTATTGCTGAAGCCTGGCTTGGAGAATTTTGAGCATTACTTTACTAGCGTATGAGATGAGTGCAACTGTGCAGTAGTTTGAACATTCCTTAGCATTGCCTTTCTTTAGGATTGGAATGAAAACTGACCTTTTCCAGTCCTGTGGCCACTGCTGAGTTTTCCAAATTTGCTGGCATATTGAGTGCAGCACTTTCACAGCATCATCTTTCAGGATTTGAAAGAGCTCAACTGGAATTCCATCACCTCCACTAGCTTTGTTTGTAGTGATGCTTTCGAAGGCCCACTTGACTCCACATTCCAGGATGTCTGGCTCTAGGTGAGTGATCACACCATCATGATTATCTGGGTCGTGAAGATCTTTTTTGTACAGTTCTTCTGTGTTGATTTTTTAAGCATTATTAATGTTTGAACCTTTTCCAGAACAAGGGCATTACCTTAGCTTGCCCTCATTTCTCTTTGTGCTTGTGCCTCCAACCCCATCCTACTGAATCACCGTGTAGATAACTATAGAATTTTAGTTCTGGATGTTATGTTTGTACTTTAAAAAAATTTCTGTTTATTAGTACGCTGTAAACAGACTGGTTCCAAATAGGAAAACTAGTTCATCAAGGCTGTATATTGTCACCCTGTTTATTTAACTTATATGCAGAGTACATCATGAGAAACGCTGAACTGGAAGAAACACAGGCTGGAATCAAGATTGCCGGCAGAAATCTCAATAACCTCAGATATGCAGATGACACCACCCTTATGGCAGAAAGTGAAGAGGAACTAAAAAGCCTCTTGATGAAAGTGAAAGTGGAGAGTGAAAAAGTTGGCTTAAAGCTCAACATTCAGAAAACGAAGATCATGGCATCCGGTCCCATCACTTCATGGGAAATAGATGGGGAAACAGTGGAAACAGTGTCAGACTTTATTTTTCTGGGCTCCAAAATCACTGCAGATGGTGACTGCAGCCATGAAATTAAAAGATGCTTACTCCTTGGAAGGAAAGTTATGACCAACCTAGATAGCATATTCAAAAGCAGAGACATTACTATGCCAATAAAGGTCAATCTAGTCAAGGCAATGGTTTTTTCTGTGGTCACGTATGGATGTGAGAGTTGGACTGTGAAGAAGGCTGAGCACCAAAGAATTGATGCTTTTGAACTGTGGTGTTGGAGAAGACTCTGGAGAGTCCCTTGGTCCCTGCAAGGAGATCCAACCAGTCCATTCTGAAGGAGAGCAGCCCTGGGATTTCTTTGGAAGGAATGATGCTAAAGCTGAAACTCCAGTACTCTGGCCACCTCATGTGAAGAGATGACTCATTGGAAAAGACTCTGATGCTGGGAGGGATTGGGGGCAGGAGGAGAAGGGGACAACAGAGGATGAGATGGCTGGATGGCATCACTGACTCGATGGACGTGAGTCTGAGTGAACTCCGGGAGCTGGTGATGGACAGGGAGGCCTGGCGTGCTGCGATTCATGGGGTCGCAAAGAATCGGACACGACTGAACTGAACTGAACTGAACACTACCTGAAGGGGAGAAACATAAGTGGAAATTGTAGGAGGCCATCCTCCAGTATCTTTCCCAGGGAAGGTCATACTTTGGCAATCAGAATGGCAGGTAAATGGTGAAATTGATTGGAAACTTTTTAGAGGTATGCTCATGAACCAAAGGAGACTGGAAGGGTTTGGGATGAGGATGACCAGACAGTGACAGAAGATTTCAATGCTAATATTCCTTCATTCCTCTGCACAGACGGGTGAGGCCACATGACACTGGGCTTATGAGATGTACAAGAGCAGTGTTGGTGACAGCGAGACACAGATATGGAAGACCACATTTCACACTCATCAGGCTAACTGGAGGAATCTTGATGGAAAGAAATGAACTGAGAACTCGATTCTTAGGAGAGATAAAGTCAATCCCATCCATGATTTTTGTCAGAATCTTTGGGAGACTAAGATTTAGCTTATGTCTCAGGGAAGTTTCAATGGAAGGTTACATCCTCAGAGTTCATCTCCTAACTGTATCCTAACTTCAAATCACGTCAAGATAGCAGCTGGCACTTTCCAATTCCTGTCACCCACATCCCAGGGAACAGGATGGCTCTCCCGGAGGTAGGCTTCCTGCTAGATGTCGGTGTGCTGCCTTAGAATGGGGTATCCCCACCCTTGATCCCGCTCCTACTCCTCTGGAGTCTTGCCCTAATACAGCTGCTGCAATAGGCCTACTACTACATGCTACATCCTCATTCATTTTGTTGTTTGACAAAATCCTCTTTACAGGACACTTGAGAAAATATTCTCGAGCCTTCTGCCCTGTCTAGAGACAGAGATGTGGAAGGAGGAAAGGAGCTAGCTGGGAGGAACTTGAGTCTGATCTATTGGTTTTCTGAGTGCCCTGTATTCATGCACCCACTGCAGAGCACACATATGGTCCTGCTAGCCAAAGAAGATCCACCAGAATGCCTAAATGGAAAGACAGACACAGCCCAAACTATGCCACAGATTTAGTTTATTTTGAACACAAGTGTTTTTAGAAAGCAGCCACTGCACCATTTTAGATCTTTATCCTCCAGGGCTACAATTCCAGGCAAAGGAAAGAGCAAGGAATGGATATGGAAGCCTTGTTATGCCAAGCATCGAATTTGTGGGTTCATAAAAAATCTTCAGGTGCTGTTCTTCAGGCATGCTCAATCACTGTTCAGTCCAGCTTTCCCAAGGCCACCAGAGCCAACCTTCTAAAAATACAAATTTGATCATGACATTAACTGTGCTTAGAAACATCCAGCAGTTTACCAAACCCTTCAGCAGGAGGCTCTCTCTGCTCACTGGACTCTGGCATGGATGGCCCTCCACCATCCCCCTGAGATGCTGCAACCCCTTCCTGCCACCACCACTTCCTCGTCTCCAGTGGAAGACCCATACTCCTCCCACCCTCTCAACTGCCCTGCCTTCCTCCTGCGAACTTTCTGCACCCTGTATTCTCTCGCTCAATGTTCTCTACTCTCTGACAACTTTCCCAATCTCTCTCCCTTGAGGTAAAGCCCATAACCCCTCTCTTTCTCCCACAGATTGGACGAGAAATCTGTACAAGGACTGGTCACCCTACGTTTAGATTATTTATCTATGTCTGTCTCATTTATCCTGTTGTATCTGTCTTTTTGTTTCAATTCCTGAACAATGCATGCCTGACACAGGAGATACTCAATCCCTAGGGATTCCCTTTCCCTTCCTTCTTCCTCCCGGGGTGTTCCATTTTCCAGGAAGAGTTAAATCCCTTTGGTGAGGAAGGAGAAATAAAGTGAGAAAACCTTGGTTAAGAATGACCTGTGAATCTGTATCATGGATACTTGTCTCAACTGAACCGATCAGTGTTGTCCTGGGACAGGGCTCCTCGTTTAGGATGAGGCCTCAGATAATGTGGGCCAGCTGTCTTTTGGCCATGTTTCCAACCCCCTTCTCTGGGAGTTTTCCAGACTCTCCCATGCGGTGGACATGTGAGCAAAGCCCACTTGAGAGTTGGGTGCACCCCTTGGCCAGCTCTTGCCTGATTTGTACTCACTTTGAAGACAGCAGCTTTGCAGACATGACCACACCCATTGCTGCAGCATTTCGCTCTCCCAGGACAGGAATAATCTCCTGAGCACATTTCAGCACAAATTCCCACAGTACCTTTGGGCACCTCTGGGCAGAATCCAGGTTTCCTTTGTCCTGAAACACAGGATGGTGTTTGGCGTGTGGCGCAGTCACTAAGACAGGCCTGAGGACAGACGCTGGAGGCCTGAAGCCTCCATCACAGGCAGGACTGCTGCCTCTTCTGTTGCTTCCTTTGTGCTCTGGACTCCTCCCCGAGCCTCCACTGCTCCTCTGCCATGGAGCCCACAGTCTGTGCCTTAGGAGAATGCTCCCCTTTCTCTGAAGGCTGCTCGGGTCTCAGAAGATAAGAAACCTGCACAGTCATAACCCTCTTCTTCCCACTTTATAAGAAGATTCTAGAAAAGCCTCTGCTTACAGAGATCACCATCCCCTGCCTCACACATTCCATTTGTCCCCCAACTTCCTCTGGGGTCCCACTCACAAGGCCCAGGTCCTAACTAGAGAGAAAACGTACCCTTTACCCCCAATTTCTAAGCAGACCCAACCCAGTCTGATAGGGAGAATGGGACACACAGGATGAGTGCTCATTTAGATCAAAGAAAAGGCATCTAATCAATGCCAATCCCCACTCTGCTGTGGGGACCTGGTTGCTTCCAGGCAAAACCACCCTCAGGTCTAACACTGGGCTCTGAGCCTTCTCTGCTGTCAGCTAGGGTCCCCTCAGCACCCTCACCTTTGACAGGAGACTTCTGAGCCCAGGCCACCTCCAGCCCCATGACGAGGAAAGCCAGCAGAACAAAGACGGTGCCTGTCTTCATGTTGGCCTCTGGTGTGGTGCAGGGGCAGAGCCCAGTCCCAATTTATACTCTCAGTGTCACCAGAAAAGAGGGTGAGGTGAGAGGCAGTAGAACAGGAAGAGTATTAAAATGTAAGCTCTCCAGGGAGTGTCCCAGGATATTCTAGTTTCTTTGTTCTATTTCACAACTGTTTTCAAGGATTAGGGAATGGTTTCTTGGATATGCAAATACAAAACTTGAGAGTCTGGGAACATTTTTTAGCCTTTCTTTCCTTGCTCCATCACAACTTGACTTTGGTCCCTGGTCCCTTTAGGAACCATGGCCAAAGAAAAGAATTCTCTCCATGTAACTTAGAATTGCACAGTGAGAGCTGAAATTTTGAAGCTAGGCATTGTGAGGGCCCATCTGGGGTCTCCAGCAGGTCCAGTTACACAAGGATGGTAAACGTGTGCTTTGGAGCCTCAGCTAGGCATGAGGGTGGAACCACAATGGTAGTGAAATCAGTCATCTAAGGGGATGGATATTGCAAGATCACAAGCTGGCTGGAGCCCTTGAGATTTGAGAGACATGGTCTATCTTGATGGCTGGTGGTCTCTGAGGCTACCCTGCTCCATACCAAGAAATTCCTGGAGAGAAGGCTGAGTGGGTGACCTACATGAGCAGAACTACAGGAGAAAGACACGAAAGCCTCCTCAGGGGTCTGTGGAAGGAGCCTGCCCACTTTCCCATCCCAATTACAAAATCTCTGAGAGAGGCATATGCAGGTAAAAGCTGAATGACCGTGGAAATGAAGAGAAAGCGACTTTATCGTTGGTGGTCAGAGCTCAGATAAGCACCTTAGGACCTCCTGTGGGGAAGCCTGCTACCCAAGAGCAGAGAAAGACTAAGCCAGCCAAGAAAGGAGGATTCAGCCTGTCGTCTCAGGCAGAGAGCTCACATTAGCATCTGGGAATCTCAGCATGTTCAAAGGATACAAGCCCCCAGGAATGACTCCTTGGTCTGAAGGAGGGACCAGGGTTCCCAGGCAGTGAGCTCAGTGTGGGGTGGAGATCAATGGCCCCACCCAGCACAGCAAAGGGGAAGCCCTGATCCAAACCCAAGATGGCTGGCTGGACCCCAGGATGCTGTATACTGTAGCCCTGATTGTGGGGCCAGGGCTGGACAGCTCCAGACAGCTTGCAGGAGAGTTTGGAGCTACACTGTTGGCAAGAGAGGACTCTCGAATTCCTCTCAAAAAGTGAGCTGGACTTGATCACTGCCATTGAGTTAACATAATCTGTCAAAGTTCTTTTTCACACAACAAACACCTGATTGTGGTCAATAATTCCAACAATACAGATATATCCTGAGTAACCTTTCAGGAAGCAATCAATATTACCTATTTTAATCAATATTTAATCAATATGACCTATTACCTATCAATATTTGCTATGTATTTTTCCATGCCCTTTTCTTATGCTTTTATGTACACATATATGTATATATACAAATATATACTTTTTTGCAGAAATATTTATATGTATTGTTTTGCTTTATTCATGTAATGTTATGTCTTAGAGCATTTTCTAGGTTAGTAACCTCTTTTTCTTTTAAAAAATTCTGTTATATGAATGGTTTATAATTTATTTAACCAAACTTCAATTTTTGACATTTAGCAGATTTGGAGATTTCTTGGTTATCAAATAATTTGCCATGAATGTGTATCATATACTTTGTAATGCTTCTATATATAATATACAATATGTAAAGATAACTAAGACCACTACATGTAAACAGTGAAAGTGGTTAAGACAGACAATCTTAAGGGTTCTCATCACAAGCAGAAACATTTTCTTATATTTCTTCACTGTTGTATCTCTATGAGATGATAGATGTTCACTCAACTTACGGTGATAATCATTTCACAATGGATGTAAGTCACATCATTGAGTTTTATACCTTTAACATGTACAGTGCTATATGTCAATTATATATCAATAAAGCTGAAAGGAAAAAAAGAGAGACCATACAATCTACACTTCCTTCCACAGCAAAGGAGGCACAGATTTCTCACATACTGATCCAGTGCATTTGTAGCCTTGGTTCCCAAGTTAAATTTTTTAAAAATTTTATTTATTTATGTTTTTCTTGAAGTATAGTTGATTTACAATGCTGTGTTATTTTAGGTGTACAGCAAAGTGATTCAGTTATACGTGTATACAAATGTCTATTCTCTTTCAGTTTCTTTTCTATTATAGGTATTGGCTCAAATGGTAAAGAATCCACCGGCAATGCAGGAGACCAGGGTTTGATCCCTGGGTCAGGAAGGTTACCTGGAGAAGGGATTAGCCACCCACTTCAGTATTCTTGCCTGGAGAATTCCATGGGCAGAGGAGCCTGGTAGGCTACAGTCCATGGGGTTGCAAAGAGTTGGACATGACTAAGTGACTAATACAGGTGTTACAAGGCATGGAATAGAGTTCCCTGTGCTATACAGTAGGTCTTTGTTATTTATCTATTTTATATACAGTAGTGTGTATCTGTTAATCTTAACCTTCTAATTTATCCGTCCCCTCTTAAGTTTTTAATGGACTAGTTGAAGCTTCTAGTCCCATCCTCCCATTGGGATGCATCTGAATTGGGAATATGAGGCAGTGGAATACTCAGCACAGAAAAGGAATTTAACTACAGAAATTGTATAACACAATACAATTGGCTTGTTATTGCAGTACTTTGAGTTTCCAATATGAAGCAAAGCATAATTAAGGCCTGTAATGTCTTGCTGAATAGGCATTGTAAGAACAGATGCTGCAAGATTATTAAAGAGAGACTCTGTACAATAATAATGACAATACTTGACAGAATGACACAATGAAATTGTCTGGCAGGTCCTGTGCTTGTACTTTATATGAATCATCTCACTGAAGGCTCACAAGCCTGTGGAGTTGCTTCCATGGGCATCCCCATGTCACAGAGGAAGAAAGTGAAATTCAAAGAACATCATTCCTTGTAAACACTTCAAACCCAAGACAGAGCCACTCATGTGGCATTTCCAATGGCAGTGTTAGAGGAGCCACCCGACTTGGCCAGGCAAAACAGTAGTCCCTTGCATGAATTATCTTACAACAGGAGGTACTGGTAAGGAACTCAGAACTACAAGCTACCACTAACTGGAAGAATTCAGGAAAGGTCAAAAGGAGAGATGACATGCCAGTCCAAATGTCCTGCTTACCTCCCAGAATCCTTTTCACTGGAATCCATCTTGGCTGTGCTAGGCACGCACCGCCAGGAAGGACTTTGAGTCAGAATGATTAGCCAGAGACAACCCAGAAACTAACCCCATTACCATAAAATCTGAGATTGGGAGCCAGTTCCCTGGGTTCCCTTGCCCTTCGGCTCTGTATCTGGGTGTCCTTTTCCAATAAAGACTCTTGCTTTGTTAGCATGCGTGTCTCCTCAGATAATTCATTTCTGAATGTTAAATAAGAGCCCAGTCTCAGACCCTGGAAGAGGTTTCCCTTCCTGCAACAAATGGCGACTCTGGTGGGATCTCTTCTTCACTACAACTGACGTCCTGACCACTCGGGGTACTCGGAGACCAGCTCACCCACACTGGTGGACCAGACCCAGGGGCCACAGCTGGGGCCATTTTGTCCCTGGTCTCCTCCTGACGTGGATGGCTGGCCAGAGTGCCTTGACCAGGGAAGGAACAGGAGATTTTATTGACCTCTTTCCGCTTCTCTCTCTCTTCCTCTTTTCAATCCCTCCTATCCTCCTATTTTTACTTCTGTCCTGGTCCTGGACACAGGAGTCTGGTTGGAGGGCCTCAGCCTGCTCTGAGGGTTGATACCTGATCACCTCTGGTGGGCAGGGAACTCTGACTCTGGTTCAGGTCTGGTATCTGGCCTGTAGTTTCTGGTAGGGTTGGGTTCCCATCCTCCCTTCCTGGAAGCCCAGGGGAAAGTCTCACAACACCTGGGCATCTGCAAGTGACCACCAGGTGTCTGTAAGGGCACCCCTTAGTCCCTCCACCACCCGCCTCTTCTTTCAACCTGGCCTCCTTTCCTCCCTTTGAAATCTTGAAGACCTGAGATATTTCCATATACTCTATTCATACTTGGATCTGAAGTTCGTGTCTCTGAAGGAGGTTTCCTGAGAGACTGCAATCTTATATTTCAGGAAATGTTTGATGAGAACAGCTGGATCTGTGTGTATTTTATACTTTGAGTTCTGTGTTGTGATTTGTGATGGCCATTCTGCCTTGTGACATGCGGTAACATTGTGTGGTCACCAACTTTGTTTAGACATAAGATAAAGTTGGTTTAGATAAAACTCTTAAAAACTGGTTTCAAAACTAGTTTTTTTTTTCGTGCATATACAGTTAGTAAAACCAAGCTTGATCAAACGGCTTTCTGACCCTGAGGGAACAAGTCCTAGTAGATCGAGGAATGAAAAAGTACTAAAAAGAGTTACGTATGATCAGGATTTTCTAAGATTGGATTGAATTTAGCTGGGTAAATGGATTTTGTTAGGAATGGGCTAGAACAAGACTGAATTTGGTGTCTCCCTCCAAAGTATTCTAGAAATGCTGCTTTTGACAACAGATATTGTGTTTATTTGCCTCTGAATGATTTGCTTTGCTTTTGAGATCTCTTGTTACTTTCAATAAGGAATAAGTATTGTCTCACAGGTACTAAAGATCTTATTTGACCACATACTTTGAAAACTTTTTGACAAGTGTCCCAAATACCAAATTTCAATTAAAGTTCTTTTGATTTCCAAGTAAATTTGGGATAATTTAGAAGGCCTCTGAAGTATCTTGCATACAGGGCTGGATGAATCACAAGCAGGAACCAGTATTGCCAGGAAAAATCACTCTAAAGGCAGAAAGTGAAGAGGAACTAAAGAGCCTCTTGATGAGAATCAAAGAGGAGAGTGAAAAAGCTGGCTTGAAACTCAATATTAAAAAAAGTTAACATCATGGCATCCAGTCTCATTCAGTTCAGTTCAGTTCAGTTCAGTCACTCAGTCGTGTCTGATTCTTTGCGACCCCATGAATCACAGCACGCCAGGCCTCCCTGTCCATCATCAACTCCCGGAGTTCACTCAAACTCATGTCCAAAGAGTCGGTGATGCCATCAATTCATCTCATCCTCTGTCGTCCCCTTCTCCTCCTGCCCCCAATCCCTCCCAGCATCAAGTCTTTTCCATTGAGTCAACTCTTCGCATGAGGTGGCCAAAGTATGGGAGTTTTGGCTTCAGCATCAGTCCTTCCAATAAACACCCAGGACTGGTCTCCTTTAGGATGGACTGGCTGGATCTCCTTGCAGTCCAACGGACTCTCAAGAGTCTTCTCCAACACCACAGTCCAAAAGCATCGATTCTTCGGCACTCAGCTTTGTTCACAGTCTAACCCTCACATCCATACATGACCACTGGAAAAACCATAGCCTTGACTAGACGGACCTTTGTTGACAAAGTAATGTCTCTGCTTTTTAATATACTATCTAGGTTGGTCATAACTTTGCTTCCAAGGAGTAAGTGTCTTTTAATTTCATGGCTGCAATCACCATCTACAGTGATTTTGGAGCCCAAAAGAGTAATGTCTGACACTGTTTCCACTGTTTCCCCATCTATGTCCCATGAAGTGATGGGACCAGATGCCATGATCTTAGTTTTCTGAATGTTGAGCCTTAAGCCAACTTTTTCACTCTCTTCCTTCACTTTCATCAGGAGGCTTTTGAGTTCCTCTTCACTTTCTGCCATAAGGGTGGTGTCATCTGCATGTCTGAGGTTATTGATATTTCTCCCGGCAATCTTGATTCCAGCTTGTGCTTCTTCCAGCCCAGCGTTTCTCATGATGTACTCTGCATATAAGTAAAATAAGCAGGGTGACAATATACAGCCTTTACATACTCCTTTTCCGATTTGGAACCAGCCTGTTGTTCCATGTCCAGTTCTAAGTGTTGCTTCATGGACTACACCTAAGGGAAGTTCTTGGTTTAATTCTTACTTACGACTTTAATAATACTGCTAGCTATGTCATTTGTATTTCACCCATTTACAAAATTGCTGCTTCTTACATTATCAAATGTGTGACTGAGCTTCTGATAAAATAATAAATAGTTTCATATAAAATCAATAGTTATAATTGTGTATTAATAGATATGGGAAGAAGGAACAAGAGAGAATATTTTCCTGGACCATAAGAGGCTAATATAGACAAGTGGTCTAGAGAATTTGGGGAACTGTTTTATAGTAACAGTGCACTGAATGGCCTATCAGTGAAATCTTTGCCATACCTGGGAATGAGCATTCTCAACACCATGGGAGAAAATAGTTATGAAAGGCACACCCCCAAATTTACGATCATGAATGGGTCCTGCCAACTGGAAACTGGCACTTGCCATCTACCTCTGGAAAGATTAAATTATGATCATTGCAGCTTCTGACCTTCGACACCCCTGAAAGGAGTTCAGTGTGGAGATTAGGAACGAGGCCCTCTGTGCTCTGGGAAAAGCTGGGGCAGAATTGGCCTTCAGATAGTTAGACATTTTCAGGAGGCTATTTTATGGGTCCTACTTATTGCATCTTCTCATACCTAGAGAAACACCAACATTGTTAATGGTGACATCTGCTTTGGCTATTAAGGATAATATTACAAATGAAAGTCAAAATGTAGTAGCTATGGCTCAGGCATCCAAGGAAATTACTAGGTGACACTATGAGTGTAATTTCAGACAAGTCCTTGTATTCCTAAGAACTTGAGTTTTCTGAGCTGTGTCAGTCTTGGGTGCCACCAGACATTCTCAGAATGATGTCTGCTGGCAGCTAGCAACTTTACTTTTTAAAGGTTTCCTCTTGTAACTATTACATTTCTAGATAAAGGAAATTGCTTTAGATTGTGCATTAACAAACACAAGAGACATGTATGATGACCAAAAGCACCTGTTATCTATATGTTGATACAAGGGTAAAAGTTAAAACCTACTTGGATAAAACTAGACAACTGATTACTTGGCTACAAGTACCCCCAAAGTACCAGGTCCAGACTGGGTTTCAGGCTTAGTCTTCTGAAAAGGAAGGAGACTTATTTTGCCTATTAAAATTCTAGTTATTTCTCCTCCAACTACTTCTGACTGGGTCTGTTACATCAAAATGGCGGACCAAGGGACTGAGATTTTAATTAAACAAGACTCAGATCCGGGACTTGGAACCCAGATATACTTTCAATTCAGTGTCTATTCTCCAAATGGAGGCAGAACTGTGCTCCATTTTGACAGGAAGCTATCGGAACTATAGTCGTTCAGTTCTCTGAATTAAAACTGAGCAGGACTCTGGGACTCTGGAGTACAAAACCTTTCTGTGTCCCATTTCTTGTTTGTAGGATATAAGCTTTATTCTGCCTCCTTGACCTTCTCTGAGTTCTGAAGGGCAGATTCAGACAATTACTAATCAGGGAAGGGAGGGAATGCAGAAACAGAGGAGGAGCAGTCAGGTGGTTCTTACTTGGGGGCAGGTCCTGGTTCCTTCTCAAGGAATATGCATAACAATATCTTTGAGTTCTTCTGCTGATCTTGAGCCCCCACCCAGGTGGGGGATGGTAACTTTAGGCAGAAGGCAAGATTCCTGGAGCACCACCCTGTTACCTCACCAGCAACCAATCAGAAGAAAGTTGTATATCCTGCAGTCCTCACCCCAAATTTTGTCTTCTTTTTCTGGGCCCAGTGATGACTATCCTGTTCAGTTCAGTTCAGTCGCTCAGTCGTGTAAGACTCTTTGCGACCCCATGAATCGCAGCATGCCAGGCCTCCCTGTCCATCACCAACTCCCGGAGTTCACTCAGACTCGTGTCCATCGAGTCAGTGATGCCATCCAGCCATCTCATGCTCTGTCTTTCCCTTCTCCTCCTTCCCTTCCCAATCCCTCCCAGCATCAGGGTCTTTTCCAATGAATCAACTCTTTGCATGAGGTGGCCAAAGTACTGGAGTTTCAGCTTTAGCATCATTCCTTCCAAAGAAATCCCGGGGCTGATCTCCTTCAGAATGGACTGGTTGGATCTCCTTGCAGTCCAAGGGACTCTCCAGAGTCTTCTCCAACACCACAGTTCAAAAGCATCAATTCTTTGGTGCTCAGCCTTCTTCACAGCCCAATTCTCACATCCATACATGACCATAGGAAAAACCATAGCCTTGACTAGACGAACCTTTGTTGGCAAAGTAATGTCTCTGCTCTTGAATATGCTATCTAGGTTGGTCATAACTTTCCTTCCAAGGAGTAAGCGTCTTTTAATTTCATGGCTGCAGTCACCATCTGCAGTGATTTTGGAGCCCAGAAAAATAAAGTCTGACACTGTTTCCACTGTTTCCCCATCTATTTCCCATGAAGTGATGGGGCCCCATGTCATGATCTTCATTTTCTGAATGTTGAGCTTGAAGCCAACTTTTTCACTCTCCACTTTCACTTTCATCAAGAGTCTTTTGAGTTCCTCTTCACTTTCTGCCATAAGGGTGGTGCCATCTGCATATCTGAGGTTATTGATATTTCTCCCGGCAATCCTGATTCCAGCTTGTGCTTCTTCCAGTCCAACATTTCTCATGATGTACTCTGCATATAACTTAAATAAACAGGGTGACAATATACAGCCTTGATGAACTCCTTTTCCTATTTGGAACCAGTCTGTTGTTCCATGTCCAGTTCTAACTGTTGCTTCCTGACCTGCATACAAATTTCTCAAGAGGCAGATCAGGTGGTCTGGTATTCCCATCTCTTTGAGAATTTTCCACAGTTTATTGTGATCCACACAGTCAAAGGCTTTGGCATAGTCAATAAAGCAGAGATAGATGTTTTTCTGGAACTCTTTTGCTTTTTCTATGATCCAGCGGATGTTGGCAATACCTGGATATTATTTTCCTATAATTCATGACTCAACAAAATCAGTGGCTAACATAGGAGAAGGCAATGGCACCCCACTCCAGTACTCTTGCCTGGAAAATCCCATGGACGGAGGAGCCTGGTAGGCTGCGGTCCCTGGGGTCTCTAGGAGTCGGACATGACTGAGCGACTTCACTTTCCCTTTTCACTTTCATGCATTGGAGAAGGAAATGGCAACCCACTCCAGTGTTCTTGCCTGGAGAGTCCCAGGGACGGGGGAGCCTGGTGGGCTGCCTTCTATGGGGTCGCACAGAGTCAGACACGACTGAAGCGACTTAGCAGCAGCAGTAGCAGCAGAGCAACATTAGAGAAGAAAAAGATAATCAGCCAATACAAGCAATAAGACTTCTATGATGAAGGACAAATTATTTATTAGATCAATTATCTCGATCAGGGTTAGTAAACTACAGTTCTCAGAACAAATCCAGCACAATACTATGACTTCTCTGGTGGTTAAGACTCCAAGCTTTCATTGCAGGGGCCACCGGTTTGCTCCCTGATTGGGGAACTAAGATCCTAATACATCATGTGGCACCGCCAAAAATTTTTTTTAAAATCCAACACAATTCCTGTAAATAAAATTTTTTTTTTGTAAATAAAATTTCAGAGGAACACTTGCCCATTCCACTCCATATGGTGTGTCTGTGACTGCTTTCCCATTACTATGGCAGAGTTAAATACGTGCAGCTGAGTCTGTATGAAGGCAAAGCCCAAAACGTTTACTATCCGACCCTTTATGGAAAACTTTCCTGAGTCCTGGCCTAGATTATGTTTTTAAGAATAAGAAAGTTAGACTACATCAGAGTTTCTGTTGTAAAACTCAAGAGGGAGAAATTCTACATATGAGAAATGCAAATGTGTATTAATTTTTGTTAAGCCCTACTTACTTTGTTTTGTTTTAAACTCTATTTCCCAGGTGACATTAGTAGTAAAGAACCCACCTGCCAATGCAGGAGACGTAAGAGATGTGGGTTTGATCCCTGGGACAGGAAGATCCCCTGGAAGAGGGCATGGCAATCCACTCCAGTGTTCTTGCTTGGAAAATCCCATGGACAGACGAGCCGTGTGGGCTACACTCCACAGGTTTGCAAAGAGTCGGGTAGGACTGAAGCTACTTAGCACTAGCACTCAATTTTTTAGTATTAAAAAGTGGAATTTTGATGTTAAGCATTTTTGAAGCGTAATGACAGTTTCTAGCAAATTTTAAAATGTACATACTCTTCAATCTATCTTATTTTGAAAAATTTATTTCAAGAAACACTATGTAAAGTTATAAAGGTGTAGGCACACAGATGTTCTTTGCAGCCCAGCTTGCGAAAACAATGAAAGAAAAAGATTTTCATCAAAAAGAGAGAGAGAGAAAGAGACTAGTTTAAAACATCATTGCATATGCACTTCCCTGGTGGCACAGTGGATAAGAATCTGCTTACCAATGCAGGGGACAAGGGTTCGATCCCTGGTCTGGGAGGACCCCACATGCCAAGGAACAACTAAGCCTGCGAGCCTCAACTCCTGAAAGCCTGTGTGCTGCACCTACTGAAGCCCATACGCTTCACCCATAAGCCTAGAGCCAACGCTCCATAACCAGAGAAACCACGGCAGTGAGAAGCCTGTGCACCATGATGAAGAGAAGCCCCCGATGGCTCCAACTAGAGAAAGCCTGCTCTCAGCAACAAAGACCCAGTGCAGCCAAAAACAAACTAACAAAAAACCAGTGCACAAGCGTTCTAAATGTTAAAAATACCCTAGTATGCCCACATAATACATATGAAACCACTGAAAAGGAAGAAGTATTGATATGAATGTGCTAAGATGAAAAGATGTCAATGATATTAATTTAAAACTCTGAATATGGAATATACCTTTCATTTGGGCAGCTGTAAGTACCCGCATAGACTGCAAGTTCACACTGGTCAGGAATTCCCCGGTGTACCAGTGGTTGGGATTCAGTTCTTACTGCCAAAAATAAAGGTTCAATTCCCTGGTTGGGGAACTAAGATCCTGCTAGCCACCTGGTGTGGCCAAAAAAAAAAAGTTCACCTTGGACCACCCACTTTCATCAGTAAACCTCTTGTTGACAGTAACTGGCAGAGATATTAGTGCTCCCTAAATATTAATAGCCCATGTGTTTCCTTACATGGCAGATGGATTTTGTCTCTTGGGACTAATTCTGAATGGACTGCAAGCAGAGGTGATGTGTGTCCCTTCTGGGCCAGGACAGTTAAAAGCAGTATGGCTTTTCTGTCTCCTTTCTCATTCCAGAATCGATAGCTACAGGATGGAAGCAGCCTGGATTCCTGCGTCACCACCTAGAGGCAAGCTGCTCTGGGGTCAGTACTACTCCAAGTGTGGTTCATGCACCAGCACCATCAGCATCACCGGAAAGCCCATGAGAAAAGCAGAGCTGAGCCGGACCCCAGACACGCAGCATCAGAGTCTCTTGCGTGGGGACCAGGACTCTGTGCTTAGACAGGCCCTCCACTGGCTCTGGTACACACTCAATTTTGAGAACCAGCGACCTGACCTATGTCAGATCTGGTGCCAGTGAGAAACTTTTATTTTGTTAATCCATTGAGGGGTTGTTTGTTACTCAGCTATAGCCTGTCCTATCCTGATGCTTACAGAAAATAAACATAAAATGCTGAACTTTTCTCCCACCACTGGTTTCACCTTAACAGCGTTTTTGGCAGATCCACAACTTTCTGGTCACATACAGTAATAAAAATTCTTTCAGTTTATAATTTCAGTCTCAAATTTGATCTCATCTCCACTTCTTGCCTCCTCCACACCCCCCACTGCTGCAAATCAGGCTCAGGGGTTTTGCAGGAAGAGGAGGCTTTAGTCCTGGATGCCTTCTCTTCTCTTTTAAAGGCCTACTTCTTCTGGGGTCCTGGGGAGAGGGTGGTCTATGTGGCATGATAATGGAGTTAAGAGAACTTTTCTTAACTGCACACAGATGTAGTCCCTGTTTCATTTGGCTTGTTAACTCTGCCTCTTTTTTTTAATACCAACAAGCCACTGATGCTCTCTTGGGCAGCACATGCATTTCTTTGCATGGAGGGGGTTCTGTGGCTCCTTTCTTTGCCTAGTTCCCTGATGTTGACACCCCACTTTTGCTTGCATCCTTCACCTCTTCCTCCACCCACCCAACTCGTAGCACACCTGGGCCTTTGCTAGGCTGAGGACATTAAGAAAAGGCTCCTCTTGGAGCACATCTGGCCCTGTGTTGGGTGTAAGACTGTAGAGGTGACATGCAGACTGGATTTCAGCATCCTTTGCCCACACAGTCAGGGACCTCTGTGTACGTCAATCCTGAGACCATCTCACCAGCTCCTGCTGTTAGAGACCCTTCAAGCAGTAGACCTACTATTGATAAAATGACCATTTTGAGAGTCCAAGAGGATACTATTATTAATAATATGCTGGCACACTGACAAAAACTGGGTCTTCCCCAGACAAGGTAGGATATATGATTCCCCAATCTGTGCAGTGTCACTGAGAAGAAGGCTCAAGCTCCAGAACCTTCCACAGGGTGGTCTGGCCACGAGAAAACTCATTCCACGTGGTGAGAACACAGTTGCTCCACACTCCTTTCTCTGCCCTGCCTCTGATCTTGATTTCTTCTCTCTTGCTCAGTCTGACTCAGAAAGTCGACATCTACAGGAAGAAGAAAGAGTGGCCCACCTGGTGGGTTCCGCCTTTGTGCAGAGAGGTCATTACTTTTTCTCCTGAAACCCCAAGAAGGGGTCTCAAGGGGGGTGGGGACTGCAAGCAAGCTGACTCACTCTACAGTAGAAGTCCTAAGATGAAGCTCCCAAATTGAATGGAGATCAAAAATTTATAAAGAAACTTTATGGTGATACTTTATAGACCACAGGATCAAGTTTTACCTGAAGGTAATCCATTTCTTGAAACTTCAATTATGTAAACTAACAAGCTCCCTTTATCAGTTAAGCCAGATTGAGCCAGCTTTTCTGATACAGCAACTCAAAATACCCCGAACTGACATAGACTGCAGTGTTGCAGGCAACAGACCCCGAAAGTGGACTTGGCCAAGGGCAGTAGCTGAGGTCAAAGTCAGGGAGGACACCTCTAACCAGCAGGACAGCTGGTCATCCCCATGGCTTCTTATATATTCTCAGCAAGGCCATCTGCGTCACCAAGGTTACATCAAAAAGGAAAATTCAGGGTGTTGAAGAATGATTACTTCTTGCATAAATCAGCAAAGCCCTTTAAGAAAGAGATTAGCTCACCTTGAAATTGGCTCCTCCGATAGCAGAGAAGGAAGAAAAATATAGCTTGTTTAAGATAAACCCTTTCTGCTTGCTGGTTGAGAATCAGTCATCTGGAAAAGCAGAATTCTCCCCTCCAAGCTAAGGTTAGTATCAGCAGAAATGACAGGATGGGAGACTAGAAAGGACAAAAAGTGGAATCCATAAACAGCCCGGTTCATCCTGTTCTCAGACCCCTCCTTTAAGAAATTCATCCTGTGAACAAAACCAACCCTCCTGTTCCTTGTGAGGAGGTGGGCTGGTGGGATGCGTTTGGAGGCAGAGAGCTGATCAGGGCAACGTCCCCGCCTGTGACATCGTTTCATCAGCAGAGGGCAGTGTGGAGCCCAGAGCCAGTTACACGGGGGAGAGGCGTGTGGTGGCAAAGCGGAGGCCCAGAGCTCCCAGCACTGTGCTATGAGAGAGGAGTCCTAAATCTCTGTTCTAAAAGTAACAGTAGCTGACAGATTTTCTGCTAATTAACCATCCAACGAACCTGACAAGAAAAACAGATCAGAAGCCTTGAAGAACTGGAAGAGAGTTGTATCACCTCTGAAACCCCAGGACCAGCCAAAAACAGGCTAAGACTACACCCCAACGTTGCTTCTCAAACTAGATGTACATTATTAACATTTTAAAATTACTGATGTCCAGGTTTCACCTAGATGTCATTAGAGCCTTGACTTTGGAGGTGAGCTCCTGGCAATGAAGTTTTCAAAAAGCTCTCCCAAGTGATTCTGAGGCTTCCCCGGTGACTCAGCAGTAAAGAATCTGCCTGCCATGCAGGAGACGTGGGTTCGCTCGCTGGGTTGGGAAGATCCCAAGGAGAAGGCCATGGCCACCCACTCCAGTATTCTTGCCTGGTGAATCCCGTGGACAGAGGAGCCTGCCGGGCTACAGTCCATGGGGTCACAAAGAGTCAGTCACGACTCAGCAACTAAACGACCTCCACCAAGTGATTCTAATGTGAATTCAATGTTGAAAATACTTGCATTCAAGCCAATCCTTAGGTACCCAACTTCAACAGGAAACAGGCAGCCTTAATGAGAGGTGTGTACCCCAAGTAGGGTCACCGGGTAGAATACAGTAATCCCAGTTAAAATTGAACTTCAGATACCCAACAAATAATTTTTGTATAAGTATGTCCCAACAATTGCATGGGACATCCTTATGCTAAAGAATTCTTCATCCCATATTTTTAAATTTAACTCTGGCCACTCTAGCCCCCAAGTCTCAGCTCAGATATAGGCTTGAAGAATATTCCTCAAAAAAGCAGAGTGCAGAGCAATGGAGAAGGTGAACAAGACTCTCCATCAACGGGCGGGTAGGGTATTCTTGTTAGACTGCAGGCAGGGCTGGCTTACCTGTCACCAAGGTGAGCGCTAAGCACAACACTACTATACGCACTGATCATAAAACCTAGCGCTTGATAAGACCTCAACAAGTGTGAGCCATTATTTTGAGGAAATCACATACAAAAATGCAATTGTGTGCACAAATACACACCACCTTGGTTTTCATTTAAGTAGGTAAGTTATGATTTGGTTATAAAATAACATGTCGGGACTTCCCTGGCAGTTCAGTGGTGAAGAATCCACCTTCCAATACAGGGAACACAGGTTCAATCCCTGGTCGGGGAACGAAGACCCCACATGCTATGGAACAAACAAGTCCTTGTGTTGTAACTACTGAGCCCACACACTGCAAGTAAGATCCCGCACAATCAAAAATAAACAAAGAAATATTTTTAAAAAATAAAAATAAATTTTAAAAATTAATGTGCCGGTTTTAACTTTCCTGGACAGTATCTCCAGGGGAATGTCTGGTGTTTTTGTTCTAGAATGTTTTTCCTTACTCGTGGTCTGCCCCTTTTCATATTTCCCTATTCTCCCCTCCTCACCCCATATTAGTCTCTACCCGTGATTCTGGCTGCTGGGAAGACAAAATCAAGAGAGTCACCACAAGGAAAAGGCTGGTTTACCTTTTATGGAAGAGACTTCAATATTTTGAATCACAGTCCTGGGCAAAACCACTCAACCAGCATTTGTTGTTTGGCATGTATGATATGAGTGGTGCCAGGAGAGCTCCAATCACACTGATTGATCCAAGTACTGAGAGTGAGGACAGTTACGGAGGAAGGGGGAGGGATGGGTGGGGAAGAGGGGGTCAGAGCAGATATTCAAGACATCACACACTTCCACGGTGGAAATAAATGAGAAAAATTAAATAGGAGACATTAAAGTGAAGTGAGTGGCTGGGGATGGGGTGTGACCCACAGAAGAGGTGCCTTTTGGAGTCCCAGGGTCATTGCCCTGCGTCCCTGACTGTCCATAGAGGGAACATCTTCCCTGCAGCTCCCAGGCCACTCAGGGATTCAGCTCCAGGTCGATGATGTATTCCTGGACCCAGTCCTCACTGGGGTCAGCACAGACCTGCCGGCCTCTTTTGGTCTTGAAGCTGTGGAGAGGAGCAGAAGGGTTACACACTGGTGAGTGCAGCGTGGGTGGGATCCTGGGCCCCCAGGGACCCCTCCCTCCTTCTGCCCCGGACATCTCAGGGCCTGTCCACATGCTCAAATCATGTCGCCTTAACCCTGGGGTTCACAGACCTTCCTGGGTCTCCTATGGGGGTCCCCTTGGAAAGCCAGCACCGTTGTTTGGCAAATGAGAAAGAGGACAGCTTCCTGCTGTCACCCCTTCCCTCTCCTCCCTCTGCCCAGGGGCAGACCCTCAGGACCCTCTGCAGGCCCCAAACCAGGTGAGAAAAGATGGCAGGGGCCCCCCTGGTGTCCTGAGCTCTGAGGAGGTGCCTCAGACCCCCAGGCTTCTTCCCCAGGGCGGGCAGGAAGGCTGGCCCTTACATGATGCCGGGCTTGGAGCACTGGCTGCTGGTCTCATAATAGTCGTCCACGAATTTGCGTGGGATCTGCCGGGAGACGAAGGAGAAGCAGCAGTCGGTCGGGGTGTTGGTACTAACTGTGAGAGAGGGGACAGACCGTGGTAAGTCCTTGTTCACGGGGAGAGGCAGCCAGCGGCCCCTCGAGGGTCAGGAGACCTGCAGGACGCAGTGCGGGGGGTGGGGGCGGGGGAATCCAGGAGGAAGTGGTGTTATTTCAACTGGATTCCAGAGGAGACCAAAGGCTACACTGGGAGCCCACTGGACACAGATTCCAGCTTTTGTCAGAATCCCACCTGGGCCTCATTTTCCCAGGAATCCATAAAATGGGCTTCCCTGCCACTGTCTCTCAGAGCCAGAGAATAGAATTGCTAAAAACCACCCTGGGAAGGAAAGTTCTGCTCAGGAAATAGTGTCTGAAGTCTCTCTGAAGCTCTCTACTTAAGGGCTCAGGTGAAAGACCTCGGCCAAGAGTTGGGGACAGGCCTCACAGGTGGCAGAGCAGGTGTGGGCAGAGAGGGCCGCGGTGAGCAGCAGGACAGCCAGGGCGGCCCCGGGGATCTCCATGATGCTGGGCGGGTGAGAGAGTCAGGTGGGCCCAGTGGAGCTGGACTCGAGACTTGAAGCTGCAGCCTCCTGCTGGGGTCTGGGCTGTGTCCTCTCTTTATAGGCAGCCTTGGGACACTAGAGGACGGAAACTTGTGGAGACCGAGGCGGGGGGTGTATTTTTTGTCACGGCGTTGGTATCATGCTGTGAGTGGCAGAAGCCAGCAAAGCTTCGGGTCACCACAAGGGCTCAGCGTATTTGCAGGAGCGCTCGTGTTGCTTACTTGATGGGGAAATGGTTTCCCCAGTGAGAGGAGGTGAGAGGCTGGTGTGACCCTGTGACAAGATTGTGTGGTGCTTTCTCACAAGGGCAGATCTGTACACCAAGCATCTCCCCACAGAGCTGAACCTTCTGGGACCCACCCCCAGCTGTCCCAACAACACAGCTCTGACCTAGACGATAATACCACAGAGTCTTGAGAAGCCCCCCGAGCCAAGCTAAAAGCACACCCTGGGTGGGGACAGATCCGGGGAATACTCAGCTGCAGAAGGGGCCGGAGTGAGGCTGGCCTTTCAGACTTTAGCTCATTCCTCAAACATTCTACCTTAAGCTTTTGATTGCGAGGCATCCATTTCAAAGATATCCATCTTGAATAAGCACATCCCCCGATACAGAACTAGATGATGGGCCAGGCTGCCCTACCCATGGAGTTCCCCTTTTAGAAAGTTCTGGATGACCTAGATAACTGACCATTTGAGTGGCTTCCCTTTTCCCTTCCACACTTTCTCTCTTATCTTTTAAATTCACCAATAAAGAGTGAACCTGTAATACTCTGGTCACCCCACCCTCACCCCAATAAAGGCAGAGCCCCAGGTCTGAGCCCTCTCCCTCTGAGACCTCACTGTGCAGCCGCAGCCGTGCTGTCTACCCTCTGGAACTCCAAGTAACAAACCTTGTCTTTCAAAGTCCCCTGATGGTTATTGAGGTTCGTCTTACACTAATAATAAGAACCTTAATGGCCCGTCCAGCTTGAACACTGGCTCCAGCTGGGGAAATATCTGTGGGGCCCCCACAAAAAGTACAGTCCGGTCAAATTCCTGCAGACATCACCATCAACAGGCTGACGGACACAGAATAGCTAGTCCCTTGTTTGGAGAAAGAAATGGCAAACCACTTCAACATTCTTGCCTTGAGAACCCCATGAACAGTACGAGAAGGCATAAAGATATGACACTGAAAGGTGAACCCCTTAGGTTGGTAGGTGCCCAAAGTGCTGGAGAAGAGCAGAGAAATAACTCCAGAAGGAATGAAGAGGCTGAGCCAAAGTGGAAACGACACCCAATTGTGGATGTGTCTGATGGTGAAAGTCTGATGCTGTAGAGAACAATATTGCATAGGAACCTGGAATGTTAGGTCCATGAATCAAGGTAAATCAGAAGTGGTCAAACAGTTAGAACTGGACATGGAACAGACTGGTTCCAAATAGGAAAAGGAGTACATAAAGTCTGTATATTGTCACCCTGCTTATTTAACTTATATGCAGAGTACATCATGAGAAATGCTGGGCGGGAAGAAGCACAAGCTGGAATCAAGATGGCCAGGAGAAATATCAATAACCTCAGATATGCAGATGACACCACCCTTATGGCAGAAAGTGAAGAGGAACTAAAAAGCCTCCTGATGAAAGTGAAAGAGGAGAGTGAAAAAGTTGGCTTAAAGCTCAACATTCAGAAAATGAAGATCATGGCATCTGGTCCCATTATTTCATGGAACATAGATGGGGAAACAGTGGAAATAGTGACTTTATTTTTCTGGGCTCCTAAACCACTGCAGATGGTGATTGCAGCCATGAAATTAAAAGATGCTTACTCCTTGGAAGGAAAGTTGTGACCAACCTAGACAGCATATTCAAAAGCAGAGACATTACTTTGCCAACAAAGGTCCAACTAGTCAAGGCTATGGTTTTTCCAGTGGTCATGTATGGATGAGAGAGTTGGACTGTGAAGAAAGCTGAGCACCAAAGAATTGATGCTTTTGAACTGTGGTGTTGGAGAAGACTCTTGAGAGTCCGTTGGACTGCAAGGAGATCCAACCAGTCCATTCTAAAGGAGATCAGTCCTGGGTGTTCATTGGAAGGACTGATGCTGAAACTGAAACTCCCATACTTTGGCCACCCCATGTGAAGAGTTGACTCATTGGAAAAGAGCCTGATGCTGGGAGGGATTGGGGGCAGGAGGAGAAGGGGACGACACAGGATGAGATGGCTGGATGGCATCACCGACTCGATGGACACGAGTTTGGGTGGACTCCGGGAGTTGGTGATGGACAGGGAGGCCTGGCATGCTGTGATTCATGGGGTCTCAAAGAATCGGACATGACTGAGCTACTGAACTGTACTGAACTGAACTGAAAAAGGAGATGCCAAGAGTGAACATCGACGTTTTAGGAATCAATAAACTAAAATGGATGGGAATAGGTGAATTTAATTCAGATGATCATTACATCTACCACTGTGGGCAAGAATCCCTGAGAGGAAATGGAGTAGCCCTCATAGTCAACAAAAGAGTCCAAAAGGTAGTACTTGCGTTTCAAAAATGACAGAGTGATCTCGGTTCATTTCCAAAGAAAACCATTCAATATCACAGTAATCCAAGTCTATGTCCCAACCACTGATGCTGAAGAAGCTGAAGTTGAGCAGTTCTATGAAGACCTACAAGACCTTCTAGCTGGGCTAATTGGGAGCTAATATGATGACCCTTAAACTGTTGCTACCCTTTAAACAGAAAAACTCTGCCAGAGATCTATCTTATGGACATAAGCACAATGATGAGGTCATCTGTATAACAGCTTATTTATAACAATTAAAAGATGCTGCTGCTGCTAAGTCGCTTCAGTCGTGTCTGACTCTGTGCGACCCCAGAGATGGCAGCCCACCAGGCTCCCCCGTCCCTGGGGTTCTCCAGGCAAGAACACTGGAGTGGGTTGCCATTTCCTTCTCCAGTGCATGAAAGTGAAAAGTGAAAGTAAAGTCTCTCAGTCGTGTCCGACTCCTAGAGACCCATGGACTGCAGCCCACCAGGCTCCTCCATCCATGGGATTTTCCAGGCAAGAGTACTGGAGTGGGGTGCCATTGTCTTCTCCAAATTAAAAGATCACTTACAACTAAATATGATAACAAATTCACCTCTTGTAGTAATAATTTGCCCTTAGAAACTGTGGAGGTAAATAAATTTTAGAGGAAGTCCTTGCTATTAAAGAATCCTAGAACATTTCCTGTTTCCTTACTGTAAAGTCAAGGCATTTCCAGGGTTTGTCTAGCACTTCAATGACATCATTAACGACTCTTCTGAAAATATCTCCCTTCAACAGTTTGTTGGCTTTTCTTCTTTGGGCTTGTCACCTCCTGGTGGGGAAATAGCTGCTGCTACTCAGCCATCACATCTTCTCAAAAAGTCTCATCCACTGCATAAGAGGGAGTGGAGAGAGAGTAATGTTGCTAGTGTTTTAAATTGCAATTGGGCTTTTCTGAAATCATAATTTGTAATGTTGACTATAGAATACTCTCAAAAGTAGTTAAAGCTGATTTTAAATATATATAAAATGCAGAAAAGAATAGAGAATTGTTTCACTTCTGAAAGTTGGGTAGGCAGCGTGGCAAATGCAAGTAAGGATGTGGAGCTGGGGTTGGGGGTGGTGTTCATCTACATTCTTCCTGTCTTATTCTGGCATAAATGAACTCAGGCACAATCTGAATAAAATGTCTTTCCCTAAAGGTAGGAAAAGTTCTATTATCCAAACCTAATGACTATTAACGGAGAAGGCAGTGGCACCCCACTCCAGTACTCTTGCCTGGAAAATCCCGTGGATGGAGGAGCCTGGTAGGCTGCAGTCCATGGGGTCACACAGAGTCAGACACGACTGAGCGACTTCACTTTCACTTTTCACTTTCATGCATTGGAGAAGGAAATGGCAACCCACTCCAGTGTTCTTGCCTGGAGAATCCCAGGGATGGGGGAGCCTGGTCGGCTGCCGTCTATGGGGTCGCACAGAGTCGGACACGACTGAAGTGACTTAGCAAATGACTATTAATTTGGCTTATTTCTTTCAAGTGTATTTTCTCCTAGGCTTATGATAGTTCCATTTACTTATTTGCTTTTTATCTCTTTTTACCATGTATGTGGGAAAGGGAAGGGACATAATTGTAGCCATGATATGAATGCAAATTTTTATTTTTCTTATTTACACTTAACAGTACAAGACGTTTCCAACTCATTCCAGTATTTTTAAGAGCTGCCTAATTTCCTCATCCATCAGCCTAGCGTATTAATATTGTCATCCACTACTGTAGCACATTTGGACTGTTTTCAATTTTTAATTGCTATAAATATGCTTCACCAAATATCTATATGCATAAACCTTTTTCAACAAATGAGGTTTTTTCCCCATAGGATATTTTCCTAGCTGTAGACTTTCTGGGCCAAAAAATAAGGACATTTAGGACTCCTGCTTTATAGAGACACCCCATGACTAATGTGCATTCATTTATATACCCAACTGTTAAACAAGATTTTAATGGCATATTGTAGGGACTGGTGAATGTTTGATGAATGAAACAGTGATTTAAAAGCCAGATTTATCTATCACATCAAATCTGTCATGTCCCAGACTTCCCCAATTTTATTCTGTCCATCTGAGTTTTGATCAAACACAGCTCAGGCTACTGAAGACTCTACAGCATCAGTAGATATGTCACAGTCAAAACACCTGTGAAGAACATTAGAAACGTCTGCTCTGAGAAACGCAAAAGGGAATGGTATGATCCATAAAGCTCTGTTCGTGGTAGAAGACCAGCTAAGCTTGGTCCCTTAGTGACGGCAACTCCTGGCTCCCCCACCTCCTTGTTCGTGAATCATTTCCTCAGAAGTGGTCTGAGCAACATGATGTCATGGTCCTTTTCACCCAGGATGCGGTTTCCAGTGGGACTTGTGTGCTCAGAGTGCTGTGACATTACCCGTAGGTGTCACCCTCTGTGATCGGAACAGCTGTAGCAGAGCATCAGATCTGCTCTGTGGGAGGAACTATTAATCTGTAGATCTTTCCATGTCCTTATGGCTCTGACACTAACATCATCTCACTGGCCAAAACCTTTCCAGCCGATCAGCCCCAACAAATGAGCAACTGGGCTCTTCTTGGATGCTCTGAACCTCTGTGTGACCCCAGGGACCCCAACATGTGCAACTCATAACAAGACACCATGCAGCAACTTCCCCTCTGATCATGCCCAGCCTCCAGCTTCTCATGCTCTAGAGTTGCCTATAAAGGGACAAGGATACAGGATGGACTCCAGAAGGATGGAGGCAGCAGCACTTGCCCCATTCTATCTTGGCTTTGCCCTCTTCCTGCCTATCACTGATGAGTTCCCATGCTGCTCTGGTCAACCATCTCTTCACTACATCCCTCAGCTCATGAGTTTTGTCTGTATCACAAGACTCTCATCCTTCCTTTCTCTTAGAATTGTTTCTCAGTGCTCTGGATGGATGTCTAAACCACATCACTTAAACTCTATGGTTGAGATTTCTCACATGAAAGCAAAGAACTTCACAGAAGGTTTTAAAACATTCTGAGCTATTTCCCAAACTTCTCAGGAAGTTTTAACTATCTTGTCTCTGGATCTGGTAGACCCATTGTTAGTGGGGAAAATTGAGGTCTAACGCATTCACTACTACCACTAAGTCGCTTCAATCGTGTCCGACTCTGTGCGACCCCATAGACGGCAGCCCACCAGGCTCCCCCATCCCTGGGACTCTCCAGGCAAGAACACTGGAGTGGGTTGCCATTTCCTTCTCCAATGCATGAAAGTGAAAAGTGAAAGTGAAGTCGCTCAGTCGTGTCCAACTCTTTGCAACCCCATGGACTGCAGCCTACCAGGCTCCTCCATCCATGGGATTTTCCAGGCAAGAGTACTGGAGTGGGGTGCCATTGCCTTCTCCGGCATTCACTAATAAGATGCAAATGCCAGGTCCAGTTGGTTCCTAGGATGAACAAAATGACAGAGTCCCTTGGCTCTCTCAAGGAGCTCCAGCCTTTGGGTGATGTACAGAAGGTGGCATCTTGCTGGCGATTGTCTCTGTGGACAGGATGAATTTCCCTAAAAGAGATGGAACAAGGGCTCCCTGACCCAATAGCTATATTCGCTGAAGAGGGAGACAGACACTGAGAACAAGATAGGCAGAGATTCAAAACAGTAATTCACGGTCAAGAAGAAATGCTTAATTTACTTGGTTCATTTTGTGCCCTACTCCGCAGCCCTGAGCACTAACATCACCAACTTCTGGCCAGCCACCCTCCAAGGGGGGAAGAAATTGATCTGGCTTTTCTGGGGCTCTTGATTGCCACTTCCTCATGGTTAGGCAGACACCTCAGAGCCTGCTGTTTCTCTCATTTCTCTCCAGATCTGTCAAAAATTTGTCGATGATCATGTGTTCTTATCCTGGTGTAATATCAGAATCATTCCTCCTTCCTAGTGAAAGGCCGGGCTTGTGGAGAAGAGACAGCGCATGGGACATGGGGTGAGGAGTGGATCGGCATATAAAGTAGGTTTATTTCTTTCTGTTTTTCTCTTCTTCCCAGGATTGCATTTTTTGCATCTTGCTTATTCATATGTAATATTAAAAATCAAGTCTTTCCATGTCATTCTATTTGTTTAAGAGGCTGGCATTAGGCTCTTAAACATTAACCACTATGCCAGTCCAGCAATGTAGACTATATAGTTGGCTATCAATTATATGATCATAGATAAACTACCACAAAAAAACCACTGTCCTTAAAATTTTCCCCATTTGTGAGTTAATTTACATAAAATAGGTTCTGAAAAATAGAATTTCTGGATCAAAGAGTATGGCCATTTTTACAGCTGCTGACCCTCCTAAGCGTTAAATCCAGACTTGTAGGTCTATGGTGAGTATTCAACAAATAGACAAATTACTGGAAAGATAATCTTGAGTTTCACCGTCCTTCTACCTCCAGGCTTTCCAATTCCGTTCTTTCCATCTAGGGCGTGGTTAAGCTTGGCTTATCCTTTTTGGTTTTTTTGCATGTCCCGTTTATACAGTTAGGACAGTTGTGGGAGTCCATCAGGGCGTCCTGCTCTGTGGAAGAAGGCTTTGATCATTCACTTCAGAGAGAAATCTGTCACATGGAAAGGAAATAGCTAAGCCTGATCCCTGCTCTGTGTACTGTGCTTCATTGCTCAGTCGTGTCTGATTCTTTGTGACCCCATGGACTGTAGCCTGCCAGGCTCCACTGTCCATGGGGTCTTCTTGGCAAGATATTGGAGGAACACTGGGTTGCCATGCCCTCCTCCAGGAGATCTTCCCAATCCAGAGATCGAGCCCAGGTCTCCCACACTGCAGGCAAATTCTTTGTCATCTGAACCACCAGGGAAGCCCAAGCTGATCCCTGGGTGATGCCAACTCCTGGCCCCACATCTGGAGAAACAATTTCCTCATAAGTCAGTTCAGCTCAGTTCAGTCTCTTAGTCATGTCCAACTCTTTGCAACCCCATGGACTGCAGCAAGCCAGGCTTCCCTGTCCATCACCAACTCCTGGAGCTTGCTCAAACTCATGTTCATTGAGTCAGTGATGCCATACAACCATCTCATCCTCTGTCATCCCCTTCTCATCCTGCCTTCAATCTTTCCAAGCATCAGGGTCTTTTCCAAGGAGTCAGTTCTTTGCATCAGGTGGCCAAAGTATTGGAGCTTCAGCTTCAACATCAGTCCTTCCAATGAATGTTCAGGACTGATTTCCTTTAGGATTGACTGGTTGGATCTCCCTGCAGTCCAAGAGACTCTCAAGAGTCTTCTCTAAAGCCACAGTTCAAAAATATCAATTCTTTAGCGCTCAGTTTTCTTTATAGTCCAACTCTCACATCCATACATGACTACTGGAAAAACCATAGCTTTGACTAAACAGACCTTTGTTGGCAAAGTAATGTCTCTGCTTTTTAATATGCTGTCTAGGTTGATCATAGCTTTTCTTCCAAGGAGCAAGTGTCTTTTAATTTCATGGCTGCCATCACCATCTGCAGTGATTTTGGAGCCCAAGAAAATAAAGTCGGTCACTGTTTCCATTGTTTTTCCATCTATTTGCCATGGAGTGATGGGACCAGATGCCGTGATCCTTGTTTTTTGAATGTTGAGTTTTAAGCCAACTCTTTCACTCTTCTCTTTCCTCATAAGGAACTAAGCAAATTGGCAACTGAACAATTCTTATGTGCACCCTAAACCTCTCTGGTAACTAAGGGATTTACATGCGTGGTCTATTCTTCAAAATCACTGTGTTGTGTGTACTCTGATTATCTCCCTTTGACAAATGAGAAAACAGAGTTTCAGTGAGATTGTCCAAGGTCACACAATTGGTAATGTTGTGATCAAAACTGCAAACTAGAGCAAGCCCCACACTCTTAATTAAACACTAGTAATTTGTTCCTCAGTGTTCCACATGAAGCAGATTTACCAGGAATGTAGAATTCTCGGTCAAGAGACAACCTACCTCAGCAAGTCAGAAGTAAGGAATTGTTGCTTAAAGACCCCAGAAAAGATGTTCTTGCTGTCAGTCACTAAGTTGTGTCCGACTCTTTGCGACCCCATGGACTGCAGCACGCCAGGCTTCCTTGTCCTTAACTACCTCCCAGAGTTTGCTCAAACCCATGTCCTTCAAGTTGGTGATGCCATCCAACCCTCTCTTCCTCTGTCATCCCCTTTTCCTCTTGCCTTCAATCTGTTCCAGCATCAGGGTCTTTTCCAATGAGTCGGCTCGTCACATCAGGAGCTTCAGCATCAGTCCTTCCAATGAATATTGAGAACTGGTTTCCTTTATGATTGAATGGTTTGATCTCCTTGCAGTCCAGGGGACTCTCAAGAGTCTTACCCAGCTCCTCAGTTTAAAAGCATCAATTCTTTGGCCCTCAGCTTTCTTTATAGCTCAATTCTCACATCCATACATGGCTACTGGAAAAACCATAGTTTTGACTATATGGACCTTTGTTGGCAAAGTTATGTCTCTGCTTTTTAGTATGCTATCTAGGTTTGTCATAGCTTTTCTTCCAAGGAGCATGCATCTTTTAATTTTAAGGCTACAGTCACCATCTACAGTGATTTTGGAGCCCAAGTACTGTTTCTACTTTTTATCCACCTATTTGCCATGAAGTGATGGGACTGGATGCCATGATCTTGGTATTTTGAATTTTGAGTTTTAAGTCAGCTTTTCCACTCTCCTCTTTCACCCTCATCAAGAGGCTCTCTCTATCCAGAGATGATAGAAATCCAGAAATTTGAGCCTGGCAGTGCAGTCTCTTCTAGATTGAGGATGTTTGCAATTCAGAAGAGGTGGCTGAGAAGATGAACTGAACCTTTCACAGCCTTTCTCAGCTGGAGGAAAACAAAGTCCAGTGCTGCCCAAGTGA
Source organism: Bos mutus (assembly GCF_027580195.1). NCBI lineage: Eukaryota > Metazoa > Chordata > Mammalia > Artiodactyla > Bovidae > Bos > Bos mutus. The sequence continues at coordinate 47,841,479 of NC_091635.1, forward strand.
AGGGACTGCAAGAAACCATCCTCTGTCTGGGCTTATAGGAGGGAAAGTAAATGAGAAGAAAACCGTTCCTTGAACAAAGTGGAGGCCAGGCCCCATCACCCGGGTGGTTTAGAAAATCTCAAACTCTAAAACATTTTTAAACAAGATCCCAGATGCTGATGCCACAAATGCCTTGAGAAGAAGCTTGAGCTTTTTGGTGAGGAACTGGAAACTACCACGAGTATTGTTGCAAATTTGTAAAAGTAAAAATACAAATTTTGGGTCCAAAAAATGCAAAAACTGAAATAAAACCTTGGAGTAGACTAAACTCAACTGAAGAAATATTGGTCAAGTTCAAACATACCAAAATGAACCAAAGGGAAACATGTGAATGAAAAATACAAAAGAGTGGATAAGAGCACATAGAGAATAGAGCAGGGCATCTATTTGGTTAATTAACCATCTAGTTAATTAGAATCTCAAAATAAGAGGAAAGAGAGAATGAGACAGCAAACAGATCTGAAGAGATAATAGCTAACAGTTTTACAAAATGGTGAGAGATGTAATTCTGAAGATTCAAGGTCAGAGGGCATTATCCCCATTGCTATCAATGGGCCAAGTTTTGTATCAGCCACTCCTACCCTCAGTACTAGCTGGAAAAGGAGAAATACCGCTGATGCTGGTCCCTGTCTCACCAGCCAGTCCTGATGGCTTTGATGAATAATGCGTTTTCTGGGACTTTTCATAGAATATAATCTGGAGGATCTTTCAGCCTCACATGGTTTATCTACTCCGTCATGCCCACTTCCATAGTCATTTTTATCCCTTTCTTCTCCACCTGTCATGGCAATTCAAGTATTTTAACTTCACTCAGCATGAGCCATTGCCTTCTCCAGCATTCTGGAGATTTCCTGGCTGCAAAATCGCACTAACCTCTGCGATCCTTGCCAGGAAGTTATAGCCTATATCCAGAAAGAGTGCCCCCAAGTCAATAAGTTCCTCCTAATCCATTCTTGTGTTCCAGCTTCCTTGATCAGTTTAGTTCAGTTCAGTCGCACAACCGTGTCTGACTTTGTGACGCCATGAATTGTAGCACGCCAGGCGTCCCTATCCATCACCAACTCCTGGAGCTTGCTCAAACTCATGTCCATTGAGTTGGTGATGCCATCCAACCATTTTGTCCTCTGTCGTCCACTTCTCCTTCTGCCTTCAATTTTTCCCAGCATCAAGGTCTTTTCCAATGAGTCAGTTCTTTGCATCAGGTGGCCAAAGTATTGGAGCTTCAGCTTCAACATCAGTCCTTCTAATGAATGATCAGGACTGATTTCCTTTAGGACTGACTGGTTGGATCTCCTTGCAGTCCAAGGGACTCTCAAGAGTCTTCTCCAACACCACAGTTCAAAAGCATCAATTCTTTGGCACTCAGCTTTTTTTATGGTCCACCTCTCACATCCATATATGACTACTGGAAAAACCATAGCTTTGACTAGACAGACCTTTGTTGGCAAAGTAATATTTCTGCCTTTTAATATGCTGTCTAGGTTGGTCATAGATTTCTTTTAAGGAGCAAGCGTCTTTTAATTTCATGGCTGCCATCACCATCTGCAGTGATTTTGGAGCCCAAGAAAACAAAGTCTGTCACTGTTTCCATTGTTTCCCCATCTATTTGCCATGAAGTGATGGGCCCAGATGCTATGATATTTGCTTTTCAAATGTTGAGTTTTAAACCAGCTTTTTCACTCTCCTCTTTCACTTTCATCAAGGGAGTCTTTACTTCCTCTTTGTTTTCTGCCATAAGGGTGATGTTATCTGCATATCTGAGGTTATTGATATTTATCCTGGCAATCTTGACTCCTGCTTGTGCTTCGTCTTTGATCAAATCACCCTCAAAATCCAGACCCAAGTTTCTCTCCCAGCTCAGGCTGGTACATGCTTGCTAAATTTTGTTGTTTCTTTGGAGTATAGTCTCTTTCGCCCTTATCAGAAATATAATTTACTGACATGAAATATATGGAATATATGAATGGTCTTATATCTATTAAGGAATTATTTCTATTAAGTAATTTAAGTCCTCCTCCCTACCAAAATTCTCATAGCCTTCAAAAGCAAATTCTAGCAAAATTTATAGAAGGGATAATGGAGAAAGAATAAACTTTTTAAGAAATGGTACCAAAGTAAGTGGACATCTATAAACCAAAAACAAACAAAAAAACAAACAAAACCAAGAAAACTTGACCTTAATTTCATACCTTACCCCCAAAAAATAACTCAAAATACATCATGAACCTAAACTTAAAACAAAAAATGACAAAACTTTTTGGAAAAAAAAAAAAATAAGAGCAACATCTTCTAGACCTAAGACAAGGGAAAAAAAGTTCTAAAATTTGATACCCAAAGCACAACCCATAAAAGGAAAAATTGATAAAATTGGAGCACATCAATTTTAAAGTTTTGCTCTTCAAAAGACTTATTTGACAAAGCTCTTGTATTTGGAATATATAAAGAACTCTCAAAATTCAACCTTAAACAAATGAATGAACAATTCAATTAAAAAATGGACCAAACTCATGAACAGATATTTCAGGGAAGAGTACATACAGATGGCCAATAAGCAATGGTACTGTGACTGTATTTTTTTTAATTCTTTTTTTTTTTTTTCCCTTAAGATATAGACTGAAGTAGGCAGAATAACGACCCTTCTCTCAGAGGCCATGTCCTAATCACTGTAACCTGTGAATATGTTACATTACACAGAAAAGAGGGATCAAGATAGACAACTGATTTTGAAATAGGGAGATTATCCTGGATTATCTGCATGACCCAGTGTCATTATCAGGATTCTCATAAGGGTAGCAAGACTGTCAGTGTCTGAGTGATGCAATGTGAGAAAGATTTGACTGTCCATTGCTGGCTACAGATAAGGAATGTGGCACAACCTCTAGAAGTCAAAAAAAAGACAAGAAAATGGATCTTCCCTTAGAGCCTCCAAAAAAGGAAGGCAGATACCTTGATTTCAACCCGGTAGAGACCCATTTCAGACTTCTGACCTCCAGAAAGGTAAGAGAATACATCTGTGTTGTTTTAGGCCATTAAGATTGAGGTTCATTTGTTACAGCAAAAAAAGAAGCTAATACAACTGAAGCACTGTGCTGAACACCTGAAACTTACATGATATTGTAAATCAACTATATTAAATTAAAATTTTTAAATAAATAAAAAATAAGAAGCTTATAGACACATTTACAGATAAAATGATACTATAGTGATTTTAAAACATGGCCATGATTTCTTTGACACTCCTCCCAAGAAGAGGCAGGGATCTAGGTCCCCTCTCCTTGAATCTGATCAGGCTTGTGACAGCTTTGACCAACAGGTTATGATGCAAGAGATACAATAGGACTTCTGTGACTAAGTCATAAAAAGCCAGGCAGATTCTTCCTTATTCACCTGGAACACTCATCTTTGACCCCTAAGACTGCCGTCTAGAAGGGCCATATGTACACAGCTCCAGTGAAATTCCCAGCCCAGGCACCGCATGTGACTGAAGAAGCCATCTTAGAAGTGGATCTGCCAGCCCAGATGGTGAGGGCTATTTCTGACCCGGACCGCTGGTGGCATCATCGCTGATATCACATCTGTGTGGTCAGATCAGTTGTGAAAGAACATCAGCACCTTCTGCTCTGTGGGGAGCAGCAGTTAGCACACACTTCACAGATCTATCTGTCCTGGAAGGAAGCCTGCTGCAATACCAGCTCCTGGCCACCCTCTAACTAGGAAATCATTTCTTCAGAAAGACCTCAAAGAACAAGCAATTTCATCAGAAGTATTTCCAACCAATGGAGAAACTGAGATATTCATGCAGATACTCTGAACATCCCTCTGTTAACCAAAGGGTGTTGACAGCCCTGGGTTGTGCAACTGACACCATGACACCAACACTGTGATTAAAATATTCCCCTCCAGTCACCCCCAGTTCCCGTCTTCAATGCTTTTTTGACTTTCCAAAAAAGGAATAGTAAAGAAGATGGATTCCATGAACTTGAGAGGGGTCATCCACCCCATCTCGTTAAGGGCAAGATTCTATGTCTAAGCAATTCTTGGTGAGAAATCCTTTGTTGGCACTTTGAAAAGGAAGTGTTCACTGAAAGTCAGCATGGGTGAAGCTAGGGCAAGTGAAACCGGACTAACTCCACTTCCATCTCTGGCAGCAGTGGACATCTGAGGAAATGTGAGCTGGAAAAAGTTGTGAACAAAGGCTCTGATCTCTAGCATTTAACAAAAGTAACCCAGAACCAGCTGGAAAAACAGTAAAGTTCAGGAAACTCACGTACAGTCTATTGTGGGCTGGCATATTATCCTTTGTGCTAGTGTAAAAACAAAAACAGCAACTTTACCCCCTACTTCAAATCTCTTGGAGCCTTAATCCTCCTCAAGACCCCTCTCTTACTCCAACTCTTCTTTTTTAAGTAGATAAGTAGGGTCAGTTATGCAAGAATAAAGCTTGAGGATACGCATGCATGCTGCTTACAAAAGCACGGAAGGCAGATACCTGAGTGTTACCAGGAACTTAGATTCAAGCATCCAGAAGTTGGCACAGGGACGCAAGCGATGAGGTGAATGAATCAGCTTCTCCCCTCCTCCTGCCCACGTGTGTCCCCCACCTCCCCCACATCTGATGCTCTGCTTACCAAGGGACAAAGGCCAGTGTCGGCCACCTGCCCCTTCCTGGTGCACACCCAGGAGCCCACAGTCAGCAGGGAGGACAAAGACAGCCATCAGAGGCATCCACTACATGCACCTCCATCTCTCTGAACTTAAAAAGAACCGGGAGAGGCCCTGCTCCCCGCTGGGCTCTGGTTTGCTGGGAGAAATCAGGCAGCTCAGACCCTCTCCATCCACCTACAGGGGGGAGACTGAAGTCTCAGGGGGAGGAATCCACGGTCTTCTCTTCCTGTTTTCCCTTAAAGCAACTGACAAGAGCTCTTGTTACATCCACCCACTTGTTCTCCAGGATGCAGCTACCTTCAGGGCCCACATGGATGAAAGGGAAAGTAAACTGTCGAGTGACCAGACAGAAAGGACCTGGACAATGGCCCTCACCTCCCTTCTCTTCAGTCACCTGCTCGCCTATTCCTCAAATGTCCCAAACCTATTTCCACCTCTAAGTCTTGGCCTTGCTGTTCGCACTCCCAGGACAAACCTCCCCTGATCTTTGCAAGCCCAGCTCCTCCTCAACAAGCCAGTCCCAGCTGAAACGACAGCCCCCCTGAAGAGGTTCCCCTAACTGGCTTACTAAGTAACCTTCACTCTACCTTCAGGCTCCATCGCAACACCTTGGCTCATTCTCTTCCTAGCTTATACCTCCATCTCCCTCTCCGTTGCTTGTCTGATTCCCCTCTGGAATTTGAGCACCTGAAGAGCAAAAGCCTTGCTTTTCTTGTCTGCTGCTGTATCCTTAAGTTCTAAAAAGTGCCTGGAACACAGTAGCAGTTCAATAAACATAGGTTAAAAAAATTAAATTAGAAAATAATTTTAAAAATTAAAAATAAAGTAACATTAAAAAAAAAAAAAACTACTGAATGAATGAACCTCAGCCCTAAGGAAGGTCTCAATATGGGCACATAAGGAAAATTTCACTCACTTAGATTGTTAGGGTACATATGCAATGGGGTAGGACCTATGGTTCTTGTCCCCCATATCTTCTACCTGCCATTTGTCTGTGGAAAAACTTTTGCCAAAGAATAAGTTTAAAGAAGTAAGAGCATGCAGAAACAAAGGAAAACAGTCACAGGAGACTATGTAATAATAGTGTGTTCATTAAGCATAGTCAAGGACCTTTAGCTCCTTCTCAAGGGCCATAGATAATATTATGATCCATATCCTGTGAGTTGTCTTTTATTAATAGATGCTGAAACTCTCACGAGGTGGAAGACGTGACCTACGTGATGACCAGACTGTAGCTGTGACATAAGCTGCCACAATTCTGAGAACCAGACTCAACCCTGGAACTGAAGATTAACAGTATGTAAAATAATCAAGATGATGCAGGTCAGACCCCTGAGGACAATTTCAAAATGACTGTCGGAGCTGCCTGTGCTATTTCTGCATGTATCTGCCTTCCTCTGTCTATAAAAGCTCTTGTTCACTGATTGTCAGTGGTGGGGAGGTGGCCTTTGAACAGACATCCATTCTTGCTGGTTGCTGGCATCCGAAACAAAGCAAATTTTGCTTTTCACCAACCTGGCCTCTTCATTGGCTTTTGAGTGGTGAGCAGCTGGACCTCACTGTCGGTAACACAAACACCTTTCAGTAAGCATGCAAATCTCTAAAAGCTTAACAAAATTACCCAAAAGGTCCCATAGCTTGTAAGTGGTGAATTCCTGGGCTTGAAACAATGCCTCTGACTAGATCAAAAGTTCCTGCTCTTTGCATAAGAACAGGGGGTTGACTTTTTTCCTATTAGTAGGGGACATTTTCTTTGCAAACAAACTGGAACCTTACTATGTAAAACTGATAAAAACACAGATACTTAACACCACGAGATATCACCCCACACCATTAGTATGGCTACTCTCAAAGATACAGAAAATAACAAATGTTAGTGAGAATGTGGAGGAATTGGAACTCTTGTACAATGTTGATGGGGATATAAAATGATGCCATGCCTGTCGAACAGTGTGGTAGTTCCTGAAAAAATTTAAAATGCATTTACCATATGACCCAACAGTCCCAGTTCTGGGTGTATAGGCTAAAAAAATTGAAAACAGGGGGAAGAAGGAGAGAGTGGGATGTATGGAGAGAGTAACATGGAAACTTACATTACCATATGTAAAATAGATAGCCAGTGAGAATTTGCTGTATGACTCAGGGAACTCAAACCAGGGCTCTGTAACAACCTAGAGGGGTGGGATGGGGAGGATGGTGGGAGAGAGGGTCAAGAGGGAGGGGACATATGTATACCTATGGCTGATTCATGTTGATGTTTGGCAGAAACCAACACAGTTCTGTAAAGCAATTATCCTTCAATTAAAAAATGAATAAATTCAAAATTTAAAAAAATTGAAAACAGGATATTAAAGAGATATTTGTATGGCCACATTCATAGCAACATTTATTTACAATAGTTAAAATGTGGAAGCATCCCGTGTCCATGAACAGATGGATGGACATGCAAAACATGGTATATAGACAGTGCAGTAATATTCAGGCTTAGAAAGGAAATTCTGACATGTGCTCCAAAATGGACCACCTTGAAGACACTGTACTAAGAGAAAAAAAGCCAGTCACCAAGAGACTAACTCTGTATGATTCCACTCATGTGTGAGATACCTAGAATAGTCAAATTCATGGAAACAGAAAGTAGAATAGTGATTGCCAGTGGCTTGCGGAGGGAGAATGAGAAGTCACTGTTGAATGGAATAGAGTTTCTGTTTTGCAAGATGAAAAAAGTTCTGTGGATGGATGGGGGTAGGCTGCACAACGTATGAATGTACTTAACACCACTGAATGTACACCACTGAACTGTACCCTTAGAAATGTTTATGATGGCAAATTCTACATTACATGTATTGTAATCACAATGAAAAGAAATGGGAAAAAAAACCACACAGGTGCCTGATCTGAATTTGGTGGGATTGGAGGTGGGGACAGTCACCCCTGCCTGACTTCCTAGCAGGATAAGCAATCATCCCTGTGTTAGCATTGAAAGCCCCACATCCCAGGAACCTCCTTGGTCCCAGGCACCCAGGATGGTTGGCACCTTCCATCTCGGTCACTAAATCATCCTGGCATCCTGAGCATGGCCCCTGCAGCACACACTTAGGGTGACAAGACAACAATTGTATTCTGTGGACAACACTGCCCTGCCTCTGGGTCCCCAGCTCAGTCCAGAAGAAACTATCCCTCAGTCTTGTCCTGGAGGCTGGCCTGGCTGAGCAGAGAGCCTGGGCCCCTGCCTGGGTAGCTAAGGGTCTGATGAAGCTCCCTGGGCTGGGCAGGGGGGAGGGCCCTTCTGTTCCACGTAGGTGAAGGTTTCCAGTCCACCCTGGCTGGTGAGGCCCAGCCATCCCAGGAACCCCCTGGACCCTGCTCCCCACCAGCCCCCATCAGGCCTGGACCTTGTGCTCAGGATGAACCCTGCATTCACCCCAACATCTGTCTCCAGCATTGGGCTGGAGCTGCTGATCCTGAGACAGTCACCCGGCCTCTAAGCTCATGGTCCACACCTGAGGTCAGGCTCACTGAGGGGGCTTAACCAGGGTCCCAGGGGAGACCGGGAGAGGGAGGGCTGTTTCTGACACAGTTCCTGGTCTCCGGGCCTCCCTGACCACCACCCTCAAGACATCAGCCAAATGTGAAAGCCAGGGTCACTCTCTGCCTTCCTCTTTTCTTTGTCTAAATTGACTGAGTTCTCATATTTTAGGTATGCCATTGGTCACAGGGCTTCCCAGGTGGCACAGTTGGTAAATAATCTGCCTGTTTTCTTTCTTTTACAAGTGGTTGACCAGTTTTCCCAGCACCACTTGTTAAAGAGATTGTCTTTCCTCCATTGTATATTCTTGCCTCCTTTGTCAAAGATAAGGTGTCCATAGGTGCATGGATTTATCTCTCAGCTTTCTATTTTGTTCCATTGATCTATCAAGATCTATCAGTATGGTACATCAAGACAGTACCATACTGTCTTGATGACTGTAGCTTTGTAGTAGAGCCTGAAGTCAGGCAGGTTGATTCCTCCAGTTTCGTTTTTCTTTCTCAAGATTGCTTTGGCTATTCAAGGTTTTTTGTATTTCCATACAAATTGTGAAATTATTTGATCTAGTTCTGTGAAAAATACCATTGGTAGCTTGATAGGGATTGCATTGAATCTATAGATTGCTTTGGGTAGTATACTCATTTTTACTATATTGATTCTTCCAATCCATGAACATGGTATATTTCTCCATCTGTTTGTGTCCTCTTTGATTTCTTTTATCAGTGTTTTATAGTTTTCTATACATAGGTCTTTTGTTTCTTTAGGTAGATATATTCCTAAGTATTTTATTCTTTTTGTTGCAGTGGTGAATGGGATTGTTTCCTTAATTTCTCTTTCTGTTTTCTCATTGTTGGTATTCATGTCACTGTATGGCAAAACCACTACAATATTGTAAAGTAATTAGCTTCCAATTAAAATAAATAAATTTATATTAAAAAGAAAAAGAAAAAAATCCACCTGCCAGTTCAGGAAACATAAGAGATGGTTCAATCCCTGGATCAGGAAGATCCCCTGGTTGAGGAAATGGCAACCCACTCCAGTATTCTTGCCTGGAAGATTCCATGGACAGAGAAGCCTGATGGGCTACAGTCCACGGGGTCACAGAGCACATGCACTGCACAGCAGCATTGATTACAACTCCAAGGAATCAAAACTGCCATGCAATCTCAAATTTTTGTATGTTTTGACTTCCTGAGCAGCAAATAAAGGAGGCTCAGAGCCCAGCTTTCAAGGAGCCAGAAAATCCAGTAGTCCTCAGCCCAGCCCTGTTCCTGTTGCTGGTCGGCACCCAGAACGATGAGGTTCAGCCTGGCCACCCTGGCCTTCCTCCTCACTCTTGCCGTCCTGCACTTGGAGGCTAATTAAGGTGAGACCTGCTACTCTCACTGCTCTGAACAAAGAGAACACAGGGGCTGGAGACTGAAGGTGGGGGTGGGCAGGGTGCGGGGCTGCAGTGAGGAGCTGTGGGTGGTCTAGAAAACATGGTCTGGGGTTCCTGCAAAACAGCATCTTTCCCTAGGGTGTCTCCCTATTTCTGGTTGAGGCTCACTTCTCCCTCCCCTGGGGTGGGGAAAACCTGCCTCTGAAAACAGCCTTCCTGGCCTTTGGTCCCCAGCCTCGAGAAGCTGACCCAGAGCCCTCCAGGTGTCTGCTCAGCTGCCTCCAGGCAGGAGCAGAGTCTGGGCGAGAGGAACCCACAAAGGATCACGCTCTCTTCGTTTGACCATCTTTGGATGGTTGCCAACATTGAAAAACTGGTAACATTAAAAATCCCTATTGCCCATTCCTTTCACAAATATGGAAGACCAAGCAGACATGAGCCCAAGTTTCCACAAGCTCACCTCCAAATGGGACTGAGGTGGAGGTGCTGTCCCCTTAGACAGGGGGCGCTGCCCAGGCCTCAGGGTCCCCACTGCCTGCCACACCCAGCTGTGGTCTGCGTGGTCTCGGGGACTTTGAGCCTGAGACACGTGGGTCAGCTTCCCTCCTCTCCCTGCAAGACCTGTCCAGTGTGTACACAGCACAGAGCCATGTACGAGCTCTCGGTAAATACCTGTGCTACAGGAAGAGCAGGCAGGGCTAAACCCCAGTGTCCTGATCCCCAGCTCACTTACCTCAACAGGCCTGCTTGGCCCTCTGCAGGGGGCTGGAGCCAGGGGAGAAGGCGGCACAGAGGGACCTGGGAGGAGGCTTCCCAGGAAACAACTCTCCTGAGATGAATGTCAACCAAAATCGAAGACTGAACAACACTCCACGCAAGGACTATCATTTGACACCCTACTATGTCAAATGGCATATTTGACAGCTATTTTCCAGGAATTTTGACTGCGAAAGAGCTTTTCACTGCTTTCCAATAATTTCAGTTATTGTCATATGACTTCTCATCTGCAAATGGGATCATTGATAACTTCTCAAAGGGTGGTTGTGAGGAAGGGAGATGAGCCACCTCAGGAACTAAGCCAGGGACCAGGCCTGTAGTGGAGTCTCAGAGCACATGTTCGTCGACTCACGAGGGGGTTATCTCCCGATAAACGCACCGGAAATGGAAAATACCGGAATTTGAAAATGCATATAATGCACCTAACCTCCCAGCACCGTAGCTTAGCCTCGCCCATCTCAAAGGCACTCAGAACTCACCTTAGCCGACAGTCAGGGAACATCATCCAACACAGGCCTATTTTATGATGGAATGCTGTCTAACACAGGTAATGTTTTTGAACACTGTACTGAAAATGACCCACAGAATGGTTGTCTGGGTACAGAGTGGTGGTAAGTGCGCCAGTGTTGACCTGGTGACCCCATGCCCAACCTGGAGCTGCAGCTGCTCTGCCCAGCAGCATGAGAGAGGATCTATCCCGTATATACATAAAAAGATGACTCTGTGCCACTCGCTCAGGCAACACGCTGGAATGCACTGGGGGCAGAAGCAGATCATCTGTCCCTCTGGGAGCCTGGGTCTGGAAACTCTGCTCTGGCCAGCTTGTGACCTTCTGTGTCTTGTCTAGTTTTCCTGACCCACAGCTTCCTCATCTGTTCCGTGGGGATAATAAGGCCTTTATTGCACAAAACAATCATCAGTATAAATATCAGTTTGCACAGTAATTGCCCTAAGGCTACTATTTGCCATTTTAAGGACAAAGGTTCAAAAAGGGTAGGTGTCCTGCCTGGAGTGACAGAGCTTTCAGGAGAAGAAACAAAGACTAATGGAGCTTTCCTGCCTCCTAGCCAAGGCCCTGCTCCTCTGAGCCGAGCAAACCTCCCACTTTTAACAGTCCCCGCCACTGCCAGACCTGTAAAGGAGGGTCCTCTCAGATGCAGGGGAACAGTCCCGCCCTGCTGTGGCCCACCCTAGGCATCCACTAACACCTTCATGTGGGAAATTATATTTCTCAGGAAATTATATGCTTTTTTCTAAATTACAAGTCCCCCCAAAACTCAGTAGAGCAATTGGGAAAATGGGAAAAAGTATTCTAATTTTCTGATAGAATTCGCATGACACTCAACAGAGAGATGTTACTGACTTAAAGGAATTTGCTGACATCAAGAACAAAAGCGGTAAGTTAAGATTCAAGGTTCAAGGCTAAGATCAGCATGTGGAGCGACTGGGAGCAGTTAGGGGAGAGGTCATCCCCATCCGGTAGCTTGAGACCATTGCACTGGTAAAAGTGTGAGTTCAAAGCTAAGAAATGCTAATGAGTTTGTAAAACTCATATACTTTCACAATCATAGAAGTGGTGTTTCAAGAAAGAACAAGTTGGGAGAAGCAAATTATGTCCTTAACTGGGCAACTCCAGCTGTGATTCTTGCTCAGAGATGTGGATATTATGTTATTTGAATAATAATGTTCACTGACATTGCCCATAACGTTCAATTGCCCAGGGTTTGAATAATTGCTGAAGGTGATATGATAGTTCTTTATAAATGCTTTGACAGAAGAAATACACAGAGTCAATGTGTAAATGTCACAGAATATTAGGACGTGACAGCAGAAACATTGGCTAACTTTTCTGTAAAATTTAAATTTGCCAAAGCAACACCAATTTGAAAGGAGAAACTAAATTCAGGACAAGCAGACATGTCCATCGTTAAAATAGGAAATTAGATTATATGAAGCATTTAGTATTCAAACTCCAACTTGAAAATGCATTTAGACATTCTTTCAACAATTTGGCTAACCCAATATGGAAAAAATGTTCTATGTCTGAAATATTTGAAGCTAAACAAAGGTAAGTAAAGACTGCAAATAGCTTGCACCTAACGTTTCCTGTGTTTTATTTTGTTTGTTTAGGGTTTTTTGTTTGCTGTATTTATTTGGCTGCAGTAGGTCTTCATTTCAGCATGTGGGATCTAGTTCCTTGACTAGGAATCGAACCTGGGCCCCATTGGCAGTGTGGCATCTTAACCACTGAATCACCAGAGAAGTCTCAATGCTTCCTATGTTTAAAATTTTTACTTTTGAATGATAAATTTTAAATCTTTTAAATATCAAATAGTTAAAGCACTTTTTTCAATTTTTAAATGATTTTCATTAACCCTTTACTTTGTGTTAATGGACCCTCCCTTCATGTTTTCTGTTATCAACTGTCTCTATTTGCTAGAGAACATTCAATGTGTTACCAAGTCTATCATCTTGTCACTATATATAGAAACATCATTTATTATTACCTTGGATTTATTTATTTTTACAGAAAACCTCTGAAACTTAAAAAAACCCTATCAGCAAAAAATGATCCATTGTTTACTATATAGTTACATTATTTTTAAAAACTGAGAATAAAGTGCTGCAAAAAATATACAAACTAACACAACATTGTAAATAAACTATACTTCAAAATAAAATAAAGTTTAAATAAAGTAATTTCAAATAAAATTAAAAAATTTTAAATTTAAGCATACAGTACACCTAAAATAAATACAATGTTATACATCCACTTATATCTTAATTTTTTAAAAAAGACAAATATGAAATAATTTATGATTTGAGATTTTCTAGGAATTCTGATTTCTTATTTCTGAATCCTGAGGACAATCAGAAATTTGAAACACTAGGACCACAGAGTCTCATCCCAGCCCTGGAAAGGGTCTGGGAGATGAGGCTGGGAGGGGCTGGCAGTGGGAGGGAGGAGATGTCTCTGAGGAGAACAATTTAAGGGCTGGGAGGGGGCTTCCCTGGTGGTCCAGTGGTTAAGACTCTGTCTTGCCAGAGCCACTGGTTCCCCCCCTGGCTGTGGAACTAAGATCCCACATGCCTGGGAGTGCAGCCAGAAGATGTTTTAAAAGGGGGTGGGGTGGGGAGGAGAAAGATCATAACATTTCCTGCCAGATGCTCCTGTCTCATGTTTCCCCGCCCTACACTCCCGCTCCCCTCCTCAGGGGCTGTGGGGGTGCATATAGAGGTCTAAGCTTTCTCATGGAGAAGTTTCCAGCATCTTACAGCCCTAGGTGTGGCAGAACCAGCTGATACCTGCTGTTTCTCCTACATGTCAATGGCAATCCCACTCTCTCGTGTGGAAAATTATTGAAGGACCAGTGCCCCCAGCCAGGGATCATGTAAGTACAATGGAAAGGGTGCAATCTCAAGAACCAGTAGGGCTGGGAGAGGGAAGGGGGACAGGACTCTCTAGGAACAGTGACAAGAGCGGGGTGGGGTGGGGGTGACACAGGAGGCAGCTGCTGGTGGGGGTCGGAGGAGAGGCTGGGGTGGTGGGACGGACTCTTCTTTGCCTGCTGACTCTCCGTTTCTCATCTTCTCCTTCTTGCTCCCAGCTTCCAGACCAGAAGTGGGCGATCAATCTGTGCCGACCCAAGCCAGGCCTGGATACAGAAGTACATCAAATACCTGGGCCAAACGTCCAAGGGAGCTGGGAACAGTGGGACCTTCACAGTCGAGGGACCATGAGAAGAAGCCACAGAGCCACCTCCCCTCCCCAACCAGCTCCGTCACCCAAGATGGGCCCTGGGCGAGTCCTGGCCCGAATGAAAGCCCGTGGTCGCGTTTCCGTGCTCCTGCTCTCGTGGTCTGCGCTCTCCTGAAGCTTTGCCGTGAAGCTCCGCCTTCTGGGGCCAGAGGAGACTGTGGCCCCCAGACAGCATCTGTCGTCCCCTTGCAGGCGCTCAGGTCTTGAAATAAATCTGTGCTGCAGAAAGGGACTGGTGGCTTAAATTGGTTCTCTCACAGACAGCCTGGTCATTTCTTTGATTTTACAGACACTTCTATGGTATTTACTGCGTATCCGGGGCCTTGTAAACATTTCAATAGGAGTGGATGTAAATAGTGGAATGATGGAGGCGTAGTTAGGACCAGGAGGAGGACGAACAGTAACCCCAGTTAGGGTCCTTAGACAAGGCGAACAGTGTGAATGCAGACGACCGTGGGGAGACCCTCTGTCTGCATGTGCAGAGCTCAGGTGCACAGCAAACGCACCTGGTCACTCCCTCGTCCAAGTGGGCAGAGCGGCTCGCCCTTCCTAGAAAGCTCTTCCCCAGGTCTCTGCCATTCAAAACATTTACTTCTCGGTGCACCCCTCTACCGTCTGTAAATAGCGCCCCCTTGTGCTCGCCCATCAAATCTGTTCAGTTCAGTTCAGTTCAGTCGCTCAGTCGTGTCCGACTCTGCGACCCCATGAATCGAAGCATGCCAGGCCTCCTTGTCCATCACCATCTCCCAGAGTTCACTCAAACTCACATCCATCGAGTCGGTGATGCCATTCAGACATCTCATCCTCTGTCGTCCCCTTTTCCTCCTGCCCCCAATCCCTCAATCAGATCTGTGCTCTCCCCCAAATCCGTGCTCCGTCCACAATCCATGCACCCCAACGCTGAAGTCCTACAGTCTCGTTAGATGCCGCCTGACCCTTATCCTTGACACCTGGGGTAAAAGTGATCTTGGAAATGTGGCCATCCTCACCACCTCCTCAACTAAAGACAGAGGCAGGTACAGGGCAGTCCTCTGTGGGCGTGAGGAGGAAAGGGAGGCAGGCAGGAAGCGGAGGCTGATGCCAGTCTGGCCGTGTGTCACTGGACACAGACTGCAGAAGGGCCTCAGGGACACCAGTGTGGCCCAGCAGATGCCCTCCAACTCAGTCCTTGGGGAAGGCATGCCACGGCTGTCGGCCTCAACCCTAAACTCCTGGGCAGGAAGGATGCTCTTCGACCCCAGAGGTCAGAGGTCTCTGTCCATCCGTGAGTTTAGTGGTGGGGAGCGGACGACCACCTACTGTCAGGGGCAAAGTCAGGAAAAGAGCACAGTCTGTCCTCGGAGCCCACGGCTGCCCTGGCCAAGGCCATTTCCTCACTGGACGGCCCCCTCCTCTTCCAACCTCCAGTCCTCAGCGCCCCTGTGCTCTTGGGCTCACACAATCCCATCGGAAAACCAGTTCTCTGCACCTCCATCCACACTAAAATGGGATGGAAGCTCAAATCTCAAAGGCAAAGAGACTAGAATGAGTGAGGAGGTGGGGAGACCTGGGGTCTCCGGGAAGGACGGGCGGGAGTGCAGGGGCGAAGGGTAGGGAGGAGGTGGGCACGGCAGGGGCCACTGACGCCCTCTGCACAACAGGCTCTACAAGTGGCATACCGTGGTGTTCACCCCGCTGCCAGGCAGGTCGGCTCTCCTCCTGGGTTACTGGGGTGCTCAGGCCTGCGGGGGGCTGGGTGGATACCGAGCGTCCCCTGAATGTGGAGCTGTAACTACCGCGCCTGCGCTCCTTCTCTGAGCCCCCCTCCTCAGGAATGGAACCTTCATCCTCCAAGCTGCTCAAGATGAAAACAGGAAGTCACCCTTGAAACACTCTCCCTGATCCATCCATCCAATCTATCAGCAAATCCTGTCTATCAACAAATCCTGTCAACTCTCTCAAAATCTCTCTCAATTCCAGCCACTTTGGCTTCTCCACCACCACCTTCATCCAGGCTCTCACCCGCCTGACCTCAGGATGTGCCTCAGAAGCGGGTGAGAGCTTGGCCGGTGCACAGAATCCTACCAGGCACCCAGAGTCAAGGCGGAGCACCAGGAAGACCGCAGGCATTCAGAACTGAATTATGTGGGAAGAAATTGCTGCAGGGCGTCAGCTGTAACCTTAGAAGGAGATGCAAGATTCCACCCACACAGAGCACAGAGAATTACAGAAGGATCTACAGGGCTGGTGGATTGGCTTAAAGTGTCCTTAGTGCCAGAGGGGAGGGTAATGAATGTCCTGAAAGAGCTAAGTAAAGTGAAATGAAGTCACTCAGTCATGTCCAACTCTTTGTGACCCTGTGGACTGTAGCCTACCAGGCTCCTCTGTCCATGGGATTTTCCAGGCAATAGTACTAGAGTGGATTGCCATTTCCTTCTCCAGGGGATCTTCCAGACCCAGGGATCAAACCCAGGTCTCCCACATTGTAGACAGACGCTTAACCATCTGAGCCACCAGGGAAGTCCTGAAAGAGCTAAAGACAGGAGAAAAGTCTAGCATGGCCGTTAGGAATGTTTGCTACACCCTCAGTGGAGGTGCTGGCTTCTGTCTACTAAGCATCCTCCAGTGCTGGGATGATGAACTGGTGGAGACCGTATAAAATTGGCCCAGTAATCTCAATTTGTGTAAGACAGTAATACTGCACCTTAGTGGGTAAGCCTCACAAAAGTGGTAATTAAACCTAGAAAGATGTGGGGACTTCCCTGATGGTCCAGTGGTTAAGAATCCACCTTGTAATGCAGGGAACGCAGGTTCGATCCCTGGGTGGCAAGCTAAGATTCCACATGCCTTGGAACAACTAAGCCCGCATGACCCAACTAGAGTCTGTGCGCTGAAGGAAAGATCCCGTCTGATACAAGGAAGATCCTGTGGACCAACTAAGACTCAAGTCAGCCAAATAAGTTAATAAACAATTAATTAATTTTAAAAATATATAAATCAGGTCCAAAATATTAATATTCAGATGCAGAGATTAATTAAAAGGTTTTGGGTTTTTTTGGCAGCTCTATACTGGTTGCTGGATCTTAGTTCCCCAACCAGGGATTGAACCCAGGCTCTCTGCAATGAAAACGCTGAGCCCTAACTACTGAACCACCAGGGAATTGCCATAAATTTGCAATCACTGGAATCATGTATATAATTTTGAACTTAGAGCACTTACATTTTTTAATGGCCTCTTAGGGTATATAACAGATTATCCTTGTAATTCTAATATAAAATGTGTAATTAAACAATTTATTTTTTGCTTGTTATTTTTGAGTTGAGAGATGTAAGAGAACTTGGCTAAGTTAATAGAGAACATTGACATGTTTAACACAACTTGATTTTTCTATAATCATAAGTTTAATTTGTTATTACAGGAGTGCAGTACTTTGGAAGGTTCTGAGTGTTAGATCGAGTGTGGAAAGTACTTTTTAAAATTGAATAAATTAATTAAAGCAGCTTAAATTGTTTATCAAAGTTTAATCCACAAAAATTTAAATGGGACTGATTGTTTAAGACTGATCTGTTCTACTTGATTAAGCACTCATTAAGGACTTCTTAAATTTTGCTATAAGTAGGCTAAGATGGGTGAAACATGGGAAGCTATATTTTTTCTTCTTTTTTAAAAACTTTTTATTTTATATTGAAGTATAGCCCATTGACCATGTTGTGATAGTTTTAGGAGGTCAGCAAAGGGACTCAGCCATATGTATACAAACACATGTATCCATTCTCCTCCAAACTCCCCTCCCTCCCATCCAGCTTGCCACATACATTGAGCACAATTCCCTGTGCTATACCATAGGTCCTTGTTGGTTACCCTTTTAAAATATAGCAGTATGTACCTATTCATCCCAAACTCCCTAACTATCCCTTTCCCCCTTCCACCCAGAAGCTGTAAGTTCATTCTCTCAGTCTGTGAGGCAATTTCTGTTTTGTAAATAGGCTCATTTGCATCATGTCTTTTTAATCTCACATCTAAGGGATGCCATATGATGTTTCTGATTCTGTGTCTGACTTACTTCACTCGGTATGACAGACTTTGGGTCCATCTATGTTGGTGCAAATGGTATCATTTCATTCATTTTTATGACTGAGTAATATTCTGTTGTATATATGTACCACATCTTCTTTATCCACTGGTAAGCTGTATTTTTAATTTGTTGCTTTACTGAATATTCATTTAAAAATTGAAGTAACTGCAATAGATTCCTACACACAAATTTTACCTGCAGACATGAAAAAACTCACGCCAATAGAAATTGTCCTTATCTCCTGCCCTGATGACCACAATACGCTCCACTAGGTCTCTCCACTTCCATTCGTCCCGCATCCCTTCCATTCTCCACTGCAGCCATCTGAAAACCCTCTAAAGCTTCCCATCATACCCAGAATAAAATCCAAAATCTTTGTAGCATGTCCTGCCAAATGCCCCATAATTGGATCCCTGCCTGTCTCCTGAGGCTCAGCCTGCTCCCTTGTTTTGAAGCTCCAGCCACACCAATCTTCTTTTCTCATCTCAAATGTCTGACCCTCATTTTTGCCTCAGCCCTTTGCATATGCTATTCTCTTTCCTAGGGCTTCTATTCCACCCATTCTTAGTTTTCCAACTCCCATCCAGTTCTTCTCTTGCTCTTTTAAAAAAATCTTCTTTCCTTCCTTCCCTTCTTTTTTTCTTCCTGGCTGCATCTGTTGGTAATTGCAGCATGTGGGATCTTCATTGTGGTGCAAAGGCCTTACCCTCAGAATATATATGTGGAAGGATATAAGCATACACATAACTATGTTTATCTCCCAGTAATATGATTATAGGCACATCTTGCCATCAATTTGTCCCGTACTTACTGACTTTTCTGTAGTAAGTAAACATTCCTTGTGCAAAATTAAATGAGATTTTTTTTTTCAGCATTCCCAGACTTCACAATGTAGGGAGAAAGGGTGCAGTGACCAGTCTTTTGCTCAAAGGGCAAGAACAGAGAGACACCTCAGGCATTCCAATGTTTCTCTGGGCGACCACACAGTTGTGCAACTTTAGATAACCCCAAGCTCCTAACTCTCGCAGGACAGACGGTGGTGGAGAAAGTCAGGACTCACCTGCTGTAGCTAGAGGCAGGCAGACGTGCTGGCAGCCCACTTGGAGGCATTCTCTTTCTGCCCCGCAGTCCCTGTCTTCTCTGCACTCATTCACACAGGTGCCTGACAAGAGGAAAGATGCAGTTAAAAGCGTTGAAGTCTTGAGTTCGAAAATAAATAATTTAAATGCCTTTACAATAACATTCAAAAAATAAATCTAACCAATTATGTGCAGAAATGTATGTGATACTACTAAGAAAAAAAAAATTAGCTATCTTATAAGTGGAGAGAGACGCCATGTTTATGGATGAAAAGATTGTGTTATAAACATATCATTTCTCCCACCCCAATAAAGTTAGTACTATCCCAGTCAAAATCATAGAAGAATTTTTCACAAAAATGGGTAAGCTTATTCTAAAAGTTTATATGGTTTCCCCTAAACCAACAATAATCAAGAAAATAAGATAATTTTAAGCAAAGCTGCAGAACTGAAATGCAATTGGGTTAACTGGATTGTTTATATATATGTGTATATATATATATTTTTTTTTTTAAAGGAATCTTGTCTCTTACCTCATACCACACAACAAAATCTGTTCCAAATAAGTTATAGACCTAATTAAAAGGTAAAGCAATAAAGCTTCTAGAAGATACTGTAACAGCTTTATGATCTTGGGATAGGCAAGTATTTCTTAAACATCACAGAAGTATTACTGACCATTAAAACAGATAGGCAGATGGAATCTCATTAAAATTAGGAATGTTTCTTCATTGAATGACAGCATTAAGAGAGTGAAAAGAAAGCCACATTAGTAGAAACTGTTTATAATCCAAGCATAAAACAGACAACTTGCATCCAGAATTCCTTATAAATCAATAGCACCAACTGATAACATAACAGAAAAATGAGCAAAAGGATCAAGCAGACACTTCATAAAGGCAAAAGAAGTTGTTCAACAAAAATAATGTCAGATTCTGGAAAAATGGTTTTAATTGTGTAGATTGCATACATTTTTGAATTTTCTAAAGTCTCCCCATAAACACACACACAAAGCTATCAAAATAGCAAAATTTAAAACACATAGACGACAAAACTGCGGAATAAGGTACCCCCTCAAACTCCAAAATACGAGTGGATGAAAGGAGACACAACACTAAACTCCCCCAGAGCAGTGAGGTGTCTGCCTCTGTGCAGAAATCTGTGGGAAGCAATGCAGTGACTGATGGAGAAGACTCGGGACATCGTTCCCATGGGAACTTCCTGAGGAATCTACTAAGAATGGATTGTCAGCTAACCCAAGTACTGGAGAGATAGCAAAATGAGGACTAGTAAGGCATGGCAACTCTCTCCAGTATTCTTGCCTGGAGAATCCCACGGACAGAGGAGCCTGGCAGGTTACAGCGCATAGGATCGCACGGAGTAGGACACGAATGAAGAGGCTTAGCATGCAGGGTAGTGGGTAGTACTCAAAGAACTTAGTATAAGGTAACTGTTTGAACTATTCGGGTGTGTGTGTGTTAAGCAGTTGGAAGGCTGGGCGGGACCAGGCATATTCCTGTGGAGCTGAGGAATTCGGGCAGGGCACTCAGCCTTGCTTGCGGGGCTGGTGAGCACACGTGGCCACAGCCATTGCTGACGCACTTCTCTCCTGCCGTGCCGTCCCGGTCTTCTTGGCACTGCCCCACACAGACACCTTCACGATCAGAAAAGACTGGGTTGAGACACTTAAATACCATGATTATTTATGTTGTGAATGACCATGTCCTAATAGACTCAGGATACACTTTGATCTAGGACTTCACTGTGTAAACACGAGCTCCAATAGAACCTCATCTGACCCTTCCAGTAAATAAGATCTGGGTTATTCAGATCTGAATTCAGGGTTATTTACCATTAACGCACATGTCCTTTGTGTTACGCAACTCAGTGAAATTAACCTTGAATACAGAGTTGAGCTCCCAGAGGTCAAGAAACTATTTTTTTAATATTTATTTTTAATTGAAGGTTAATTGCTTTACAATGTTGTGTTTCTGCCATACATCAACAAAGAAACTATTTCTGATAGAAGCACTTATTGGATTTTAGTCTTGATACTCATAGAGATAGAGTTTAAAGATGGAAACAGATCCTCAAAGCTGCTTCAAAGTCTTGGGCAAAAGAACATCTCAACCAACAAGCACATCACCACCTACAAGAGGATTCTCACTGTGGGTCCTGCCAGTGGCTGACCTGCTTCTGCCACCCTCACAATGAATCTCATTCAGTTTCCCTGTTATCGTCTGTAAATGGGGGTTGTCTGGTGTGTGGCTTGAGCAAGTAAAGAGAGGTTGGACTAGATGAGTGACTCTCAAATGTGGCTGATGATCAGAATCATCTGGGAGCTTTCAAATGAACTACAGAGAGTAGGTCTTGGTCCAGACTTGATTACTCAGGTTCTCCAGGGTTGATCCTATACGTGTATATTTTAATGAGGGCTCCAGATGACGCTGATGAGTCCAGATGAGCTGGACTAGAGATTCTCCCAGAGACAGCAAGTCTCTGACATTTTAGGATTTCATAAGCTGTTGCCAATTTGTGGAGGAAGGCTGGGGATCATAACCCTTTGTTAACGTTCAGCCATTCATTCATTCGTTCATAGTTTATTTACTCATTCATTCCCTTGTTTCTAATTCATCAACTTATTCCTTAAAAAATACCTACTGTATGTAAAGAACAGGGACTCGATATTTGAGGAAATAGAGGTATGAGTCAGGTTTCACATCAGCAAGGCAGAAATAATCAGGGTGGGAAATCAAAGTTTGCTCTCAACAGACTGTCATTCACAACATTAAACGTTTGATAGAAAGTGGCGTGAAAGAGGTACAGAAAAGAGTGGAGAGAAGTGGTTTAACCATTACTGTGCTAGAGAATTAGCTGGGATTTAAACACACACACACACACACAGACAAAGACCATTCAATGTGGAAAGAATGGGATTTTTTTTTTTCAACAAATGATGCTGGGACAAACGGACATCCACATGCAAAAAAATAAATTTGGATTACTACCTCAAACCATAAATGCATGCATACATAGTATATACCTATATACACAAAAATTCACTCAAAATGGATCAAAGACCTAACTATAAGAGCTAAAACTATAAAACTCTTAGAAGGAACCATCAGTGTGAATCTTTGTGACCTTGAATTGGGCAATGATTTCTTAGAAATGACACCCAAAACACAAGCAACAAAAGAGGTAAAGAAATTGCACTTCATAAAATTAATGACTTTTTTTTCCGTTAAAGAACACTATTGAGTAAATGAAAGGACAAATCATAGAATAGGAGAAAATCTTTGCAAATCATATATCTAATAACAGTCTAATATTCAGAATATATCATGAATTCCTACAACTCAGCAAGAAAAGGACAAATACTTCTATTTTGCAAAAGGAGGACTTGACTAGCTATTTCTTGAATACATCATATGCAAATGATCATTAAGCATATGAAAAAGTGTCCAACATCATTAGTCACTGGGGAAATGTGAATTGAAGCCACAGTGGGATACCACTTCACAATCACTATGATGGCTATAATCAAACGTCAGGTGTCAAGTGTTGGCAAGGATATGGGAGCAATCGGAACTCTCGCTGGTTGATTGCGGTTAAATTGGTGCAGGCTTTGTGAAAAACAGCTTGGCAGTGCCTCAAAAAATTAAACATAGACTTGCTATGTGACTATGTCCACTCCTAGCAATTTTTTGTCCTCTCCTAGCAATTTTTTGTCCTCTCCTAGCAATTTTACCCTACAGAATTGAAAATATGTTCACACAAACATTTGCACACAAATGCTCGTAGTAGCATTAACTTCATACTAGCCACAAAGTAGAAATACCCCAAGTGTCCATCAACTGATGAATATATAAATCATATCTGGTAGATCCACATAATCCAACCATGAAAAGGAGTGGAGTACTGATAGATGCTACAACTTAAATGAACCTTGAAAATAGTGAAAGAAGCCAGACACAAAAGATCACATTATTAAATGACTTCCTTTATATGGAATATCTAGAATAGAAAAATGCTTAGAGATGGGAAGTAGGTTAGAGGTTGTCAGGGGTGGGGGAAGTTCAGAACAGGGAGTTGGATAATGGTATGGGATCTCTTTTGAGGGTGATGAAAATGAGCTACAGCTAGATGACAGCTAGATGGCTGCCCAACAATGTGAATATATCAAAACCACTGAGTGGTACACCTTAAAATGGTAAATTTTATCTCAGTAAGCACACACACCCCACACAGAGAAAGCTAGAGACCTCAGAGAGCCTGAGCAGAGGATGTTGGCATTGGTTTCTTTTAACAAGCTTTTTGGGGTGATTCAAAAATGCTGGCAGAGTCTCTTCTACTTAAAATGTGGTCTGTTGGCAGGATTATTAGCATCACCATGAAGCTTAATAACAATTCGTAATCTTGGGCCCCACTCCAGACCTGAATCACAGTCTGCAATTTAACAGGCTCCTTGGATGATTCTTGTCATATTAAACTTTGAGAACTACTGCCCTAATCTAGAAGGAATGAGTATGTCCATTATGCTTATGGTGGAGATAGACAGTACAGTGGGGCTTTTAAGGATTAAGGAGATTTCCACAGGCAGGAGTTGGGGAGGTTGTCACATAAGAGAACACATTTGCATTTTGAGGAAATCAGTCACCTGATTAGAGCTGCACTTTGGGAAGAACAATCTCACATTCATGCATAGAGTTGGCTGGAATTCAACACACAATATGTGTTTTGGATGAGAGAGAGTTCCAAGAGTATTGCAAGGGTCCAGGCATGTAACTAGGGTGGTACAGGTCAGTTTGGAAAGGCTGTAAGAGAAGTTGTGAAAGAAGATTTCACAAAGACTGGTCATTGATTACATCGGAGTGGGAGGAGCAGGCTTCCCAGATGGCGCAATAGTGAAGAAACCACCTGCCAATGCAGGAGACATGGATTTGATCCCTGGGTCAGGAAGATCCACTGGAGGAGGAAATGGCAACCCACTCCAGTATTCTTGCCTGGAAAATCCCATGGACAGAGGAGCATGGTGGGCTACAGTCCATGGAGTCTCAAAGAGTGGGATTGGAATTCTCACTGGTTGACTTAGTGACTGAACTCAAGGCAGGAGCAAGGCAACCAGAGAAATCATGTTTAACTGTGAGTCTATAAGGTTGGGGGGCGGTATTGGTAGAAAGAAAAGAAAGCCAAAGGCACAGGAAAGGAAGAGCAAAGAGAGAAGCCGTCAGAGAGCAAAGAGAGAGTTTTGGACTGAAAAGATCCTGAACAATGTCAGTTCTGCAGAGATACCAAGGAGATTGACAACTAAGAAAAATTATTAGATTGTCAATCAAGAAGGTATTGGTGCCTTTGGAGAGTGGAGTGTGGGGGAGGGGGCTTGGTATCAGTGGTGACTGTAGTGGTGGTGGTTGAAGATCTATTGGAAGGGCTCAGGGGTCAGTGGTTTGGAAGAAAGAGAAAGAGAAGACAGAAGAGGGTTCAGAAAAATGTTGTCTCAACAATACAGGAATTTATATGCTTGTAGGTAGAATCAAATGGAGAGAAGAAGGTTAGAAATACTGGGAAGAGACCCAGAAGCTGTTCAGAGGAGGAGGTGAGGGCAGCGCAAATGGAGAGGTTGGCCTTTGGAGAAAGAGAGAGAGGAGGTCGGCAGACACAGAGGGATGCTGGCATGGGGACTCGTGGGGAAAATTAAAATGTGCCCCAGCGTCTCCTTATGTGGACTGTTCTCCATGTTTACCCATCCCCGCTCCATCCCCACTTTGGACTGCACAGGACAGTCCTAGATTCCCCACTTCCTGACTCTCTTGTTCTGAAAGGTGGGACGAGACTTACCAATTGCCTGGAGCCTTGTGTTGAGGGTGAGGAGACTGGCCAGGAGGAAGAGACCACCCAACTTCATGTTGCTAGTTGAGGCCTTTGTGTGCTGATAATGGAGCAAGACCCAAGCAGCTGAGATTTATACCCTCCTAAACAGAGGCTGGGCCAGAGTTCATGGCCACCG